>NW_006921986.1:1829822-1830660 GCF_000298275.1 Orycteropus afer afer | reverse complement strand
TATAATAATTGACTTTATCTTCTCAAGCTGCTCTTTGAAATCTTCTGTTCAGCTCTTTTATCTTGTCCTTTCTTCCATTTGCTTTAGCTACTCCCTATTCGAGGGCAAGTTTCAGAGTCTCTTCTGACATCCATTTTCTTCCTTTCTGGTCTTTTTAATGACCTTTTGATTTCTTCATGCATGATGTTCTTGAAGTCATCCCACAGTTCCTCTGGTTTTTGATCATTGGTGTTCAGTGCATCAGATCTATTCTTCATATGGTCTCTAAATTCAGGAGGGATATAATCAAGGCCATATTTTGGCTCTCATGGACTAGTTTTAATTGTCTTCAGCTTCACCTTGAACTTGCATATGAGCAGTTGATGGTCTTTTTCACAATCAGCTCCTGGACTTGTTTTGGCTGAAGATATCGAGCTTCTCCATTGCCTTTTTCCACAGATGGAGTTAATCTGATTCCTGAGTGCTCCATCTGGTGAAATGTATGTGTATAGCCACCATTTATGTTGTTGAAAAAAGATATTTGCAATGACTAAGCCATTGGTCTTGTGAAATTCTGCCACGTGATCTCCAGCATTACTGCTATCGCCAAGACCATGTTTTCCAGCTGGCGACTGGAAAACTGATGATTCTTCTTTGTTTCCAACTTTTGCATTCCAGTCACCAGTTATAATCAACCCATCTTGATTTCATGTTTTGGTCAATTTCAGACTGCAGAAGTTGATAAAAATCTTCAATTTCCTCATTTTTGGCTTTGGTGGTTGGTGTGTAAATTTGAATAATAGTAGTATTAACTGGTCTTCCTTGTAGGCATATGGATATTATCCTATTACTGACAGCA
>NW_006921986.1:1803796-1828787 GCF_000298275.1 Orycteropus afer afer | reverse complement strand
CGTCCACTTCTTTGAGAAGTAAATGACCCCTTCCTTTTTCTGAGTCTGTCTTAGTCTGGAAGCTCTACTGAAACCTGTCCATCATGGGTAACCCTGCTGGTATTTGAGATACCGGTGGCATGGCCTCCATCCTCCCAGCAACATACAAGCCACCACAGTATGACAAACTGACAGATGAGTGGTGGAACAAGGGTTTGTAGGCTGTTACTTGATATTGTCAGTGGTATAGCTAAAGTTCTTGCCTTGGAGTCTTGACACTTGTTGCAAGTACTGCCAACTCCCTTGAGTGTTAACACGTTCTTGGAGGTGGCTGGTTTTCAGTAGCAGCAATGTTGTCAGGAAACTGAAACAGCAGATTGCTGCTTGGAGCAACAGCAAAATACATGAATTAAGCCTTAGCAGAGTCGCCTAGCCAGATATGTCTGTCTGTGTGAAGAAGTTCTGTTGACTTTAGTGAAAGTGCCTCATGCTACTAGCTGGGCTGTGTTAGGGTGGCCAGATACACAGTGTCACAGCACATGTCACAGCCAGAGAAACAATTGTATGTTGGCAGCAAGAGTCTAGACTGTTTGCGGTTACTATTCAACAAGACAAGTTCTGAACCTGATTTGCCATAGGAGATAGCTCAACTCTAAATACATCCATTGTGTTTTCTCATAGCCCAGAAAATCTGGGGTTGACATTTAGAAAACAAACAATCAAAATAAATAAATAAATAAAACCAAGTCAGCCCCATAAAAGAAGGCAATTGTTTTGGAGAACCTTGAAAAATTATTTTTCAAAGTGAGAAAGGAATAAAGATGGAAGATGAAATGTTGTAATAGATGAAAGCACCTGTGCCCGTAACACAAAAGGTTGGACCAGGTGATCTCTGTGGTCCTTTTTGTGTTATCCTTTGATGCCCTTGTACTTGAAGGTAGTCATCAGGTCTAGTAAACACAGAAGCCATGAATCTTGTCTTACCTTCAGGGTAGCATTAGCCAGACTAACGGAGTTAACATTTGCTGGATATCTGAAATGGAAAAAGAAAATGTTTCATTTCATGTTCAGTCAGTGCTTAGATCCTAAAATAAAGTTTTGTACCATCCATTTTTGTCTGTTTCTGAGAATTTGTGGAATTTGTGCCGATTAGCAGATGTTTTATAGATGTTCCAAGGCTTAGTATATTTCATCTCAATTAATCCTCACAAGAGCAACTCATTGAAGTAGCTACACAGGTAGTCCTCGGTTGATGGCAAAGTCCCATTCCAATGAGTACACTGTAAGCTGGCAAGTTGGTTCTGACATACGTTGAATGCCTTTTTTCCCCCCCCCCAGTTTTCATTATTACTGCCTTTTATTATCAGTAAAATCTTTATAAATCTAATCTTCGAACATCTATAAGTGAACATCTGAGAATGGTAATATCAACAAATTATGTGCTGCAACATCATATGTAGCATATATTACTAATGATAAGATGTACCAAAAACAAAAAACAAACCCTGACGGTTCTAAAGGCTAACATCCTAAGTGCAGTCTGTCATAACTTGACTATGTCATAAGTTGGGAACCATCTGTAATTCCTATTTTAAGAATAAAAGACACTAGCATATAGAAATGTAGTGCTTTAGCATAAATTCAAATCCTACCTCTAGAACTTCCTACATAATTGGCCCTAGGCCCTCAAGAATAAAATAGGGCAGGGAAGGAAGGTGTTAGTGAGTGTGGGTGTGGGTGTGTGTGGGTGTTGGCTGGGGAGGGGGACCAGTCTTAAGAGATATGTATACTGATGTATCCATATTTTTAGTTTAGACTATAGATTCTACAGACCTTAAAAACATAATGAGGAGGAAGTATTAAGATAAACTTTATGCCAGTAAATGAAAAAAAAAAAGTAGATGAAATGGACTAACTACTTCAAAGACACACTTACCAAAACTGAAATGAGAAGGAAAAATCAGAATAGCCTTATATCTGTCAAAGTGATCAAATTAGTATTGAAAAACTTTCACACAAAGAAAACTATAGGCCAGAGTAGCTTCGTTGGATTTTATCAAACATTTGAGGCCTCTGATTGAGGCATGTAAAGTAGAGGGTCAGTGAAAAAGGAGAAGACCCTCATTGAGGTGGATTGACTCAAGGGCTGCAATGATGGGTTCAAGCAAAGCAAGGCTTGTGAGGGTGGTGCATGACAGGGTAGTGGTTTATTCTGTTGTGCGTAGGTTTGCTATGAGTTGAAGCTGACTGGATGCACCTAAAAACACAATAACAACCAAACTTTGGTACATTCACACAACAGAACTACACAGTGTTAAATAACAATGAATCTGCAAAACACCGCATAACGTGGATGAACGTGGAGGACATTATGCTGAGCGAAATAAGTCAGTCACAAAAGGACAAATATTGTATTAGTCCGTTATTGTGAAAGTTAAGGAAAGGTTTATATATTGGAGGACATTTTCTTTGTTAGTTACCAGGGGTGGGAGGGAAGGGGAGGGAATGCTGTTAGATAGATAGAGATAAATATTGATTTGGGTGAAGAGAAGGGCAATGTACCAAATGTGAGTGACCAATATGGCAGCATTGAGGATGAGAAAGACAGAGAGAGTTACATGGGCAGTACAAACAACAAATATGAACCCCTTTGCAAATACAATACTGAGGTGTCAATGAAAGCAAACATGGGTATGGGGACGGATAGATGGGTGAACAAGCTAAACAATTATGTATGTCTAAATGGAGAGTGTATCCAAGATCATATACAGGGTTGGCAGACAATGGGCCTCTCAGGGTGCAGAAGAGTATGAAGGGATGGACACTGGGAGGAGGTAACTATGGGGAGGAAGTGGGAGGGGAGCTGCTGCATTGTAAATTTTGGTCAATGACATGAGACAAAGTATATGTGAACTGCTGTATGAAAAGTGAATTTACTCTGTAAATCTTCACGCAAATCCTAAAAAAAAAAAAAAAAAAAAAACCACAATAACAAAATTGATACCTCAAAGGATGTCATGCTTGCTAAAAGAGAGGGTCAGCAAAAAGGGGGAACTCCAATGAGATGGATGGACATAGTGGCTGTGACAGTGGGCTCAAGCCTAGCCGTGATTGTGATGGTGGCAAAGCACTAGGCAGTGTTTTGTTTTGTTGTCCACGGGGTGGCTATGAATTGGAACCAACCTGATGGCGTCTAACAACAACAACTGATATATCCCTTGGTAGTTAATTGGGCCCTCAGTGCATGGCGACCCTCTGTGCAACAGAATGAAAGGCTGCTCAGCTACTCAGCTGTCCTGTGTCATCCCATGATCAGCTGCAGACTGGGTGGTTCAGATCCATTGGTTTTCATTGGCTGATTTTTAGAAGTAGGTCTCCAGGCCTTTTTTCCTAGTCTGTCTTAGTCTGGAAGTTTTGCAGAAACCCGTTTAGCATCATAAGCCTCCACTAACAGACGGGTGGTGGTTGCACTTGGGGTGTATCAGCCAAGAATCAAACCCAGGTAGAAGGCAAGAATTCTACCACTGAACCCACCACTACACTATACATGCCTAACCCACTGCCATCAAGTCAGACCTGCCTCATAGAGACCCCTTCTTGGGTTTCCAAGGCAGTATCACTACGGAAATAGATCGCCCAACCTTCCTTCCAAGGAGTAGCTTGTGGGTTTGAACTGCCAGCCTTCTGGTGTACATGCCTAGTCCCAGAGAAGAAAACTTTTGGTTAATAGCAGCACCCACTGTGGTTTGGTGGAGAAAGGCTCGTGCCCTGAGGCAGATGCCTGGATTGCAGGCCTGGCTCTGCTGTCTCTTCTCTAGGTCCATGGTGACACTACTTGGCTGCCTGATGCCTTAGTCTTCTCATCCAAAAACGCTGCTTCAGATGTTGTTAGGAATAAACTAAGTATGAAGCACTTACGACAGACGTATAATAAGTATTTGTTTTATTATTATAATAAAGACTGGTTTATTAGCTTCGCAAAAGTCTGTGTATTGACATACAGCTAGCTGTGTACCGCATCTGCTTCCCTGATAAATATCTAGTCCATGTTTGAAATGTGATGTGGCATGGATTTGAGAACTGACAGTATGGTCACTGTGCCTAAGTCAGATTTAGTGGTTGTGAGGTGGGAGTAATGTTGTGGGTTTTATCTGTTTTTTAAATTGTCAGTTAAAATGTTCCTTTATTGATTTTTGTTTTTTCTGTTTGGTAATTTAGGTAGAATTCTTCTTAGTGTAGCTTGAGGCTGAGTGATAGTTGGTGGAAAACAGTAGCTGTCTGTATTTTTGAGATGTCATGTAAGACGAGTATATTCACTCTGTTCAGCTCTAGGAAGCAGATACAGGAGCAATAGGTAGAGGTTACCTGTGACTCTAAATAAAAAGGACTTATCCCCAGAGAGCCTTTCCTTGTTTAAGTGAAAAATTTTGTTGAGCTCTAACCATGTCGGGCATCGGGAGTTTTAACATCTAGCTCCTGCTCTTGAGATGTTTATGTTTTAAATGGGTAGTATAGGAGATGGATGGAGCCCTGGTGGTGCAGTGGTTAAAGTGCATGGCTGCTAACTGAAAGGTCAGCAGTTCAAATCCTCCAGCTGCTCCATGGGAGAAAGATGTGGCAGTCTGCTTCCATAAAGATTAACAGCCTTAAAAACCCTATGGGGCATTTCTATTCTGTCCTGTAGGGTCACTGTGAGCCAGAACTTGATGGCAATGGGGTATAGGAGACAGAAAGAGTTGAGAAGATATAGGATATATTTTAACATTAGAGCCAATGCAATGCATTGGCGGTGGAGGAATAAGGGAAATCAAGGTGACTTCTAAGTTTTTCATATTTTCCAAGATAAGGAAAATTGAGGACAAAATGGGGTGAGGTAAGAACAGTGACTCTAATTTGGACATCAGCTGGCTGTAACTGCTGGATATCTCTCTTGGTAAAGATAACAAGTTAGACAAGGCCATCAGGCAGTTGAAGACACATGGCGTTGACTAACTAGCATTTAAATGATCTGTTTCCAGCCTCTGAAAATGATTTGCTGAACAAGCGGCTAAAGCTTGATTATGAAGAAATCACTCCTTGTCTTAAAGAAGTCACTACAGTGTGGGAGAAGATGCTAAGCACTCCGGGAAGATCAAAAATTAAATTTGACATGGAAAAAATGCATTCGGCGGTCGGGCAAGGTAAGCCTCAGTGGGCAGCATTGCACACAACCTCTGCCCTCACTGATTACAGGGGATAAAAAATTAACCTTCACAGAAATTGTAAAGTCTCATTTTAGGGGCCGTCTCCTCCTTTTCTCCTAAGTAATTTCCAGATATGTTAACTGATGTGAGTTTTAACACCTTTCATTATTCCTAATGGAAATTAAAATGCTCAGAAGACTAGGAAGCAAGAAGGAGACAGAGGAAAACCCAAGGGCTTAGATGCCTACAGACTGGATGATGACGTGATCGTACACCCTGAGTTAAATAGTAAACTTAAGACTAATTGCATGGATTGTCTTTGTGTACTATGTTGTGTGCAGGTGAGTGCATTCTGATTCATAGCAGTCCTATAGGACAGAGTAAAGCTGTTCCCTGCAGTTTCCAAGGCTAGAATATTTACTGGAGCACATCACCAGGACTTTTCTCCCATGGAGCAGCTGATGGTTTCAAACCACTGACGTGTCAGTTAACAACCAAATCCTTAACCATTGTGCCATTCAGCACTCGTGCTAACCAGAAGGTTGATGAGGCAATCTGCTTCTGTAAAGATTACAGCCTTGAAAACCCTGTCAGGAGCTCTGCTCTGTCCTATAGGGGAGTTGGAATCGACTTGATGACAGTGAGTTTGGGTTAGGGAGACAATAATAGAGTGTAGTGCACAGATTTCCGATAGGTAGTCTTAAGTTCAGATCCCGGCTCTGCATTTTCCTCTGCTGTGCAATCTTGGGCACATAACCTAAACTCTCTGAGCCCTACTTTCCACATGTGTAAGATCTGGGTGATGACAGTTTCTACCTCCCTCCTGGCTGATGTGAGAAGTAAGTGACCGAATATTCTAGAGCTGGCAGCTTGTGTCTGGTGCCCTGTAAGGCCTGGGGGGCGTGTGGACAGTATTAACTATTTTTTAAATGTAGTCTGCTGACTGGTATCAGTCCACACTATTACTGGTCCAAGACGAGATAAGTACAGAAACTTAGACCAGGCATTTGGAAATATTTTCAGCAGTTTGACAGTGTGATCCTTATATGTATTTAAGAAAAAAAAGAAAAAGTGGGTTGGTTTTTTGTCAGCATTGCTCTCATCTCACTTTTCTTCTAATTCATTTTGTAATGTATTTTATAGACGTATTAGGCTGCAGTCAATTGGAAAATTAAATAGAAAAACTGGTCCTTCCTGACAGATAGTTTGAGAAGCACTGTTTGAGAGCTTGAGTGATTATTAAATTCCAGTAAAGCAAGCAATGATTTCCTTTGAAATGTATGTTGCTGTCTCCTGACAAGATTGGAAGTCATGTTTTTTTTCTAATTTTAGTGCTACTGAGTTCTGGTTGATGCAGTCAGGAATAACTAGGTGTTTAGAATGAGTTGCAAATGTATATAGATCTGATTTTTTTTTCTGATTCTATCAAGAACATTTTTCATTTTTAAGAGCATAAATAGGGCAAAGCAGTTTTTGCTTTTATAGTCTATAAGGCATTAATAAACATTTTGTTTTGAGTTTTGACAGTATCAATTTTAATAATGTTGTGAATTGCCTTCAAGTTGATTCCGACTTGTGAGATGCCCTGTGTTACAGAGGAGAGCTGTCCCGTAGGGTTTTCTTGGCTGTGATCTTGACAGAAGCAGTCGTTTTCTTCTACAGTACTTCTGGATATACCTTTAGGTTAACAGTCAAGCAAAAACTGTTTGCCACACCTGTGCACTTCAATTTTAATACTAATAGGTAGGTAGCTACTGCTGGTGATGACTGGCCCCTTTCCATGGATAAGGAAACTTGGACTTAGAGCAGTTGAGTAAGAGACCCAGGGCCACAGAGCTGAGCTGACAGCCCAGTCTGCTGGAGGTCTGACCATCCTATGGCACATCCTCCCTTTGAACCTCACCTGGAGCATTGTTCTCAGAGACCAGAAACATCTGTTGATGGTGAGGATTCAGATCCTTCATCTCCAGCAGCTTCCAGTATGACCTTTGGCAGTTCCCCTCACCCTTCGTACAGTGATGGGCTCAGAGCAGAAGACCTTGGACTCTTCCAGTTCTAACATTCTCTGCATCTGTACAGGTTGCTGGAGGTTTACTCTCACACCAGTAAAGGTGAACTTGATGGCTTAAAAAACAAAAATGTTTTCTCTCACAGTTCTGGGGACCAGAATCTGAAATCAAGGTATCAGGAGGCCTTCTTCCAATCAGATTTACCCTTATACCAAATGGCCTCAGATTGCTGTCAGGAAAAAGGGAGAAAGCAGAGAAAACCAAGTCCATGCTTTCCCTTTTGCGGTTGACTAGGTAATGGTCGATTTTGCTTCTTCACGAAGTCCATTGCATGGGTCTGTGACAACTATTCTCAGTGTTTGAACTTCTTAGAAACCTGGCACTTGGATATATGGAGTTTCACTATGCATTTTTCCAGGGAGACTAATAGAAATACTCTAGGAATCTGGCACCTGTGTAGTGAATGTGGGTATAGGTGGTTGAACAATTTGTATTCTGGGGTGCGCTGAGGCTCACCTGGCATTTCCTTATGTATCCCCAGACTTGGCCACATCACTTTCTGCTGAGGAGAATGGGGTATCTATAACTGTAGAAGGGAAGGGACTTTGCCAGTTCTTCAGCTGTTTTGGCACATAAGATTTAATGACTTTAAACAAATGACCTCCACCCATCTTATATAACAGAATGGAAAATGAGATTAAATCAAACCAAATTTTTGGTCTTTCAGACAGAGGCCAAGTCACTTGTGAGACCTTGGAAGAGGACAGTACTTGTGGTGATGAGGCTCGTCCTCTTAATCATCTGTTGTTGTGTGCCATCAAGTCACTTCTCACTCATAGTGACCCTATAGGACAGGGTAGACCTGCCCCTAGGGCTTCCTAGGCTGAAATCTTTATGGGAACAAATTTCCAGGTCTTTTCTCCCATGGAGGCGCTGGTGTGTTCCACCACTGCACCACTAGGACTCCATATTATACCCCTAAAAGATGGTAATAAAGAGATTTATAAAACGTTTCAAGTTAAAATTGGGTCAGAGTGTCAAGATTAGGATGTCAACTTGGGGGAAGGAAGACTAATTCTATAGAACTTTCTATAATTCACAGTTAAGCCCTGAATGATTTCTCTGAAGACTCAAGGTAGAATTATATAAGGCAGAACATACTTTTCTAGGAATGGGATTACAACGTGGCTACCTGAGCAGCTGGCAGTATGAGCCACATATAAACTCTTTTTATTTTGACCCAGCAATGCTATTCATAGGAGTTTATTCTAGAAATCAGTCAGTCAAAAGTGGACTGCAGTAGAAGAATGCTTGCTTATTGTGATACTATTTAATAGGTCCCCACCCCAAAAAACCCATGTGAAAATCCATATTGGGTTCCTTGAAAAAATGGCACATTAGATCTATATTTAGTGATGGAAAAGATGTCTAGATAAGTTGCTAAGTGAAAAAAAAAACTTGCAGTGTGGCCTCATGTTTTGTCATGGAGTTGGCTCTGACTTATGGTGACCTTACATACAACAGAATGAAACATTGTCTGGTTCTGGCCAGTGCCACCTTTATGATTGTTGGCATGTCTGTGTCCATTGTTGAGGCTTTTGTGTCAACCCATCACATTGAAGGTTTCCCTCGTTTTTGTTGGCCCTCTATTTTACCAAACATGCAGGTGTATGTTTCTATACAGAGAAACATCCACGATGTATTCACAGATAATCTGGATTATAGGCAGATGACCATACATCCAGATTTTCTGGCATAGCCCTTGTTCCTTTCACTTTCAGAAGCTTCCTACTATGAGTAATAAATTATGTGTGCTCTCTAGTTGTGGATGATTTTTCAGTTTCTTCTTTATACCTTTTGTATTCTAAGTTTTTTTTTTTTTTACTTGTTTTTAACAACAAGCATACATTACTTTCAAAGTCTATAAAAATAAAACACTAACTTACATTTTGTGGCAAAATGGCATGCTGCCCATTCAGAACCCTACCTACAGGTCCTGCATGACTCCGTGGCAAGCTTTCCCTCTTGGGTCAGGAGTGAAGGCACAGTGGAACACTGGAAAGGATGTTCCAGCTCTGTCGTAGCAAAAACATTGGCTCTGATTTGAATGACTCTTTGTTTCTAAATCTCAAAATCAGACTTACTCTTAAATACCAGAATCTACGGTACTGTCTAATGATATAGCCAGCATTTCTTTCCTCAAAAAAAAAAAAAAAAAAACTGATAAGATAATTGGAATGATTTAGTAATAAGAGGAACATCTCATAATTTGGGAAAACTTTCCAGTTTGGGAAAAGAAATAAGTTTCTAAAAAAGCCCCACTATAAATCAGTTAACATGCTGACCTTCTCAGATGGCATTTTAATCAGGATTTCAAGGATTAAGATGAAATACTCAGGGTGGTGTGTGTGTTTGACCATGACCACACATTCGCAGTCTATGTATGTGCATTTTTCTGAGCTGGAACAGTAGAGAGAAGGAGTAAAATAATATTAAAAAAGAGGTATCAGCGGATATTCATTCTTTGTTGCTGCCACAATAAATCAGTGCAAGCTGGGTAGCTAAAAATAATCCATCTTTATTCTCTCTCAGTTCTGGAGGCTGGAAGTCTGAAATCAGGGTGTCAGCAGGGCTGTGTTCCTTCCAAAGGCTCTAGGGGACAATCTGTTTCTTGCCTCTTCCAGCTTCTGGTTGCTATTGGCATTCCTTGACTTGTGGCCACATTGTTCCAGTCTTTGCCTCTGTGGTCGCATTGCCTCCTCTTGTTCCTATCGTCTTTTCTGTAAGGACATTTGTCATTGGGTTTGGGGTCCACTCAGAAAACCAGGATCATCTTCTTAGCTCAGGATGCTTAATTATATCTACAAAGACCTTTTTTCCAAGTAAAGCCACATTGCTGGTTCGAGGACTAGGAAGTGGATATACCTTTGTGGGAACAACCATTCCACCCACTGCCACGGGGTCATCAGATAAATGTTAACATTTAGAGAACGCATAGGATGTGGGCAGGGTTAAGTGTGGTCCTGGATCTATCTCTACAAGCTAACTTTTAAACAGCTGATGAATGTAAGGGAAAAACAAGGTATCTACTATAGCTTCCCCTTTTCCAAACATGATGGTGGCTACCTGATGCTTTCTAATAGTTCCTTGTAGACCTGATAATTAATGAAATTGGCCGCTTTTTGGCTTAAGTCCACAAGTGATCATTTTTATTATTCATTGCAAGGTAGGAACATAAAATATTTTTCTTCTGTACCCATCTGAATAGCTGCATTGTATGAGAGAGCAGTTATCAAGAAAGGAGTAAAGGCATTTTCCTGGACTGCCATTAACCAGTGGGGCAGAGATGACCTCAGTTGTGGGGCCTATTCTCTGTGGTTGATCCTCGTTCCTCATCTTCATGGTGACGATAATCGTAATATTTCCCTGAGAACATTGTGTGGGTGATATGGGCTAACACCTGAAAAGTGCTTGGAATAGTGCCTGGTATCTAGTGACCACACAGTAAATGTTAACTGGGGCTGTTACTGTCTTCCCAGAGCAGAAACTTCTCTTGGAGATGGCCAGCGGGAAGCTAGACAGTCTTCCTGAGTGGCAGGGAGTGTATGAAGTGGTCACTTTTATTTTTTCCTGGTTGGGAAGAAAGATTAATTCCAACTTTGGAGGTTTCTTTTCTCCCAAGAGACCTGCTTTCTGTCTGAGATGAGAAAGTTGTAGTGTCTTATTTTGCAGTCTTCTTTCTCTCCCCGCTTTCTACATTTGTGCCTTGTATCGGTTGAATAACGAACAAATGAATTTTGATTCAAAGCTGTTATTTTTTATTTTAGGAGAACTTTTCGTAGTTTTAGACAACATTTTGAATCTCTCTGAGTATTCAAAGTAATCATCCTTCAAATATTAGGTGGATGTGGCTTCCAGCCAAACAATAGACAGGCATATGGGGTGAACGTTTAGATCAGGTAGATATACTCCTTGGAGCGAGCGAGCAACCACAGGAGAACAGAAGGGTAGTGTTTGGCACAGGGAGACAGTTTGGGGGCGGGAGTGTGTGGGTGGGAAGGACCCAGGGAAGAGGTAAGTACAGGGAAGAAGTGGGAAGAGAGCTGTTACTTTGTATGGAATTGTAGTCAGTGTCGTGACACAAAATGTGTATGAACTGCTGTATGGAAAATTAACTTGCTCTGGAAACTTTCACCAAAATTACAATAAAAATTAAAAAAAAAAAAAAAAAATACCTGGAGAAGCTTGCATCTTTTTTATTGCTTTGGAGTCTTCATTGAAAACCTAACATGTCATGCTTATGCAGAGGGCTGCCTGTCCTGCCCTAGTGCTTTCCTCCAGCCCACCCTGCAGGAAGCTGTCTGGTTATGCTCCAGAATCTCAGCTTTGAGCAGGCACTCCCCTCCCACCTCAGAAGCATTCATTGACTCTCTCCAGCTACTAAATCAAGTGTAGGTTCCTGTCCTTTAGTTTTGCTTATAATGAAACCATCCCAGTCTTCCTGCTGACTTTTCCCGCCCCACATGTACCCTGTGCGCAAGGCAGCCTGAAATGGTCACAGTCTCCTCTCTGTGGCTTGTCTTCTCTCTCCCCTCTTCTCTGTCCTGAATGAAGGGCTCTGTGAGACCATCTTGTTTGCTCAGTTAGAAGTGAGCCAGCTGCCTTTCATCTGAACTTCACTTTGATTATATGCCTCATGTGACATTTGTCAGCTTTTGTATTATAGTCTCATGCTTGATCTTATTTCCTGAGAACATTGTCAGCTGGCATAAGTTGGGGGGTTATGTGTTATTTATTGGTTTATTCCTTGCAGGGTCTAACACAGAACGTAGTATATACTTGAAAGATGGAAGAAAAGTGGAAAAATGGGTAGGGCAAGTTAGGGAAGATTGGTGGTTGGGAAGAAAGAAGGAAGGGAGCAAATATGGCAAATTTTTGGTGCCATCTTTTCCATTCCTGTGCTGTTAATTCATAATAGAAGAAGAATTTGGATTGTTGAAATGTCATGCAGTTGGTTTTTGTTAATGATCTGTGTTCTGTACATATCAGCACCGCTCTCAGTCAGGTCAGTTCTGACCCATGGTGAGCCCATGAGTGTCAGAGGAGAGCCGTGCTCCGTAGAGTTTTCCATGGCTGATTTTTCAGAAGTAGGCTCCAGGACTTTCTTCCAGGGAGCCTCTGGGGGAACACGGACCGCCAGACTTTCCGTTAGCAGCCCAGTGTGTTAACCATTCACACCATTTGGACTCTCTGTGCATAAAATCACCCTTCATATTTTCTCCTTCCCCTTTTAAAGGTGTGCCACGTCATCACCGGGGTGAAATCTGGAAATTCCTAGCAGAGCAATACCACCTCAGATACCAGTTTCCCAATAAACAGCAGCCGAAGGACACACCATACAAAGAACTCTTGAAACAGCTAACCTCCCAGCAGCACGCAATTCTTATTGACCTTGGTAAGTCTACACTATCGATTTTAAATGAAAAGGGAAGTTTCACTCACTCAGAAAAGCTGAAGAGATTGTCTCAGTTATTTAGTGATCCGCCTTTAGGTTTATCATTCAAAATTTACTACTGAGACTTAATTAAAAAAGCCCCAGAGTAATCGGAAATGCCTTCTTCAAGTACATAAAAATCTCCGTATTTTCACTGGGCACCTTGTTAACCCTGCTTGACGTGGAGAGTGGTGTTCACTTAGGCTGCAGTCATAACCGTGGTTCAGTTCAGTAATTCAGATATTGCTGCGAGATTCTTATAGTCAACTGAAGGAGCATCCTGAAAAATGTGTAAGTTTTTGAAACTGAGGCTTAGTTTAATTACAGGAGCCGCTTCCACATCTTTACTGCGTGCAAGCAGAATTTATTAGAGAAAGTAGAGAAAGCAGTTTGTGTACTCACCTTGGGTGATTTCATTTTGGAATCTGAGGAGCATTCTCTATAGAGCAGTTTCAAAAACACTAAGATGGAAATAATGTATTGGATACATTTACAATGGCCACAATGAAGAACTTGTTGAATTAGGATGTAATTACCACGTATGAAGGAATGCTGAGTGGGGCAAACGATTAATTATTCAACTATAAACCAAAAGGTTGGTGGTTTGAACCCGCCCAGAGGCACCACGGAAGAAAGTCTTGGTGACCTGTTTCTTGAATGCCTAGGGAGTGCGGTTCTCCTCTGTGTACATGGGTTTGCTTTGAGTCGGAGCTGACTCAGTGGCATCTCTTTGGTTTGGTTATGACATGTAAAAGCCCATGGGACTCATGCCCTTCCTGATGAGTTTACAGCAGTCCTGCATGGGGCACAGGAGACGATGGATTCTCTTATGTCCATTGCCACTCAGAAGGGCCTCTGTCTGTGCTAGTGGCCGGGCTCCTGGGAACCCAGCTGGTCCAGTGTGGGGTGAGCTTAGTTCCTGCTGCTCTCAGAGTACATGGCCCTGCTTCAGGAATGACCATGATGGTTGCTGCTGCCACCATGGGATCCCTAGGGCCCACTGTCAGCACTATAGGGCCATGAAATGGCCCTGCTCTTTGAGGGTTTCCTGCAGCTCAGCAGCCAGGAATTTGAGGTGAGTTGACTGAGCCAAAATTGAGTCTTCTCTGTCCAGACACACAGCAAACCTTAAAGGCTAATGGCATGGATGGTTCTCTTTAGGCCTGGGTAGCACAGTTAAGTTCTCCCTGTCAGACGCAAGGCTGGCAGTTTAAATCCACAGAGAGGTGCCTTAGAAGACAGCTTTGCCCTCTGCTTCTGGAAGGGCACAGCCTTGAAACCCTGTGGAGCACAGTTCTCCCTGCACACGTGTGGTTTCTGTGAGTTGGAAACAACTTGGCACCAACTAACAACAACTGTTCAGGTCTAAGCTTAAATGTCATCACTGAGAAGCTGTCTCTGACCGTAGCCTCTTCTTCCACCTCCAGACGGGATTCCATGCCTCTGCTGTGCTCTTCTGTGCTGCTCCATGCTACTCAGCCCGTGTATTATCACTATTACTTAAAGCTATCTTTTTACCTTTACTTGAGTGAAACCGAGTCCCAGGGTGGCACAAGGCGTTAAGCACATGGCTACAGGATGTTCCTTCAGTTGACTTCAGTTGACTATAGTTGGAGGTTCAAATCCACCCAGAAGTGCCTGGGATAAAAGCCTAGTGATCTACTTTTGAAAAATCAGCCGCCAAAAGCCCTATGGCATGCAGTTCTATGCTGAAACACGTGGGGCACCATGAGTCAGAATCAACTTGATGGCAACTGTTTTGGTTTTGGGGCCAAGCATTGCTTGAATAACTTTTCTGTAATCCTCACAACACAATCAAATAGATACTATTCTATCCCTCTTTAGAGATGAGAAACTTGAAGCACAGAGAGGTTAAGTAACTTACTCAAGGTAACACAGCCAAATCTGCAGCTAAACAGTGTGACTCCAGAGCCTGTGCTCTTTATACCCCCCACACTGTGCGCATCTCCACAGCAGCTCCCTGTTGCCTTTTTCCTGCCCTCTGCTGGTGGCGCTGACTCTTGCTTTCTTGGCTCCTGTGACTGCCACACAGGAGATGTTCAATCTTTTATAACGTTGACTCTGAGCAACATTGTATGAGCTCCCTAATCTCATGCAACCCTCACAACAGTCCTGGGAAGTTGGTCCTGTATCTTCGTTAAGAGAGGAGGAAACTGAGGCACGGAGAGGTCAGGTGTTGACCATGGTCTCAAGGTTAACTGAGTGGAGGCGTCAGAACCTAAACTCACAGTAGAGCCGTGTGACAGTAGGCTGAGCCCAGGGAAATGGCTGACTGTAGGGAAGATGATAACGACAGGCCATGCTGATGCCTTGAGGGTAATCAAAGTGCAAGCCATGGGGCTGGAGTCTGTGTGGCCCACTGACCACAAGGAGAGCAGTTTTCATGAATTGGCAATAGCTTGTGTTGCTAATGTGATGAGTAACAGGAAAAATGACATCATGTTCCTATCATGTGAAATGAACTGGAAAATAGATTTAAGCTTGGAGTTAGAAAGGGAGCCAGTCAGACAGTTTCTCTCCACTCCCCCAGCCCGTGGCAGGATGGGAGGAGGAGAAGGGAACACTCTCCTCCCTGATTCCCTTCTCTTCATTTGCCTTTACTTTTCCCCTCGTCCTTCCACGGGCAGAGTCGCCTCTGCCTCGCATTGCCCAGATACAATGACTTTTCTCAGGAAGGAGCTGAAAAGGCAAGATCAGCACAAGGGCCTGCCCCTGGCTGGACCTCTCCCTCGGGGAGGGTGTTTGCCCCCGTTCTCCCCTGAGGAGACGCTGACCGCAGCCTTTCCTCCAGCTGGCACAGGATCTGTGCAAGCCCGTGACTCAGCCTTTTCTGTCACAGCCAGCCAGGCTCGCTCACATCCTCCCTGTCCCTGCTCTTCTTCCCACCTCACCCTCGAAACGCCTCGAAGGCCAGCTGCAGCCTGCCCCTCGCCAGTAGCACTGGCCTCGTCTCTCCAACTCATTTCTTTTCCAAGCCTGACTTCCATTTTGGATGCCCTCCTAGAGCTCACCCAAGGGTCAAAAATAACCTGTTTCCAAGAATACATTTCCCAAGTCACCTCCATGTACTCTCCAGGTTCTGTCCAGTGACCAGACAAGGTTAGTCTTTTCTCCTCACTTGAACTGGGAAAACCTGAATGTGAGTCCCAAATACAGTGTATGCAAGTCCTGGTATCCTGCCTGCCAGGCTCTGGCTTGGCCATTGGGTACAGGGAGGCCTCACTTATAAATCCCTCCAGACTCTGACTAACCTCTCACCAAGAGGATGTGCATTTGCCAGATCAGATGTTTAATCTACTCCTTCTGTTTAACCTGCTTGCTGTGGGTTGAGAAGTAACTTGATGACACAACAGCATGCCTAACTTGAGTCCTTGCGTGGCACAGATAGTTATGTGCTTGACTATTAACTGAAAGCATACCCACCCAGGAGCTCTGGTAGCATAGTGCCTAAGGCACTTGACTGCTAACCAGAAGGCTGGCAGTTCAAACCCACCAGCCACTCCTCGGAAGGAAGGTTGGGCAATCTACTTCCATAGTGATACTGCCTCGGAAACCCAAGGAGGGGTCGCTATGAGTCAGGTCTGACTCGACTGCACATAACAACAACAACATATACACCCAGAGGTGCCTCGGAAGACAGGCTTGGTAATCTGCTTCCAAAAGGTCACAGCCTGGAAAACTCTGTAGCTCGCAGTTCCACTCTACACATGTGGGGTCGCTACAAGTTGGAATCGACTTGATGGCAGCTAACAATAATAATAACATGGCTGACTTGGAGTCCCTGGGTGGTACAAGTGATTAACGTGCCTAGCTGCTGACTAAAGGTTGAAGGTTCAAGTGGGGTGTGTGTGTGTGTGTGTGTGTGTGTGTGTGTGTGTTTAAAGTTTCATTGTGATTTGGGTGTAAGTTCACAGAGCCAGTTCATTTTCCATACAGCAGTTCATACACATTTGTCTCATGACATTGACTGCAGTTCCCCACAGTGTAACAGCTTTCTTCCCACTTCCTCCTCGTAGTTAGTTACCTCTTCCCTGTGTCATTTCCTCCCATGAACTCCCACCCCCTAGCTGTTTCCCTGTGTGAACACTGCCCTTCTGTTCTTCCATGATTGATCACTTGTTTTGTTTTGTTTCTTTTTAGGATTTAGAAATATTTTTCTTTTATAAATAATTTGGTATTTTTCAAATCTTCCAGTATATAAATAGAATTTTTCTTATGCTACAGTATTAGTTGAATTTTAAAGAGGAAATTCTGTGCAAACATGAAGAAGTACCACATTGATTACAGGTGAAAGTGCCAGCCTAGAACTATCCTGAAGGACTGCATAACCTCAGGCTTTCATCAGACTTATACTCAGATTATCACCTTACCCTGATCTTTGTTGTTGTTGTTGTTAGGTGCCATCAAGTTGGCTCCGGCTTGTAGTGACCCTCTGTACAACAGAACGAAACACTGCCCAGTCCCATGCCAGCCTCACAATCCTTGCTATACCTGAGCCCATCATTGTAGCCACTGCGTCAATCCATCTCATTGAGGGCCTTCCCCTTTTTCATTGTCCCTCCACTTTGGCAAGCATGATCTCTTTCTCCAGAGTGATTAAAAAAAAAGGGGGTGACTACGTCTGTCAAAGGAGTAAAACTTGGGAGACTCAGAAAAACAAGGGAGTCCTGGCCAGTTCCCGATCTACAGGCTTCACTGTTATCACTGTGTGCCATTGAATTGATTCTGACTCTGAAGGAAAAAGCTTGCAAAGAGTTAAGACTAAGCTACTAAGACTAAAATTTCAGAGTAAGGCAAGAGGCAGGAAAACAAACACCTATGTAAACCCAAAATACCTACAACTGACAATAAGTATTCTGTTCTTCTGGCCAGGGTATGGCTCCCACTTTTTAAGAAAAACTATAAACACTGATCAGTTTTTGTTCTGTACCACACATCTGTACTGAGCCTTGAGTTAGCCAGAATCTGTGAACCAGGTGCCATAAGCAGATTCTGCCTCCTGGTGACCCCACGAGTGTAGGAGCAGAAACGTGCTCCACGGGGTTTTCAGTGGTGGAATTTTCAGAAATAGCTCGCTAAGCCTTTCTCCTAAGGCATCTCTGAGTATTCTGCACAGGAACTCACAGAACTGTGCAAACAGAAAAAATTGTGCAGTGATCCTTACAAATGCAAAGCAAGATAATAATAGTTTTAATTACTAGTGTTTAAAGATCAGGGATATCAAGCATTATGAAATCTTTGATGTCAATGGAAAAAAGATTGAAGTTGTCAAAGATTTCATGTTACTTGGTTCCACAATCAACACCAGTGGAAGGAGCAATCGAGAAATCGGACAACGTATTGCACTGGGCAAATCTGCTGCAGAAGACCTCTCTAAAGTGCTGAAGAGCAAGGACATCTCTTTGAAAACTCTGTTTAGTGGAAAATATTTCTCTCTCCCAGGTCTCTGCCTTACACAGTTTTTGACTTTGCAGGTTTAGCTGTAGTTGTGTCGTGTTTGGTGAGAGATTTTCTCAAGCTTTGTTGGGTTTCATTTTCACAGCAGGGGTGGATGCTATTTCCACTCTGTCATTGTGGACTCCATTGAGCTGACCCCAGACCCGTGGTGACCCACGCACAGCAGGATCAGAATGCGCCTTGGTGCTGTACCATCCCCGTGATCAGCAGCAGTCTGACCTCTGTGAGCCTTAAGGTTTTCATTGGCTGATTTTCGGGCAGATCACCATGCCTTTCTCCCTAGTCCTTATGTGCAGCAGTGGTTCAGTGGTAGAACTCTTCTCCCACACAGGAGAACTGGGTTCATTTCCCAGCCACCCCACCTCACACTCAGCCACCGCCCATTCTTCAGGGGAGGCATGCGTGTTTTGCCATGATGCTGAACAGGTTTCAGTGTGGCTTACAGCCTAAGATGGGCTGGGAAGAAAGGGCTCGGCGTTTCCACTTGAGAGGTGATATAGGTACTTTCTGTGTATTGTGTGTGAATATCTTTTATCTCCCTATAAATGGTTATTTATTGGTCACGAAAAAAATGACTAGGGTAGAGATGATATACAGTCTAGTTGGGGAGATAAGACATATTTATGATGCAGAAAATACATTTTACTGACAACTACAAGCACCTGTGAGGAGACCTTTCTTAAGGGCAAGGCCCAAAAGTATTTTCTTAAGGGGGTTGTGAAATTAGCCTATGGGGTTTAACATTTATACAGTTTTTGCGTCCACACTTCTTAAGAGAAGAAGAGGTGAAAACCTGTATGGGTGGTGGGTCAGAAACTGTGAAACATTATATAATCCTGACCCCAGTTGAGTTACAAACTGGGGTGATCAAGGATGGAGTGAAGGTAGAAGGTAATGGTTTCCTTTCCCAGAGGCCTGGAGTCCTACTGCACCCTCTGACTCAGTGGTCGGCTGGCGAATGTTTAACAGCCAGCTCCCACCCCCCACACCAATAACTAATTACCTTTAGAGCCTGTATTTTTGTTTGGAAACAATCTAGAATCTTTTCACAACCTGAATAAATGTAATAAATGGTAGAAACACTTTGCTTGTAGTTAATGTGCTTTGAGTAAGCAGAGAGGTTCAAAGGGCTAAAAAGATTCAAGTTGATTCCAACTTGTGGTAACTCCATCCATCTGTTTCAAAGTAGAGCTGTGCTCCATAGGGTTTTCAAGGATGGATCTTTTGGGAGTAGACAGCCAGGCCTTTCTTCCAAGGTGCCTCTGGGTAGACTTGAACTGCCGGTCTTTCAGTTAGTAGCAGAGTTGATTTGAACTCACAGTGACCTAATATGTGTTAGAGTGGAACTGCATCCCATGGAGTTTTTAATGGGTAGCATAGTGCCTAAGGCACTTGACTGCTAACTGGAAGGCTTGTCGTTCAAACCCACCAACCATTCCTTGGAAGGAAGGTTGGGCGATCTACTTCCGTAGTGATACCACCTCAGAAACCCAAGGAGGGGTCACTATGAGTCGGCTCTGACTCTACGGCAGTGAGTTTGGGTTAATCTTACGGAAGTACATCACTAGACCTTCCTTCTTTGGTGCCCCTGGGTGGATTCGAACCCAGTCTCAGTTTGTAGCTGAGTGCAGACCATTAGCACCACCTGGAGGTCTCAAGCCAGTTGTCGTCCCGTTGACTCCAGCTCCTGGTGGCTCTATATGTGTCAGAGTCCAGGTGTGCTCCATGGGGCTTTCAGCAGCTGGTTTTTCAGAAGTCCATCACCAGCTCCTTCTTCCAGGGGGCCTCTGTGTGCACTGGCACCTCCAGCCTTTTGTTTGGCAGCCTGGCATGTTAACGGTTTGTGCCACCTAGCAATTCTTCCCAACTCTACCCCCGCCCCCCAAAAGAGCCCTGGTGTTTAGCGTTTGCAGTCTTCCACAGTGCAAATACTCCCACCATGGCCAATTTCAAGCTACCAACTTTGATGTCACTAGTTTTGGGGTCAGAAAGAGATGCACACATTCGGCTCTTAAGAGCCAGTATAAGCTACCTCCAGTGGTCACTGCACTCAGCCAAATGTCTCCTAAAACTAACCTGCATGTGGAACAGCTCCCCTTCCTTAACTTCTCCAACCATGCCGTTCAGTGGCAGTGCCACAGGTATTTCTTGAACACCTGGGGTAAGCCAGGCACTCCAGGAAGCACCCATTCTAGTGGGGAAGACGGACACTGAACAATTGGCAACAAAATCATTTAATTAAAATTATGAGGAATCAAAGGGTATTTTTGTCTTTAGTCTGTCATCTCAGATTCTACTCAGAGCTAAATGCAATCATTTAAGAAAACCTTGAGATCACCAATCGATCCTCAGCCAGGAAGGAATTTGGAGATCATTCCATTGTAGGGTGACTCTTCCTTGTGCAGATGAGAAAAATGAGGTCCAGAGAGTTAAAGGGTGAGAGTCCGATTGCTGGTTTACCAGGACCACTCCCTAAAGAGGCAGAAACCTCCAGGCTCTTTGTGAAAGGAGCCAAGGAAAGAAAGTTGTCCTCAGCTGTTGAGAACCCTGCAAGAATAGCTGAATAGCTTTGCAGGTGGCCTTATGTTTGCTGTGAGAGACCTCTGGCCTCTCAGCACAGCTGCAGCGTAGTAAACAAAGCTGAGAAGACCACGGTCTCACCCAAGATTAATTCAAGTAGGCTCTGAACAGTCAGGCAGGACACTCTAAAACTGGAATGGTGTTTCTTACCACGTGGTGGATGGATGACCTGTACAATTCCTTGAGGAGCTTGTAAACAGCACACATTCTCAAGGCCCCATCCCTGACCTGCTCTGCTTTCGAATTTCCAAGTGAGGGGCCTGGGACGTGCACGTCAGGAAGCACCCAGGTGATGCAGATGCCGTTCATGTGTGAAGCAGCTGGATGAAGGCTCTTCTTCGTCTTCAAAATGGTGAAAAAGGAAGATTCATCCTGAAAAACATTCCTTAGATGAGTCAGATTCCTTAGGCGATCTCAAATGGTGGGGCACTTGAAGAAAATTAAGTTCTAGGTCTTTCAGGAATGATGTCTGAATTATGGATCACTTTGTAGGTCTTTACTTCTTGTTTCTTCACTTAGACACACAAGACACAAAATTGTTTTACCTGCTTTTTTTAATATGAGTAAGGAGGTTTCTTCATGCTCCTGTTTGACTCTCCCCATTTAAGAATCTCATTCTCACTGTAAAGAAGACTGCTGGAGAGGGATGTGTAAAAGACCTGCATTTCCGTAGTCCATAGTAAATGATGAACCGCAGCTTAAGGAGGCAGGCCTCTCCACTGGATGTGTTTGCAGGAAGAATTCCAGCTTTTACCTCATTGGCTTCTTGTTGCTGTGCTGTTAGGTGCTGTCAAGTTGATTTCAAGTCATTGCAACCCCCCGTGAGAGAGGAGAACTGCCCCATGGGTTTCCTAGGTTATAATCTTCACTGGAGCTGATTGCTAAGTCTTTCTCCCACAGAGCTGCTGGGTGGATGAGAACCCAGTAACCTTTGGGTTAGCAGCCGAGAGTTTTACCTTTGCTCCGGTTTTCCTACAGTTGGAGTCTTCTAGAGTACGTGTGCTTCTCCTGGGTGAATATATACCCTTCAAGCCTGCATTTTTGGTGGGAACCAAA
Organism: Orycteropus afer afer; assembly: GCF_000298275.1. Lineage (NCBI taxonomy): Eukaryota > Metazoa > Chordata > Mammalia > Tubulidentata > Orycteropodidae > Orycteropus > Orycteropus afer. The sequence goes on along the minus strand of NW_006921986.1, from coordinate 1,807,008 downwards.
TAATCCAGAGTCTTTTCACAAACTGAATAAATGTAACAAATGGTAGAAAACACTTTGCTTGTAGTTAATGCACTTTGAGTAAGCAGAGAGGTTCAGAGGGCTAAAAGGATTCAAGGCACCTGCTACAGATGAACATATGTATCCAAACATATGTATGGACTTTGTCGATTGTGGGTTTTTTTCCCGTTCCCAGTGCTGTTCTGTCCCCAGAGGCTTATCCCTCTGCGGCTGAGTCGATCCTGACTCACAGCACACCTTGTGCTTCATGGTGCAACTGTGCTCCATAGGGTTTTCATGGCTGTGACCTTTTGGAAGCAGACTGCCAGGCCTCTCTGCCGAGTTGTCTCTAGGTGGGTTCAGATCACCAGCCTTTCCATTAGTTAAGTGCTGTCAAGTTGATTCTGACTCATAGCAACCCTATAGGACAGAGTAGAACTGCCCCATAGGGTTTCCAGGGCTGTAAATCTTTATGGAAGCAGACTGCCACATTGTTCTCCTGCAGAACGGTTGGTGGGTTCAGACCACCAACCTTCCCATTAGCAGCTACGCCCTTAACCACTGAGCCCAGCAGGGCTCCTTTTGGTCAGTAAGCCCAGTGTTTAACTACTGCACTACTCAGGGGTTCTAATGCACATCACATGCTGCCCCACTGGCAGACCAACATTCCTCAGGACCCAGATGTGTCATAGGCTTCCTGTTACAATACCAAAAAACCAAACTCACTGTTTGAGTCGGTTCCAACTCATAGCAACCCCTCCTTGGGTTTCCGAGGCAGTATCTCTATGGAAGTAGATTGCCCAGTCTTCCTTCTGAGGAGTGGCTGGTGGGTTTGAACCACCAGCCTTCTGGTTAGCAGTCAGATGCCTTAGGCACTATGCCACCTGTTAAGATACTTAGCTGAATTTTTACAACATTGCTTTTTCTTCAACTGTTAAAAATGAGCAGAATACGTATCTTGCAGGTTGTTGTGCAGGTGAGATAGGATCAAGTCTGAGACTATGGAGTTCAGTCCTGGCACAGAATGCAAACTCCATGCACATTATGACTTCTTTCCCTCTTATCTAGTGCTTGAGGGCTCATGAAACCAATAGTTAAAATGAAACAACCTAATCACTCCTCCTCAAAAATGCTTTTGAGCTGTGGTGTTGGCAAAGAATACTGAAAGTACCATGGACTGGCAGAAGAATGAACCACTCTGTCCTGGAAGAAGTGCAGCCGGAATGCTCCTTGGAAGCAAGAATGGCCAGACTTCATCTCACCTACTGTGTGTGGTCACATTGTCAGAAGGGACCAGTGCCTAGAGAAGGATGTCACACTTGGTAAAGTGGAGGGTCAGCGAAAAAAGGGAAGGCCCTCAACGAGATGGATTGACACAGTGGCGGCAACTGATGGGCTCAGGTATAGCAAGAATTCTGAGGTTGGCGCAGGGCTGGCCAGTGTTTCGTTCTGTTGTACATAGGGTCGCTATGAGTCAGAGCTGACTCTCTGGCACCTAACAGCAACAACAACAAACAAGTCCTCTGAAAATCAGCCAGGGAAGACCATAGGGATCCCGAGAGCCTGGTCTGCCACTGGTCGTGGGGATGGCCCAGGACCAGGCACTGTTTTGTTCCACTGTGCATGAGGTCCCCAAGTCAAGGACTGACTAGAGGGCAGCTAACAACAACTGGTCCTCACAGGAGCTTTTTACTTGCTTCCTGAATCCCTTCTTTATAGGTGATTATCCTGATCTCACAAAAGTGAATCTTCAGCAATGTTGACTAATGCTTGCTAAACTTAATTCAAGAAGTTTTGGTAGGCAGTGGTAAAAGAACTGAGGTGCTAACCAAAGGTTGGCAGTTTGAACACACCAGCTACTTTGTGGGAGAAAGATGTGGCAGCCTGCATCTCTAAAGATTTACACATTTCATCAAAAATGGTTACAGAAACTTTTTGGCTTTCAGAGCCTTTTGGGTTGGAAACTCTATGGGGTCACTATGAGTTAGAGTCAACTTGAAGGCAGCAACAGTTAAGCACTTGGCTGCTAACCAAAGGTTGTTGGTTCAAAGCTACCTCACGGCTCCATGAGAGAGAGACCTGATGATCTGGTCCCATAAAGATTATATAGCCAAGAAAATCCTATGGCAGGTCCACTCTGTTACATGGGGTCACTTATGAGTGAAATGCTAGATGGCTCCTAACACCAAGCCTAATTCAAGCTATGTATTTGAAAGTGGAAAGATTACCTTTCTTTAAGAATATTCTATGATTTGTCCTTTTCTCAAATTCATTAATTTTAATAGAAATGAATATAAGTCCATAATCCTTTATCGGCAATTCCAAAACCCAGAAGGCTCGGAAAGCCATGAGTTTTTTGTAACCATTTTTGATGAAATGTGATCAGACCTGAACTAATTTGGTGGCAACATTGGACCTGAACTTCAGCAAGGCTATTCATAGTCCTTGTTACTCTCTTTAGTGTGATTTTTCATATGGTTTGTTGCAAAAAGTATGATTGGGCAGTGACGCCCTCAAGCCTGCCAGGAGTTATGCAATATCCAGCAAATGTACCATGTTACATGATACGTTTCTAATATTCACAGATTCTGAATTCTGAAATGCATTCCCCAGGGCTTTTTGGATGTGAGGTCATGGAACTCTAGTGATTTGGTCACATTTATGAATCCCACAGACTTTATAGGTCCAAATATAAATGTGGAGACTTTGTAATCTTGGGGTGGTGCAGACAGTTGATGCACTCAACTGCTAACCAAAGTGTTGGCACTTTGAGTCCACCCAAAGGCACCTTGGAAGAAAGGCCTGGTGATCTACCAGCTGAAGAAGCAATCCTTGAAAACCCTAGGAACTCAGCTCTACTCTGACACACATAAGGTCACCAAGAGTCAAAGTCAACTTGAGGGCAACTTTTTTTTTTTTTTCCTAACCCTCTGTCTAAATCTGCTCTTCCCGGTAATTCTTATTTTTATGTATTAGCTAGTTTCTAAGCTAGCAAGCCAGAAGACAGTCTGCAGTCCTCTTTTCTGTCTTCATCCTTAGGAGTGAATCCCAAGCCTAGCCCAGCCCTTGACTCTACCGTGGCTTTTCCAGTTAAGAACCTAGGCCCTGTGGCAGCTTCCCAGCTTACACCCTGGGCCACCACTGATCTTGTCCTGCTGCAGACTGTCTTGTAAGCTGAGTCCTGAGTTTTCTTTCTTTCTTTTTTTTTTTTTTTT
>NW_006921986.1:1802269-1802780 GCF_000298275.1 Orycteropus afer afer | reverse complement strand
GCGAGTGCTCGGTCCAGGTTGGGAACATGATTGTGTGACGGTTTTCATGCGCTTACTCCCAAAAGCCCACATCTGGCCTGACTGTGCTCCACTTCTAGCAGCAGGTCTGCTGTTGCTGCTGTTTATATCAGTAGCCCTGATTCTCAGAAAGCAGGCTTGGTGGCCATTGTTTATAAAACGCCAGCTGTGAGGCAGGTGTCCTGCCAGACAGCTCATACATCTCCTTGTGTTTAATCCTCACAACAGCCCCAGGAAGAGTCATCTTATTCCCATATTACAGGCCAGAAATAGAGGCCCTGAGAAGTCAAATCAAATGCCCAAGGTCACACTCTAGGATGTGGTGAGGACGTACACGTGAAAGAAGTACCCAGTACAAGGTATATATGCGAAGTGAAAAGTAAAGCAGAACATATTGAAGGTGTTAGGGGAGGGCTCAGAGGAAGCCTGTGCTGAGAACGGAGCAGACTTGAACTGTCTACGGGGACAAGAAGGGTGGCCCCCAAGCTGAGAA
>NW_006921986.1:1757350-1787721 GCF_000298275.1 Orycteropus afer afer | reverse complement strand
AGAAAAAAAAAAAAAAAAAAAACTGGAGGGAAAAAAAAAGGTAACCAAACAAAGAAGTGTATTCCGAGTGCCTAGTGCTGTTGCTGCTGCCTTTGAGAGGTGGGGAGAACTCAGTATCCTGCTTCCAGAATATTTCTAAATGGTGCTTAAAGAGCATGTGTTTATGTATTCATTCACCAAGAAACCGAAAACCAAACCCACTGCCATCAGGTCAATTCTAGCGCACGATTTCAGGGCTGGAGAAAGTGCCCTTGGAGAAAGGGTAGATTAGAGCTAAGGCCTTTTCAGAGCACTACAGTGCTCTCCCCTTTAGCTGTGAACTTGAGCCACACAAAAAAAGAACTGCCTAGAAGGAAGCCATTTCATTCTCTGAAAGATTTTATCTAAATAACACTTCCCACACATAGTGTTAGGTTCTTCCTACTTTTTCCCCATTAGCTTTAATGTAGGGGCACCTGTTGTGTGATAGCAAAATGGAATTTTTGAGTTTTATCTCATTTAGCGTCATGTCACAAGATGAATTTTGGGATGACAGCCTTGGTTGATGAGACACTTTTCTATATGGAAGAGCCACAGCTGGTACATGAGGATTGTAGTGTCTGAGCCTTTGAAAACTGGCTTGTCTTCCACTTTAAAGAGTACTTGTGTCCAATCTGAAGCATCTCAGTAGGGTCTTGGCCCCTTGTAGGTTACTGTATTTTTGGACTCGTGCCAGAGGCTGCTCAAAGCTGAGTTGGCTCTTGGATCTCTGGGAGCCCTGGGACTCACCATGGGGCTGTAGGGAACTGGAGCAACTTCCTGCCAGAACCTTACAGCTCCCAGCAGAGGGGGAGCCCTTTAAGTTGAAGTTCAATTTTAGTTGGAAAAAGTAATTTTCTTTATCTCCACATAAGCACTTGTGTTCTTATCTTCACTTTCCCAGGATCTACATTTTATGTTATAAACTGAAAGAAGTTGCACTTGTCCTGCTTATTGAGTGCTCTGGGAGCTGGGGTCTAGAGGAGTTTAGTGAGTATGTGTATGCAATGGGATCCTTCTACAGAATCATATATGCCCTCAGTTCACTCTTAACAGAAAGGCTGGCTTTTTTTTTTCTAATTCCCTTGGGGTTTGAGTTTTGCTAAGATTGTATATTTTTAAGAGAATTTATGAAATATTTCCAGAAGTCAGATATTTAGATTCTCTTAGCCATGGAACACAGAGAACAATAAAAGGAGAGGAAATAGTGGAGGAAGAGGAGACCCACTTTAATGTTGGAGAACTGGCACCTAGCTTGGTGTTTCATACAGAAGCACCCAGCAGACTCATGCTAGGTAAAGGATTAGCCGAGACCAAGGGATGTCAAAAGCCAAATAGAACTTTTAACACTCTAAAATGTTTTTCTTAAAAATTAACAGTATTCTTGGAAGTGTTCCTGTGAGTATAAGTAATTTTATACCCAGAGCAGATACCTAACTTTAAACATACATGGGCATATATCCCTGCAGATCCAGATGTACCAACTCTCCAGGCTGCTTCATGACTACCATAGAGACCTCTACAATCACCTCGAAGAACACGAGATTGGCCCCAGCCTCTATGCTGCCCCCTGGTTTCTCACCATGTTTGCCTCCCAATTTCCACTGGGGTTTGTAGCCAGAGTCTTTGGTAAGTCTTTGTAAATCTATTTGTGCTTGAATGATTTCTTTTAGAAGGATCAGCACAAGGCTGGTCCCTATGAGGTGGAGTTTAAAGATGCCCCAAATGTGTAACTTTTTCAAACTGCTGTACCATTCCATCTTCCCTAACATCAACTCCTTCTCCTCCCCTCAGTACTTCCCTCCCGTCTTAGGGTTCTTTATCTTGCTGTAACATCTCACGGAACTCACACGCTGCCAAGGAGATGGCTCATGTGGTGGTGGAGGTGGGGAGGCTGGCAAGTCCCAAATCCATGGGTCAGGCGTTGGGCTGGAGGATTCCCCTCTCTCACGTGGCTGCAGGGGTTGGCAGACCCAAATCAGCAGGTTGTACAACTGGCTGTTGTCTCAACTCCAGGAGTGAGATGATGACGAACCAAATGCAGGTTCCAGAGCAAGAGAGCTAACTTAGCAGAATATTCACATATGTAAAGCACTTGACTGCTATCCAGAGGGCTGGCGGTTCAAACCCACCAGCCACTCCTCGGAAGGAAGGTTGGGCAATCCTACTTCCGTAGTGATACTGCCTCGGAAACCCAAGGAGGGGTTGCTATGAGTCGGGGCCGACTCGACGGCACATAACAACAACAACAACAACAACCCTCAAGGAAACTAAGACTGGTGACTTGAGTCACACCCTTCAGCAAGGTGGGACTTAAGACATAGCCCAGCTTAAACAGGCATACAAACCAAAACCAAACTCACTGCTGTCAAGTCAGATCCAACTCATAGCCACACCTCCTTGGGTTTCCGAGGCAGAATCACTATGGAAGTAGATTGCCCAACCTTCCTTCTGAATAAACAGGCATAGAAGCTGGGATTTACATAACATCACAAAGTAGAGATCTATGGCTAAAAGGGCCATGTTAAGTAATTCGCTTCACTGCAATTTACCAGAACCAATAAATGAAAAAACATTATCATTTCATGGTTGTTGTTCTTATGTTTATGTCTGTATCTTTTGTAAGAACAGGGTATTGACATTCCAAGTTCAGTAAGGGTTGCTGATATTGTTGTTGGGTGCTGTTGGGTCAGTTTCAACTGGTAGTTGACCCTCTGTACGACAGCAAGAAACGCTGCTCGGCCCTTTGCCCTCCTCAGAATTGTTGCTTTGCTTGAGCCCATTATTGTAGCCGGTGTCCAGCCATCTCACTGGGGGTTTTCCCTTTTTTCACTGACCCTCCACTTGACCAAGCATGACATCCTTCTCTAGGGACTAGTCCCTTCTGACATTATACCAAACTAGGTGAGACAAAGTCTGGCCATTCCTACTCCTAGGGAGCATTTTGGCTGTACTTCTTCCAAGACAGATTTGTTCATTCTTCTGGCACTTCATGGTACATTCAATATTTTTCATCAAAGCCACAATTCAAATGCATCAGTTCTTCAGTCTTCCTTATTCATTGTCCAGCTCTGGCATGCATACAAGGCTATGGAAAATACCATGACTTGTATTAGGTACACCTTAGCCTTCAAAGTGACATTTAGGGTTGGGTTTTGTGAATTTTAAGACCTGTTATATTTTTGATAATCACTGGGCTTCCCTTGATGCCTTCATTCTTAAAGAATTTAGATCCATTTCCCTCAAAATAAAGCTCTCTCTAGAACAGATATTTTTAAGACTGGCCAAAGAGCTCCAGGCGTGTATATTAAAGGCTTACAAATTCATGAGTCATCTTCCTCAACTTCTCTGGCTTGTGACTCTCTGACTGATATAAACAGAATCAAACTAGCTGCCATGGAGTTGAATCTGACGGCAACTCTGTGTGTGCAGAGTAGATCCGTGCTCCACGGTTTCTAAGGCTGTGACTTTTCAGAAGTAGATCACCAGGCCTTTCTTGCAAGGCCACCCTGGGTGATTTGAACCACCAACCTTTTGGTTATAAGTCAAGCACTTAAGCATTTATACCACCCAGGGATTCCTTACTGACAGCTTCTTAAATACCACCACCACGGTCACTTCTGGTCTACTGTTCTTTCTAAATTCCCTTCTCATCTCCTCCCCTTCCTCCCTGTGGTAGTTAAGGCTTTGTGTTAACTTGGCTGGACCTGGTTTTGAGTGGCTGGGCAGCTGATTGTAGTCATTCCCTATGAAGAGACTAGCAGTCTGCTCCATGGTAGAATCTGCCACAAGCAGCTGATTAGGGTCTGCTTCCAGTATATAACGAGAAATTTTGAGAAAGGTCCCTGCAGCTTTTAACACCCTTGAATCCTGTATGTAGCCGAGTCGTCATTCAGCAGCATGCCGTGTTGTCTGCCAATCTTGGGACTGTTCATGGACTTGAATCAGTGGCCTGCCGTGTGGTTTGGTAACATTGGGACTGTGTCATTTTACTTGTCAGCCTTGGGTTTGTCAGCCCCGCAGTTTCAGTGGGCCAGGAGCAAGAGGCAGAGTTGAAGCCCAAGGTCAGTGGGCTTTCATCCAGCCCCTCAAGCCTGGTCCTTAGAGAATAAACGCCTATTTGTTAAGGCCACCCACCTGTGGTATTTCTATTAGAGCGGCAGGAAGTAACCAAAACTCTTCCCTTTCTCTCCCCTTGACTCTTCATTCTCTCTGTTGTCACTCTTTTGAAGACCACATATTAGGACTTCAAAGGACTCCTCTATGTTGTTGACCCATCCTCCCATCTTCAGCCTTGACATCTAACACGTGCCACGAGCCTCACCTTCCTAAATGTCACAGACTGCTTCCACTTCCATGCCCCAACTATGACCTCAGATTGTGCACATCTAAAACCATCTTCCATTTTCTTAATTTGTGTCTAGGGAAGATTATCTCTGTCAAAGTTAAGTAAGTGTTCTCGTGCCAAGTCTTGTAACTATCTTGAGCTGAGAGGTAGGGCCATTCTCTTGGACAGCAGGAGCCCAGTGAGATATGGTGAGCATGCTTAGTTCTTGTAAAGCTTGTTTTCTCTACTTAAAATAAAAGTAATATTTTTGATAATTCAGATTTTTTTTATTTTTTATTTTTTACTCTGTGTCTTAGAGTTCTCTAGAGAAATAAAACCAGTAAGATATATCTGTGTGTGTATATAACTGTATACACAGAGAGAGACTAAGAGATGAAGAGAGATTATTTATTTTAAGGAATTGGCTCACATAATTGTGGGGCTAACAAGTCTAGGATCTGTAGGGCAGTCATTAAGGGGAATTGAAGAGTTGTGGTAACATACCTTTTTTTAACTTGGTAGCAGAATACACCCTGGGAAAAAGTCCCTTTGTGGGCTTTAGGCCTTCAGCTGATTGATTGAGACCTACTCACACTATGGAAAGTAGTCCATCTGATTTAATCATATGTAACTACTTCAAAAGGAAGCCCTGGTGGTTCTGTTGTTAAAGCATTGGGCTACTAACCAAAAGGTGAATGGTTCTAACCCACAAGCCAAGCTTCAAAAGAAAGGTGATGCAGTCTATTTTCATAAAGATTGATAGCTGTGGAAACCATGGGGCTATTCTTCTCTGTCTTCTAGGGTTAATATGAGTCAGAATTGACTCTATGACAGTGAGTTTGTTTTTGTTGTTCTTTTTTTTTTCTATCTACAAGTGCCTTTAAAGAATTCCCCATTGGACTTTGCTAGAAGAATCCATGTTCTTAAAATATTGACTATTCCCTTTGGAAAAATTACCTCCACAAACTGTTTTTTAATTTCTGTCTCTGAAAAAAAATATCATTAAAATAAAATGATTATCTCGTAGTTGAAAAAATTGGTAGTGGGATTTCATGAAGTTTTTATATCATAGTAAAAAGAAAAAGAAAGGTAACTGAAGTCTTCAAAATCGTGTCTCTGGTTGGCTAGCGAAAGACACACAGCCAAGTGCATGTTCTCTAGCTGTAGGCTTCAGCCTTCTTTGCTCATAACTTTTGTGTGTTTATCTTTTCTTATACTGGAAATTAAAAGAAAATTATTAGTATACCTTAATTCCAAAGCCCCCTGGTGGTGCAATGTTAAGCACTCTGCTGCTGTAGCAATAAGTTGGTGGTTTGAACCCACCTAGCAGCTTTGTGGGAGAAAAGGCCTGGTGACCTGTTCTCATAAAGATTACAGAAACCTGACAGGCACTTCTACTCTGCATGTGGGTTTGCTACAACACCAACAATCACTTTACTCTTTCTTTCTTATTCTTTACTATTTTTTCAAACAGTAATAGAAGGGAGTAAAGATTGAAAACAGAAGAAAATGCTGTTAATGATTCAAAACAGTGTAAACGTCAAATTACACTGACAAAAAAATCAGCAAAGGAGGCTGGGGATGTCACAGACTGGAGCAGAAGGGCAGGGAGGGGTCAGCTCTGAGGTCATCACTGCCTCAGGCACACCTAAGTACCTATGACTATGGATAGTTCTCAGGCTCTAAGGAGCCCCAGTGGTGCAAGGGTTAAGCATTTGGCTGAGAGGTTGGTGGTTCAAGCCCACATCTCCGTGGGAGAAAGACCTGGCAATGTGCCACCATAAAGCCTAGAAAACTTTATGGGATAGTTCCACTCTGTTACATGGACTATGAGTCAGGCATCTGCTCATTGGCACGTGATAACAAGGTCGTAAAGTGCTCAGAAAGAAGTCTTTCCTTGGGCTGTACAAGTGAGTAAGTGGCATTTAAAAAAAAAAAAAAAGAAAACACTCCTTTGGAAATAACAGCCCTTATGTTGCAGGAAAAGAGCCCTGGTGGCACAGTCGTTAAGTGCTTGGCTGCTCCTAATTGAAAGGTTGGTGATTCGAACCCACCAGCTGCTCTGTAGAGGAAAGATGTGGCAGTCTGCTCCCATAAACATAGCAACACAAAACACAACCACTGCCATGGAGTCGGACCCAACTCATAGCGACCCCTCCTTGGGTTTCCAAGGCAGTATCACTACAGAAGTAGATTGCCCCATCTTCCTTCCAAGGAGTGGCTGGTGGGTTTGAACTGCCAGCCTTCTGGTTAGCAGTCAAATGCTGTAGGTAGTATGCCACCAGACTTGAAAAACCTCATGGAGCAGTCCTATAGTGTCACTATGAGTCGGAGTCAACTTGACAGCTATAGGTTTCTTGATTTTTTGCTGTAGAATAATTCACAGTTCTCTGATGTCATAATACTATAATACTAATACGATAAAAGCTGAAGCCAGTAAAAGCTGGATATTTTTGTCTATGTTATGTAGTCAGTGGTAGGTTTCAGAGCTTCTTGATATATTACGCATAGCGATGCCACTGTCTGTGTAATTCCTGGGCCCCATGGCCCCTGCTGTACTAAATGGGTTTGTATCCAGCTGGCTCAGGGGCTCGGCTTATTTTATAGGCAAGAAGTGGTTCTCTAAGGCCATAAGCTCTGTGTTGTGAAGATATTTTATAAAAACTGCTTTTTTTTTTTTTTTTTTTTGCATAGTCCACTCCGTCTTTCAGGACTTAAAAGCAAACAGTCTATTAGTAGCTATCATAGAATAGCTAAATTTTTAAAAGCCGTTTCTGAATTCAGCATCAGTGACTTACAGAAAATTGCTTTCTCAGCTCTTGATGGTAGATAGCTTTGTTTTAACACCCCAAACCTGCCATCATGTCTTGTGGTCTTTTTTTTTTGGCCTAGAGCCTATTTCATGATAAGCCTTTAGACCTGGATCAACCCTAAATACAAATGGGCCTTTGTTAACTGTTCACAGTTTTATATATAAGTAAAGTGTTTCTCAGCTGGCAGTCAGCATGGCTCATATATTAATCAGTTACCTTGAATTAAGTATTTGCTGCTTGGAGGGGCAGCTGCCAAGGATGTACATGCCTTAACCTTTGCGTGGAGTTGCCACTTCCTGAACGGCAGGCCTCTGCCTGGGTGTCACATAACGTGAAGTGACCTGCTCCTATATTTTCCCAGTTTGCGGGTAGAGGGGCCCTGGGAGAGATTTTTTGTTCTTTCCTCCTGATCAAGTCTGTCTTTGGAAAACATTTGAGAACTAGGGCCTGGCTTGCTCCTGACGGAGGGGATGGCTGTATTGGGCTCCTGGCATTTCCTAGGCTGTGCTGCCAAGTCGACGAGAGAGGAGGTACAGTATAAAAACCAAGGCTTTGGAAAAAAAAAAAAAAAAATCTCACAAGCCACCTGTAATAGAAGGATTCAGAGAGGTTTAATGACTAAAATAGACTGGGGAAACAAGATTGTTTATATGGCCAGGAAAAGCGTCCGGCTCTCCAGTTACCATGATAGAGTGGTGATGAGGGGACCTTTTTTGCAAACTCTGTTCGTTTGCAGCATTCTTATCATCCTTCACTTCCCCCCTCCTGGCTCCTGAGAGGGGTGTAGAGGTGCCAACTGAAGGACACCCAGGAGATAGTCAAGAAGAGGGACTGCCCTTCACAAAGGTGGCTGAGAAATGAATGCAGTGGAAGGTCACTCACAGGCCACATGCTTTGCGTTTATCATTTTCCCCATAGGAAAATTGCCCTTTCAGAGCATGGAGAGTTTCAAATAAGGCTCCCATGCAAGTTAACACAATAACAGGGCACTGAGAGGTCTTCAGAAGAAAGTAGTTATTTGCACAGTTCTCAGCAAATAGTGTGCGAAGTAGCAGAATCAATAGGTTCCTCCTGCTTCCTGCCTGGTAAAACCCTTTGCCTGTTTCCAGGTGGCCTGAAAAAGGAGAGAAGAAAGGAAGAGACATAAAGAAAGTCTCTTTGGAAGGAAGTTGGCTGCAGTGTTGTGAGCGAGGCTACCCCGTGCTGCGGGGAGAGCTCCGGCAGGTCACTCTCTTGTTGCCGTGGTTTTCAAATATAAGCAAGTAATTCACTCTTCCAAGAAGAATTACTCTTTCTTAAAAATTTTGCACAATGCAGTGTATAAGCATTGGAAGACAGGCAAAACTTAAGTAGTTTGGGTTGGGGCACTAGGCTTTTAGAAAACATTTTTCTACTACTTTAAAATTATTCATTTTTAAATTTCTAGAGAGAGAATAAGATACTAATAGTTTAAAAGCTATAGGTGTTATCCCCAAGTGTAGTCACATAAATGTAGGAACCCCTTCCTTCCAAGCAGAACTCTCAGGGGTGCTCCTTTCAACTCCCAGACATTCCTTTATTGCATATTCAAAACCAAAAACTCCAGCCAAGTGGCTATGGAGTTGACTGCGACTCATGGTGACATCGTGTGTGTCAGAGAAGCACTGTGCTGCACAGGGTTCTCGATGGCTGTGATCTTTCGGAAGCAGACTACCAGGTACCACTGGGTGGATTCGAACCACCAACCTTTTGGTTAACCCAAGCACTTCACTTTGTGTGCCACCCAAGAGCTTTGCATATGTACCCAAATGAACTCCTTATTTAATGCCTTCCCAGAAGCTGCTGGGGCTGAGCTCCCTGGGCCCTTAGGAGTGCAGACAGCCCCCCAGGGGGTCCTCAGAAGCATGGACCCTTTGGGTTTCCATGAGAGGTGGTGAACCAGCATCTCTTGCAACTGGCAGATGCATTTCTAGGTCTGGGGGCAGGAAATAGGGTGTTTTTGTCAGTGCCTCTTAAAAGGTGATACTTCTTGGTCTAACCTATGGGATCAGATCTGTAACCTGGCTCTAACTAAAATCTTACTAAATGCACTGACCTACTCAGACAAGGGAGAAAAACGGGGAGAGGGGGAACCTCCAGTGACTTGCTGCTGTGACCAGGGTAACATTAGAATAACAGCATTGCTTAGCCTGGCGTACAAGGCCCTTTGTGTCCTGTCCCCCGCTTCCCTTTCAACCTCACCATTTCAACAACCATTTCCCCCTGCATAGCCACAGCTGTACCAGACCAAACTGGTTTTGGTCTGCTGGACAGGACGTGGTTTTTTTCACATCTCTCTGTATGTATACCTTCTGTCTTAGTCTGGGTTCCTTAGAGGCATAGAACCAATGGCGGGGGGGTGGTGTAGGGCCTAAGGCATTTGACTGCTAACCAGAAGGTTGATGGTTCAAACCCACCAGGCACTCTGTGGAAGGAAGACTGAGCAATCTACTTCCATAAAGATTTAATGCCTCAGAATCCCAAACGGGCTCACTATGAGTCAGAACGTCTCAAGGGCAGTGAGCTTGGTTTCTGGTTTAAATATACGTGTATATGTGTGTGTGCGTATGTATATGTATTATATATGTATATATTTTATGTATGTATATATATATATATATATATATAGTTTTGTTTCTAGTTTATATATACATGCATATATGTATGTGTATAATATATATATACACACACACATGCACTATATATATGTGCATATATGTGTGTGTGTATATATACATACATACATATATATACATATATATATATATATATATGTATGCTATGCTTGAGCCCATTATGTCAGTCCATCATATTTAGGGTCTTCCTCTTTTTCTCTGACCCTTTACCAAACATCATATCCTTCTCCAGGGACTGGTCCCTTCTGACAACACGACCAAAGTAGGTGAGACGAAGTCTGGCCATTCTCTCTTCTAAGGAGCATTCTGGGTGTAATGTGTGTGTGTGTGTGTGTGCAATGGTAGGGATTCATTGTCTCACTTTTTGTCTTTCTTGATTTGATGAGTTGACAAACCCTTTGCTGCCTCCATTATCCTGTAGCCAACAAAGGAAAGGAAGTATTGACAGTTGGCTCTATTTCTATTTATGTTTGTAGCTTTAAAATTATATTTTTTCTTATGTTATTATTCTAGTTGTTAGGTAACTTGACTGAATTTAGTCATCAAATAATTACAAGCTTGACAACAATTGTGAGGATGGTGCAGGACTGGGCAATGTTTCGTTGTGTTGTACGTTGTGTCACTACGGGTCACCAACTCAACAGTACCTAGCAACAATTAGTCACTATGGCTGTGCTTTAACCCCAGGACGTTTTACTCTCATTCATCAGTGGCTTCCAGCGCCTCATTGGGGGAACTGGGCTGGGCTGTGCCTGCTGCTTAGCCAGCTGCACTGGCCACCTGCCCTCCCTCTCACTGTATAAATTAGTACAGGAACTGCTAACATTTGCAAAAGTATTCTAAAATGAAACTATGACAAGAACTGGAAAGTAGCCCTAGCAAAGTGCTTTGAATTCTTCAAAGGGAAATATTTTATTTACTCCATTACTCTAAAATCTATATATTTTTTAAATATTTAATAAGATACTTTTGCAACTGTATCTTAGAGACCTTCTAACGCAGCCCCTTATTCCAAAGCAGAGGAACATTTTTTTACTTATTTGATCTTCATTTCTGATGCTGTACCTATTAAAATCTTCCCATTTTACCCATAAAAACATATGTTCTAGTAACTCCTTTAAAATCCAAAATATTCCTGGAGAAAGAGACTAATAAAAAGGTATTTTTTTCTTTCTCATTTTAAACTTTGAGGCATGTTTGAACATAATTTATTTTTTAGAGTGAAAAAGATTTATCTGAAGCTGTGACAGAATCTTAACTGTGTATATATATTTTTTTTTTATCATTTGCAATATTGCCTTAACAACCCTATCTGAAATATCTGCTCAGAAGGAAATAAAGCTCATGATGTGATGGGGTGTTCTCTACCCTTCTGCTCTGTGATGTGTAGGCCTTCACTGTGGAGGGAAAAAAAGTAATGTTATTTGACCAGTAACTGATTTGGTTTAACTTTCTTCCTTTCTGTGTTTTCCCAGATATGATCTTTCTTCAGGGATCAGAAGTCGTATTTAAAGTGGCGTTAAGCCTATTGGGAAGCCATAAGCCCTTGATTCTACAACATGAGCACCTTGAAACTATAGTTGACTTTATAAAAAACACACTGCCAAACCTGGGCTTGGTACAAATGGAAAAGACCATCAATCAGGTACGGGGTCAGTCTGAACCTTCCAGAGGCTTATGCAGTCCTAGATACATAGAACCTTGCATTTCCCTTTGAGCCGAAGCTGTTTCCTACCACTTTGTGTTCTGAACAGCATCCTGTACTGTGTCTGGGTTGGAGGAGGCACATAGCAAATGTTCTTTCTGTGTGTGGAGTAGAGAGCTCTGGGGGTGCCTTAGTTAAAGCATTTGGCTGCTAACCAAAAGATCGACAGTTCAAATCCACCAACCACTCTGCAGGAGGCAGATGAGTCAGTCGGCTTCCATAAGGATTTATAGCCTTGGAAACCTGACAGGGTCGCTATGAATCTGAATCAACTCAATGGCAGTGGGTTTTTTTTTTTTTTTTTTTTTTTTTTTATGAGTGCAGTGACTAAATGGTTGTGTGTGTGAGAGAGAAAGACAGAGAGACAAAAATACCACATGGAAACGTGGTAGCAATATTTAGGTGCAGTCACAGCACACTATCAGTGGAAAGTTTCTACCCTTTAAGAAGTTTCATCCATAGTAGTTTGTTCTCCTAAAATACCTAAGTTTGTTTTTTTTTTTTTTTTTGTGCATACATAAACAATAAATAGAATATATACACTTATATAATGTAGACTTTTATAAAATGAGTGCATTAATTTTTCTGCTGAATAACATTGACTGGAATTTTGCAAAAATAGCTCCTTGATAGCAAAGCTGTGACAGGAGTGGTAAGTTTGTTCCATGACCTGATCTTTCATAGAATTCAGCCCACATCTGTGGTTTCAGGACTCCTGTAGAGAGTACTGCCATTATCTCTGAAATGGAGGTGTTAAGAAGGTGAATTTAGCTGGGAGTTACAGCTAGACTAGTTAGCAAATAATCTGTCTTGGGAATAGGAGATTTCTGACTGTAACAGAAAGAATCTTCCAGTAATGATTGCTGACTATGGAGGTTTGAACTGTTGTGCACAGTAGTGAGGTCACCGTGAAGTGACTAGAGACAGGATGGCTAAGAATGTTCTGGAAGAGATTCCTGTATCAGTTGCTTCAGAGTTAGCAGTCAGGCCTCTCGTAAGCCTAGAACTTACCTCACTTGCTCCGAATTTAATGAAAATGTGGAACAATTTGTTGTCAGGGGCTATCAAGTCTGTTTCCATTCATAGCGGCCCTGCGTACCACAGAATGAAACGCCGTGCAGTCCTACGCCTTCCCCACAGTCCTTGCTGTGCTTGAGCCCATTGTTGCAGCCACTGTGTCGGTCCATCTCACTGAGGGTCTTCCTCTTTTTCTCTGACCTTTACCACGCATCATATCCTTCTCCACAGACTGGTCCCTTCTAACAACACGACCAAAGCAGGTGAGACGAATTCTGTCCGTTCTCTCTTCTGAGGAGCATTCTGGCTATACTATGGAACAGTTAGGTAACAACAGATAGTGAAATGAAGCTATTAAAAAAAACTCCCTATTGTAGAGATTTCGCATAGGCCAAGAGGACTCCAGCAGTTCCAGTGAGCCCCACTCAGATGCTGTGTTTGTGACTCTCATTCTCCACTCCACCTCAGGTGTGGAGCACAGGAAAAGCAGCACATGTGGCTGGGCAAAGGAGGGTTTCACAGCAGCTGTCAGTTTGGGGCTCTCTGTGCACATCGTACCAGTGTGAAAGCTCTGCACTTACCTTCAGTTAAGTGTAACTGAAGGGGCTCCGCCTCTCTCTGTATTTTACTTCTCCGGCACGTTCTCCTGATGTGAACAGCTCTGAAGGTTGAGTCCTTACTTTCTGCCAGGTTCTGTGGGCAGCTGTCTACACACATGATCTCATTTAATCGTGACCGCATTCCTGAGAGGATAGGTGGTTTTAACCCATGAGGAAATTAGGGCTCAAAGTGGTTAATTAACTGGCCCACCATCACTCAGCTGTAGAGTGGAAGGGTAGATTTTTCAGCTGGGGCCCCTCTACCTTCTGAGGGCTCTTAGCAACTACTCAGAACTGCCCACTGCCTCAGAGTGTCACTTTATCAAGGGGTGTTTCTGTATTGCACCTTCCTTCTGACACTGAAACCCAGTTGCCATAACGTCATGGCTGACTTGTGCCATTGGCACGTCTGTCAGAGCACAACTGTGCTTCAGAAGGTTTTCAGTGGCTGGTTTTCCAGAAGTAGATCCCCAGGACTTTCCTTCAAGATGCCTCTGTATGGACTTGAACCTCCAGCTTTCTGGTTAGCAGCCTAGCTCTTTAACTGCTTGCACCTCCCAGGGACACCTCAGGGCCAGTGGTGAAAATGGTTAGTGTGCTCAGCTGTTAACCAAAGGGTTGGGAGTTGAAGTCCGCCCAGAGGCACATTGGAAAAAAGGTCTGGTGATCTACTTTCAAAATATCAGTTACTGAAACCCCATGGAGTACATTTCTACTTTGTCACACATGGGGTTGCCATGAGTTGGAATTGACTTCGTGGCAGTTGATTTTCTTCTTCCCAATACATGTACTGAATTATCTGCCTTTCTGATTCTTCCTAGCATTTACATTCCTTAATTCCCTAATTATGGTTTTCATTGCTTATAGCCACTGGAAATAAACCCAGAGAGCCTTGAGTATCTAGACTAATGTCTTTAGTGAGTACCCAACTTTGCCCCTTTCTCCGGGTCCTACATCCGGTAGTCTCAATTGGCATTCCTTTTATCTCCCTAGTTACTTAATCCCCACAAAATCCTATGTTTCTCTTCTTTTCTGTAAAGGATAAATATTTATTGAGAGTACCTCATATGCATCTGATGTTCTTTTAGGTGTCAGAAGAGTAGAAATGGACATGACCGTGACCTGATTGGCTTTGGGCCTTGTGTTTTGCATTTTGCGTTCATTCTTCCATCGATTCCTTACCAACTCTGGCACACGGTATTATAATCCCCATTTGTAAAGATAAAGAAACTGGGCATGGAGTGAATGACATGCCCAATACTCTGTATTAAATGGCATAGCCAAGATAGTAACATGTCTCTCTGACTCCAAAGCCTATGGCCTCGCGTACCCATCCCCCATCCTCTGTCATCCAGTCATTATAGGGAAGGGATGAGGCATGCATTCGTTGCATGTGTCAGAGCATATACGTCAGCCAGGGGCAGGAAGGGGGATATCTGGTGGTCTTCTCTTACAGCCAGGGCTCTATTTCATTAAATGCTCCCTTCCATAGATGGCTTCAGGGACACAGCCTGGACCCAGGTGGAGGGAAAGTAGCCTAGGGCAGGGCTCTGAAGTGCTGGCTGGGAGCAGCCATGGAGACCCGATTTCAAAGGTGACAGAGTCTAGGCCAGAAGGACAAGGGTCCTTGAAGTCTCTGTCATCTTCCTTGGTGTGGTTTAGTACCTACCATGGTAATTGTTGGTTGAATATGAACCATAAGAATCTTCTGCCAGTAGGGCCAGACTCAAGAGAAAGAGAAACTTGGCATAAACAGAAATGCAGGGAAGGAAGTCAGAATTGTTTCTGGTCACCATGAGTGCTGTCTGACTATGAAGCCTCAGGTTCAAGTTAAGGAAGAATAATAGAGTTGAAGGGGTGCTTTGGCAGATGGGGCACATAGCTATTTCTAGCACCCTTAAGGCTCCATTCAGTGGGGCCTTCAGTTCATGTTACATGGGAACATGTTAGAAATGCAGAATCCGGGCCTCCTGGGTGGTACAACGGTTTGTGTTCAACAGCAAACCTAAGGTTGGTGGTTTGAGCCCCGCAACCACTCTGTGCAAGAAAATCCCTGATGATCTGATCCTGGAAAGATTTAGCTGAGAAAACTCTATGGAGCAGTTCTACTCTGTAATACAAGGGGTCACCGTGAGTTGGAATTGACTCCAGGGCAACGGTTGTTTTTGTTGGGGTGGGGGAGCTGGAGGGTGCTGCTCTAGACCTGCTGAATGAGAATCGGCGTTTATCAAGACCCCGGCGAGACTTCATGTTCATGAAGCCCTGCTGTGGGCAACTTGATTCACAGCACACGGAATTCCTTGTTTTGCTTGAGCTTGCAGGACAGAAACAAGCATCTTAACCAGGGTTCTCTGTACAGTACACTCCTTACAACCGCTGTACCAAAGCTCTCTTCTGCCCTGGAGGAGCACTCACTGCTTGGGCAGTGTGCAATGTTAAAAATATGTTTTAAAAGGCTGATCGGTGCCACACCAAGAGGGTAGGGTGCCGTGTGGAGACCATTTTACTACTGGCGTAATTTAGAATTGCTCACATATGGTGATAATAAAAAGCAGACCAACTTTTACTTGGTGTTATTATTGTTTTTAAATTCACCACAGACAATGAGCTCCCTTCTTGCAGATACTCAGGAGACCAGGCCCACTGGCCTGCCCTTGGTATACCACAGGGATCACAGATGGGGGTGGGATTTAAGGTTTAAGAAGGGGGAAGGTATAGGGCTGATTTTATAGACAGCAGGGTTAATGGCTTCATTATACAGAATATCCACAAGTAGCAAAGCGAAATGCTGAGTCTCCAATTGCAAGTGGGCCAAAACATAAATGGACAATTCACTAAAGAGGAGATCCATCTAGTAAATAGATATCCAGGGAGGTATTTAGGTTAATGAGTAATTTGAATTTAAAAAACATAATGCTTTACCTACTGGATTAAATGCAGTTTTGTAACATCACAATCTAGTGCCCAGTATGCATTGTATCTGGTGCATCTGTGTGCTGCTAGTGGCATTGTACATTGATTATTCCCATTTGGGAAGCGATTTGGTGATATGCATCATATGCCAGAAAAATGTTCATACCTTTTGACTCTGTAATCCCACTTCTTGGAATGTATCCTTAGGAAATAATCCAAAATACAGGAAAAACCATATGTACAAGAATATTTTCTTAGACTTATTGTTTGTACCAAAAACTTGGAAGTAAGTAGATGTCCAGTAATTGAATGACTAAATATAGTCAGTCGATGGGATACCACAAAGCCATTTACAGTTATGGTTATGAAAAATACATGGCATTATGCTAAAGCTCGTGTGACACAATGCCATGTGTGCTCACTACATTGGCAAAACATTGAAAATGGGTAATTCCTAATGCCACAAGAATAAAAGCATATTCACTTTTCTTTCATTCCCCCAAATTCTGAAACTTGCATACTGGTGGATTCAACCCACTGACCCTTTGGTTGGTAGCTGAATGTTTTTACCACTGTGCCACCAGGGCCTATCATCCTGAAATAGGAAAGAAGATGAAAGCCAGTCTACCTTGCAGAGAGACTGTGTGCCTCGCTGCTTTGTAAAGTGATTGGTGCTCAGGGAAAGACCACACAGGCAGAGGTGGTCTCTCCAGCCACATTGGAGGGGTTGCAGGTGGTGAGCCCCAGGTACACTTTGAACAAGAAATGAAAAGACCTCACATTGTATATTGCTTTCCCACCAACAACCAGGTCCTCTCTTTGTTCATTGATTATGCTTATCTGAGACAAATACTATAGGATCAGGTTTTCATTATAGGACTGCCTGCTCTTTCTGTAAGGAGCTCTGGTGGTGCATTGCTCTGGTGGTACATTTGACTGCTAACCAGAAGGTTGGTGGTTCAAACCTACCAGCTGCTCCACAGGAGGAAGATGGGGGGCAATCATACTTCCATAAAGATTTACTGCCTTGAAACCCAGTAGGGGTTGCTATGAGTTGGAATCGACTTGATAGCAGTGGGTTTGGATTTTTGGTTTTTACTCTGTATGTAGAAGTCCCAGAGTGGCACAGCTAACACATCACCCAATTGCAAACCTAAAGGTCAGTGGTTTGAACCCACCCAGTGGCTCCATAGGAGAAAGGCCTGGTGATCTGCTTTCATAAGGAGCACAGCCTTGAAAACAGCCCATGGGGCAATTCCACTCTGCAACACACAGGGTCACCATGAGTCCAAATTGACAGCAGCTCGTTTTGGGGTTTGCTCTTTTTCTGGCCAAGAACTGCACCTAGCAGCAAGTTACCTGCACCCTCTAAGTGCACAAAGACAAAGAGCCTCTCCCACCAATCCCCCTGCCTTCTGTCCCCTCCCGAAGTAATTGACCAGAGGTCTGAAAGTCTGTTCAGGGGCCAAGGCTCACCTTTCACCCCCAGCCAAACACTGCAATGATTTGTGATAAATTCTGGTGCATAACTGCAAAAGCAGAGACCATAAGTGTTCTGGCAGCCAGGAGATAATGATGCAATTAAGCGGACCATTATGACCTGGGATGGTTCCTAGGGATTAATGGAGGCCAGGAAGAGTGTAAGGCTTTGGGCACAGCTGAGAGCCATTAACCTCAGCCGATCATCAATTCATATTAAAGACCAGAGGCTTTGCTGCCAAGGCTTTCCAGGTCAGAGATCATTTAAAAATAAGTCACTGTAGAAGAAAAAACATAATTCTATGCAGTGTGACATTGATTCAGCACCATATTTATAATTGCACACTGACACCATAGCAATCCTGGATTCCACTTTTGTGGTCTTTAATCTGTTGGGGGCCGTTCAGGAGTTCTGTGGGGTGGAATCATTTATCATTTTGCTGAGGCACACAAGATTGAAATGTGAAGGTTGCATGACAAGTCGTGGGAGCAGATCAGTTAGCTAAGTGAATGCCTATTCACCTAGCCACTCAGTATAATCAGAGTTTACCCAAATCATCTTGTGGGTAGTGCAAGCGATCCGAAAGTTTGGGATTTGAACCCACTCAGCCATGCTGCAGAAGAAAGGCCTGGTGATTTGCTCCTGTGAAGATTACAGCCAGTGGCTAAAACCCTGAAGCTATTGCCCTGAGGTAATCTCTAAACTGTGAACCAAAAATATTCCCCACAATTTTTTTAAAGGAAATAACATAAACTTAATTCGTGAAGAATATCTCCCTCCAGCACTATGCTCTTTTAAAGAGCTATCTGTATGGGATCAAATTGACAACAGCAACTGGAAAGGCCAGGTAGGAAGCTTAGGGGCCAGTGAGTGTATGTCAGTGGAAGAGGAAGCATGCAGAAGGGTTGGTGAGAATGGCTACACAAGTTGAAGAATAAAATCAGTGTCACTGAGTTGTACATGCAGTAATTGTTGAATTGGCATATGTTTTGCTATGTATATTTTCAATGACAGTTAAAAAAAATATATAGCCAAGAAAACCCTATGGAATAGTTCTACTCTGTAACATGGGTTGCCATAAATCAGAATCAATTTAAACAGGGGACTTGGTTTAAGAGTTATGCCCACGTGTATGAGCAAAGAACCAGAGTGGTTAAGTAATCTGTTCAAGCTGATTCAGAGTCACTAATGGAGTCTCGGCTTCAGGGTTGACACCAAAGCTTCTGCCTTGTCAGATCGTTGAACATCTTTGAGGCACACTTACCACGTATGTAAAATGTGCATGATACTGGTGGAACTGCTGAGACTATGGCCCTAGCTGCCCTGGAATTGAAACCACTACTGTGGCTTCCAGCCAAACAAAAGACAGGCATGAGCTGAATATTTACATTAGGTAGATAAACTCCTTGGAGAGATCAGTCATGGAAGAATAGAAGGCCTATGTATGCACAGGGAGACAGCTTGAGGCAGGAGTGCACAGACAGGAAGGATACAGGGAAGAGGTGGCTATGGGGAGGAAGCGGGGGGGAGCTGTTGCATCCTGGGAGATTACAGTCAATGTCATCAGACAGTGTATGGGAGCTGCTGTATGGAAAGTGAATTTGCTCTGTAAACTTTCACCCAAATCACAGTAAAATTTTTTAAAAAATGGGGGTGATAATCCCTCCCTACCTTACAGTCACTGTGAGACAATGGAGAATCAGTTCAATAAAGGAAACTATTCACACACACACACACACACACGTACACACGTTTGTAGGTATAGAGTGATGTTTATGCCTTACTAGTATTATGCATTGAATAACTTGAAAACCAAGAAGCTGAGGAATTAATCTCAAGGAAGAGAAAATACTGGGAATATTGAAAAAGTAAACACATGTTTATGAAAACTGATTTTAGGGAAGGTAAGACACATCCTTTTTGCTGACAGAATGCTGATCCACCAGGGGAACCTAAATTGTCATTGGTATCGTTGTGTTGAGGTTTGTTTCTTCAGGAAATGTAGGGAAGATTCAGTGTGTGCTCTTTTGAAGGCTAACTTGATTCTCTGAATGTGTTTTGAACCTGCTGGCACCGACCTCAGCATGGCTGAAACCCCATGTCTTCCAGATGCATGTCGGGCTTCACTTCTGGGCAGGGAGGCACAGCCGTAGGTTCTTCCATAGAAACAGTAGGAAAGATAGGCGGGGCCTTGGGCAGCAGCATAATCTGTCTTCTGACTCGCTCTTCACCCTGCATGGATCAAGCGAAAGTACAAACACCAACAACTTGAGTCACTTTTGTACTTTGGGGTTATTTTTCACACATGTGGGGTTTTTTTCTTCTTTTTTTTTTTTTATCACTATTAGTATTATGGGAAGGAAAACAACTTGAGTGTAGTTTCTTATTTACTCATTTGTGTGGGTGACATTTGGGTTTTGGCTCATTTCTGCATATCTTGTATGCAAGGAGGGTTTTTTAGTAAACAGTTTCATTATTTAGCTGTTCTTGTAACTCTGAAAACCCTACTGAACTATAATTAAACTTTGACTCGGTGACTCTGCAGATAGGGCTATGATTTTTTTTTTAATTTTCCTCCTTTTAGTCCTTTGTTGATCTATCTAGGCTTATTGAATTTTCAGAGAAAAGAGCTAATGAGTAGAGTAAAAGCTAAAAGTAGCTTTGTAGTATAAGCCTTATTAAAAATGAGGTTTTAGCTTTTGGAAGATTGGTGTCAAAAACTTGTACTCATTGCTACCTTGGAATTATTTCTAGATGTTTCTTGTATCCTTCCTTCCCAAGTGAAATTATTACTTTCTCAGCATGGAGACTTTTTCTTTCTTGTCCCTTAGAGCAGCAGGCAGTGCTAAGCCTGGAGTAGGGGCTTAATGGATGCTGTTGAAATGGGTGTGTGGGTGTGATTTTTCGGGGCCTGATGACTTCTCTTTGTATCACAGGTGTTTGAGATGGACGTCTCTAAACAGCTACAAGCTTATGAAGTTGAGTACCATGTGCTTCAAGAAGAACTGATTGATTCGCCTCCTCTCAGTGACAACCAAAGAATGGATAAATTAGATAAAGCCAACAGCAGCTTACGCAAACAGAACCTCGACCTCCTTGAACAGTTGCAGGTAGAGCATGTTTATAAAGCAGCTTCCTGAACCACAAGTATATGGTAGTTCATTAACTCACCAAAGACACCAGCAGACTGGGTTTTCCCATGACCGGGAGACCTTTCTCACCCTGATCTTTTTATAGTTGGGATCAAAGGTATCCTAGGAGAATTTGTTGTTTTTATTAAGGCACAGACAGATCATCCTGTTCTAAGGTCAGACAGTCCTAGGGCTTTCTAAGTGGTCATTTCTCCACTTCGTCTTCTTGGAGAAGGACACAGAATGGACTCAGGGTCAGGCTGATGGGGTACCGTTAGCTGAACGTCAGCATTTGTGCTTTGAGAATGATGGGTGGAAGTCGAGGCTTTGACTTCTGCCAAGTGAAACCAGCTAGGCCCGTGAGGGAGGAAAGTGACAGAGGAATCTACCTAACAGAATAGACCGTATGATCATTATTTTTCAGTCCTTGGTGCAAGTACAAAAATTTGATTAATGAAGGGCACAGTTCTTCCTTCTAGAAACTTCTATCTTAACATAGATAAAAGCAGGTTCGAAAAAACAAATTCACTGCCGTCAAGTTGATTCTGACTCTTGGCGACCCCCACTGGGTTTCCTAGGCTGTAAATATTTCCAGAAGCAGACTGCCCTGCCTTTTTTCCATGGAGCAGCTGGTGGGTTTGAACCACTGACCTTTTGGTTAGCAGCCAAATGCCTTAACCCCTATACCACTAGATATCCTTAAATACACCACCAGATATCCTTAAAAAACCCCAAACTCACTGCCATTGAATCAGATCCAACTCATAGCAACCCTTTCTTGGGTTTCTGAGGCAGTATCACTACGGAAGTAGATTGCCCAGTCTTCCTTCTGAGGAGTGGCTGCGGGTTTGAACTGCCAGCCTTCTGGTTAGCAGTCAAATGCCTTAGGCACTATGCCACCAGAGCTCCTTAAATGGCATCCAAAAAAATGGCAAGTAAAGGCAGAAGGTGAGATGGAGCAAGCACTAAGTGCAAGAGGCCTAGATCTTATCAGCTTCCAGTGTTGCCCCCCTTTTCGCTGTCACCCTTGGGCAGACTGCTAGCCCTCTTTGTCCTGATTCCCTCATCTGTGTGACATGAGGAAAAGGATCCCTAACTGCTTAGCATGCCCCTTTGTCTAGCATGTGAAGTAAAGTAACCATACATCCCACTTCTCTAATATGACAAATGGGCAGCAATGCTGTCAGTGTTAGGAATTGTTTTAAGGATGAGTTTTTTGGGTTTTTTTCAATTTATTTTTCTGGTTCCTGTGGAGGAATTCATTCCTGGAATAAGCTTTCTGTCATGGGCTAAGCCTTTGGTATTTCTCCAGAAAGTTGCTGCTCTGCAGACATAATCTTGGCAGTGCTGTGAGAAAGGCCAGCATCGGAGAGCCTGATAAATCAGCCCTTGTCTAAAACGCATTCCTCCCAGCAGGGGTTTATCCCTCTAGACCCTATTGTAGAGATTTACTGTAGAGGAACAAAGACAAAATGCTTCCCCTATCCAGTCTTAACTACCAGTCATATTCTGACATTTAGCTTCTTCTTTTTTCCCCCCAAGATTGAGCTATTCTAACTGAAAATATGCCTATACACAATTTCTCCAGGAAGTCTTGCCTTAACGTGAAGGCTTTTGGAAATTAGGGAAGTCCCCAGGGGATAAAAAGCCTTATCTGGCCTGTGAAACGTGTGGTATAGAGGGTAATTTAAAATGGCCTCCAAGCAAGAGTTATGCCCCTGAAGACAACATGATGGACATGCTTTCTAACAGAGCTCACATTTGCATTTGGAGAGGTTGGTTTCTTAAAACAGGCAGTTCTCAAATAAAAGATTAACTTTATTGGGCTAATGAAAACCCTGTGGATCACACGGAACATTGTCCAATCCACAGCTCATCCTGGGGACGGTGCAGGATAGGGCAGTGTTTTGTCCCATTGCGGGTCACCGTGAGCCAGGGCACACTCAACAGCAGCTGCAGCAGCAGTGCCCACGTGGTTTCTTTGTGGTGGAGGGGGGAAAGCACTTGTATGCTGCTTCTGTGCTGCTCTGTCCCTTTTGTGAAGACAGGAAGTTGTGAAAGACTGCTCAGATACCTCTCTGCATTCCTCCAGAAAGGCATCAAGCTGTAGTAAGTGGTAACGTGGCAGTCGTCTTTCTGTTGACTGGGTGGTCTGTGCTTCTGGAGGTATCTCTCATAATTACAGTTTAGGAACCTCCACCAGTTTTTGCTGGGTCCTTGCTGTGCTGGGGGCCAGGGGCACCACGAGGCATGAGGTCCTGCTGCTTTCAGAGTTGGGATAAGGATTGTGGGGTACTGCTCTGCAGGTGGTTCTTTACCACTTTTCCATTATCCCTTGTGAGTCACAAAGATTCACTGTCTTTTAGCCAGACTGCCTAGGTTCTTTGAGGAGGGTGTTCCTTTTTCCTTTACAATTTTCATACACTGCCCAGGATATGTGTTCAATGCAATACTGAATTTTCATAGGTAGATTTTTTTTCCCAAAAAATATCAAAATTGCCCTGTTTCACAGTTTTGCCTTGTTCAGTGAGTTGTTAGATACACCAAAGTCCCATTTGTTTTCTTATTGTTAAATACCTAAGAATACAGTCTGTAAGCTGGAGACCTGTCTACCTGTTCTGTCTGGCAGAATACATAAGACTGTTGCATAGGCGTATCAAATGGTGCCAAATACTAATGTACCTAACATTTTTTATAATAGTCAACTACAAGTCACTGCAAGCCAACCCTGAGTGAGGTGCTGTGGGAAGCCAGACCCACAGGAAGGACATAGCAGGCTTCCTGCCCTGAAAGCGCTTCATTCTTGCTCTTGGCCGCCATGGAGTCAGCCCGTGATTCACGGTGACCCCATGTATGATGGTCCTGCTCCAGCCCCAGGAGTGGTTATGGTTCAGGCCATTGTGATCCATACGGTTCTCATTAGCTGATTTCTGGAAGTAGGTCCCCGGGCCTTTCTTCCCAGTGTGTCTTAGTCTGGAAGCTCCGCTGGAACCTGTTCAGCATCATAGGAGCACACGAGCCTCCACTGACTGGTAGGTGGTAGCTGTCCGTGAGGTATGTTGACTGGGAGGCAAGAATTCTACCACTGAACCACCAGTGTCTCATTCAATCTCAGTGAGAGATGTGATAATCTTGCAGAACTGGTAAATGACCATGAACTCACTGCAGTTAATTGCTTGGTATACCTTGGCGTGCAGATGAGATCTTTCTGGAGATAAGGTGGGACTTGGCCCAGGCCTTGTTGATGAGTGGATTTGGAGAGTCAGGGAGTCTTGCTTTGATGTACAGACCAAGCATGACCACCCTGCCTGGCAAGCTAACACACTCAAGATCTCAGTTCTTTAGCCTTCTGTTTTCACTGTCCCAGTGACACTGTCAGAGCTGGCCATCTGAGTCATGAATTGCCTGTCTGGCACAAGTGTTTTCTTGTTCAAAACTCTGTTGCCTTGCTTTGAAAATGAGGAATAATATATGTACCATTTTTCCACTTAAAATAAATGGGGAAATATAGAAAACCGGACTGGACTCATGAGAAAGGGTAGTGCCTTACTGACCCCGTGACCTGAGCTCTCCAGAATGCAGCTGCAAGCTGAAGAACAGGCTGGAAAGGCCTCGGGGGCCATCAAGATCCATGTCAGAGTTCCTGCAGTTTGCTCAGAAAACCCCATATCTTCACTAGAGCTGGCTCACTGTGGCCTAGGGAGCCTGCGCTGGTGGATTGGAGAGAGGAGGGAGAATTGTCAGAGAGAAGCCCATGGAAAGTCTATTTAAATGACATTAATTACATGCTAGGTGCTGAAGAAGTAGCTCTGGTGGCACAGTGGTTAAGTACTCGACTGCTAACTGAAAGATTGGCAGTTTGAATCCACCAGCCACTCCCTGATAGAAAGATGTGGCAGTCTGCTTCCATAAAATTTACAGCCTTAGAACCCCTATGGGGCAGTTCTGCTTTCTCCTACAGGGGTGCTGTGTATGAGTCGGATGGACTTGACAGCAGTGGGAGGTGCTGAAGATGTAAACTGAGTGAGAGCCTGGATCCTTATCTGTATGGTGGGAACAAGGACACTGTTGCTCCTTGGGTGGTAGTGACAAATCAGTGAGATAAGGCAAGACACCCTCTTAGCAGAATGTTCCGCCATTCTGAGCTCTCCATACATGTTCAGGGGGAAAGCCCCATGTCTCTTGTGATCTCCATTTCTAGGGAAATTTAAAAAAAAAAAAAAATCCAGTAAGAGAGCTGTGTCTGCTTCGACCTTCACCTAGAAACCATTTTGGCTATGTCAGTGCAAAATCAGTTTGCCCCTGTAGGTATGTGCATAGTCAAAATATGTTGGTAAGTTGTTGGTAGGTGCCATAGAGTCGGTTCTAACTCACAGTGACCTTGTACAATAAAACAAAACACTGTCCAGTCCTGTGCCAGCCCCACAATCTTTGCTGTACCTGAACCCATCGTTTCAGCCACTGTGTTGATCCATCTCATTGAGAGCCTTCCCATTTTTCGTTGACCCTCCACTTTACTAAGCATGATATCCATCATTAGGGAAAGGTCCCTTATGACAGCATGACCAAAGTAGGTGAGATGAAGTCTGGCCATTCCTGCTTCCAAGAAGCATCCTGGCTGCACTTCCAGGACAGTTCTATTAGGTCTTTTGGCAGTCCATGGTACTCACAGTATTCCTGGCCAACATCACAACTCAACAGCATCCACTCTTCTTCTGTCTTCCTTATTCATTGTCCAGCTTTCACGTGCATATGAGGCAATTGAAAATACCATGGCTTGGGTTGGGCATACTTTAGCCTTCAAAAAGAATACCAGTGGCATAGCCTCCAGCCTCACAGCAACACGCTAGCCACCACAGTATGACAAACTGACGAACAAGTGGTGGCAATAGGTTAGGCTGCAGTAGTAAATCTCCAAATCTCAGTGGCTTAGCACACAAAACAGCTTGTTTGTTTTTCTTCCTGAAGCTCCACCTCTTCCCCAGGAAGCATTTTTTGCCCATATTCCTATCATAGGTGACTGGGGAATTCAGGCTTCTTCCATACTGTGATGGCACCATCTCTACGTGTGTCTTTCCAAAGTAGCCACATCAAGGGAAGGGGATCCTGGAAGATTTCAGGGGGTGATTTTAGGGCCTGGCCCAGACCATCTGCAAAGCAAGTTGGAAAATAGAGTCTTCCTGTGTGGCCCAGAAGAACTGCTGGTAATCACCTGGACCTGGATCTGCCAAAATATGGCTCCAAAGTGCTCCCAGGGCTGGGCAGTGGACTGTTGAGTGGCTTCCTCCTTTGTTGTCACTGGGCAATTCCATTATCATTTCTTCTTTTATTCTCTAGGTGGCAAATGGTAGGATCCAAAGCCTCGAAGCTACCATTGAGAAGCTGCTGATCAGTGAAAGCAAGCTGAAGCAGGCGACCCTGGCATTAGAGCTGGAGAGGGCCACTCTGCTGCAGGCCGTGGAGGAGCTGCGGAGGCAGACGGCAGAGCTGAGCAGTGCAGAGCCGGCCCTCACTCAGCCCGAGCCTGCCAGTGACTGACAGCAGGGCGATCGCTTCCCCAAAGCACTGCTCTGGAGGGCGGATTCCACCACCACCTCACACTGTCCAGGCCTTAACGGAGAGAGGCAGGAAATGCTGGCTGAGAGAAGGAAGCATAACACGTGCTTCTCAGGGAGGAAACTGGCCTCTCCAGCATGTGGCGTCTTCTGAACTAAAAGTTGTGATGCAAGGGAGTGAATGTTCTATTGTTTTCGTTGTTGTTTTAGGTTCTAATACGACCCTTCTCTGGTCCTGATTACTGTATTCACTAGATTTGAGATGGCATGGACATGAATAAATGCACCTTTATGTCTCCTTGTTGCTTCCTTTGTCAGTATCCCCATGTTTTTGTGAAGAACAGTCATAAAACCAAAAAACCAAACCAGTTGCCGTCAAGTTGATTCCAACTGCTGATGACCCCATGTGTGTGGTAGAACTTCTCCATAAGGTTTCAAGGCCTTTCGGAAGCAGATCACCAGGCCCTCTGGGTGGGTTTGAGCTGCCACCTTTCGGTTAGTGGTTGAGCACTTAACCATTTGTGCCACCCAGGGACTCTGAAGAACATGCATACTGCTATGGAATTTCAAAAGCGAGAAGGAATCGGGGTGAATCCTCTGGCAGAGTGTGGGCCCTCATTCTACCAAAGAGGGCTTCTGGTGCTAGACTCCCGGCATCACTAGAGGAGGGCAGTTAGCTCCTGTCCTTTTTACTCAGACTAAGATGACCACTGGGAAGTGTTGAAAGTGATTTCTTTAAGTTGGATGACTTGAATTTGATCTCTATCCTTGGTGCAAAAAGACAAGGAGGCCACATGTTCTGACCTCCTCTAATCCCACAATAGGAAGACAGAATCACCATCAATAGCCCAAGCCTATTCCTGGGAGGCCAGACATGCTGCCTCCCTCCAGCCCTTTTTCCAACTGTTCCTCCCAAAGCACCACCACCTCTCTCCTGGGTTCGATAATTCACTGCAGTGGCCACACAGAACTCACAGATTATGGGGTTTATTAGGGAAGCACCAGGCTACAAATTCAAGTTCAGGAAAAACGCTCAGTCTCTCTCCCAGCCCACCGTCTCTCAGCCAACTCTCTCATAGTCTCTCTCCCAGCAGTGCCTGTCCCTCGATGTCTTACTCAGCAACGCGTGTCTCTTTCAGCAGCACGTCTTCCTCAACCAGCAGTCAGAGAGAGTTCTGCCTCTAGGAGGCCTCCTTTTGAGCCCAGCAGAGTGGTCAAACTAGCCAATCATAGCTTCAGAACTCTAAGCACCTGAGAGAGAATGGGCACCTCCCAGAACATTGTTTTGTGTCACTCCCAACAGAAATACTCCAGGTGGACAACTTTCGCAATCAGGAGCTCCTCAGTTGCTCATAGCAAATCCCACCTTGGAGTTTACGAAGACTTATGGGCAGAAAAGCCACACTAAGTAATTTACTACACCACAATTGGTATTTAAGGAAATTTGTCTTAAAAAATAATAATAGTGTTTCATACATTTTTGCTTATCCCTTTAGTATTGTTGATCAGAATTACAGTAGATAAACGTTTTATGGGAAAACCATCATTCCATAAACTCTACCAGATAGCCTTAGCATGTGTCCTGTAATTGCAGAGCCTGGTATTTGTATCTTTGTTGTAGTTTCATATTCATGTTATAAAGCTGTATATTTATTTTTGCTTTGTGCACCATGTAATGAGTCCAGGGCCCCGCTGAGTCTCCTCCCCCTTGAAACCTGATTCCTTGCAGGAGGAGGAAGGGATATCCAGATTTCATCTGTGCCAAAGATGCTGAGACTTTCAAAAAGGAGATGAAATGGCAATCAGGTGTATGGCAGCCTACTGCAGTTTTTCCGACACTTGTTAGCTGCTGTCAAGTCGGCCCTCAGCTTATGGTGACCCCAGGCACAGTGGAATGAAGCCCGTTCCTGGGCTGTCCTGTGCCAGGGGCAGAGCAGACCATTGGGATCTCAGGAGGGTTTTCATTGGCTAATTTTTGGAAGTCGCTCACCAGGCCTTTCTTCTTAGTCTATCTTAGTCTGTTCAGCATCACAGCCACACAGAAACCTCCACTGATGGCTGCATGGTGGCTGTTTATGAGGTGCGTTGCCCAGGAGTTGAGCCCAGGTCTCCTGCATGGAGGGAGAGAATTCTACCACTGAACCACCTTTTCCAGAAGTAGGATGTGTGTCTTTAACTCACAAAACAGTGACCACTGTCCCCTCAATGAGGAGGATCCCATGCCTTCAACAGCAGAAAGCTGCTCACAGCCTCCAGGTGAGGCTTCTGCCTTAGCACAGATTGTTTCCTTACAAAGGATCGGGTTAGTGAGGCAAGTACAGGTGCAGGCACCTATTGCTTCTTTGATTACAGAATCACTCTGGTCTTTCCTTCTGTCATCATCCCCACAGTGCTATTCCCGAAGAAGTTTCTTTCACCACTGTCAGTGGTACAGTCTCTCCTGAGCATGGGGTGAAAAGGATTGCCATATTTGGAGTCATTCTAAATCTCCCTAGCCATAGCACATAGAAGTGCTTCCCTCAATGCCTACACAGGTGCTTGGAACTCTCATCTATTTCCAGTGTCAAAGTAGAGCCGTTCTAACCAAAAACCAAACCAAACTCACTGCCATCGAGTTGGTTTCGACTCCCAGCAACCCCTCCGTGGGTTTCCGAGGTGGTATCTCCACAGAAGTAGATTGCGCAGCAAGAACAGTACCCTGTATCATGAATACCTTATTTACCTAGTGCTTCTATAACAAGTACCACAAGTGGGTTGTTGCCATTTAAAAGGCTGGAGGTCTGAATTCAGGGTGCCAGCTCTAGGCGAAGGCTTTCTCTGTCAGCTCTGGAGAAAAGTCTTTGACTTTTTGAGTTTCTGCTCCTGGATAATCTTCATGTTTCTTGGCATCTCTCATTCCCAGCTCTGCTGTTTTCTCCCCTTTTGTTTAAAAAGAGATTAACTGGATACATTAACATAACAAAGAATCTCACATGGGATTATAATAACCACAGGCATAACCAAGCCCACTGCCATCTACTCAATTCTGACTCATAGCAACCCTATAGGACAGAGAAGAACTGCATAATGTTTCCAAGACTGCAGATCTTTACGGAAGAACACTGCCTCATCTTTCTCCTAGGAGCAGCTGGTGGGTTCAAACCACCAACCTTTTTGGTTAGCAGCTGAATGCTTTAAAAACTGCATCACCAGAGCTAATAGCAGGCACAGAGCATAGGGTTTACAACACACATGTGGGGGGAACACAATTCAATCCATAACACCAAGTAATTCCACCAGATATAACAGAGGAGTTTATGTGTGAGGATATCTCTCTACATGGTATTTTACTGTTTGAATGCTTAGTAGTGTTGGATTTTGGACATCTTACTCAAGAATATTGGCTCTACATTAAATCAGAGCAAGAAAGCAACAAAATAATTCAAGCCCATACTTTATTAATTCTCTCTCTCTCTCTCTCTCTCTCTCTCTTTCCCTCTTTAACTTTGGAATTTTGCCTTTTAGGAGTGAATGAATGCCTGCCTCATGAACATCTACAAGTCAAAGTATGACTCCTACATAACATAAGTGAGATCATGTGAGCTATTGGAGTCCAGTGTTGTTACCCAAGTGCTTATTGCATCATAACACTTCTGCACGGGGTGTGTGTATTAGCACTAATGAGACCAGCTACATCCGTTTTATGTGACAATGAGTGCAGTTACAAGATTACACTGGGCAGAGTGGACTGTATGATAAGAACCTATGTAGCAGCATGAACGTAGTCTCAGCCTGTGAATTAGAAGGGAAAGAGAGATACACAGAGCCAGTTCACATCTCTGTGTGAGGACTCTGAGGCAAATTTTTAAATCAAGTAAGTTTCATGTTAAGAAGCCCTGGTGGCACAACAGTTAAGCACTTGGCTGCTAACTGAAGTGTTGCCAGTTCAAACCCACACGGCAGCTCCTCAGGAGAAAGACCTGACAATCTGCTGTTGAAAAAAGTACAGCCAAGAAAACCCTATGGGCCAGTTCTATTCTATCATGTGGGGTCACTATGAGTCAAAAATCGACTCCATGTCACTCAACAAAAACAAGTTTCATAATATAATTCCCTCAACACACAGACATAGGGACACACACAGCTGCACTTGAGGGCTATATTTCTTTTGAAAGCGTTT
>NW_006921986.1:1733270-1741218 GCF_000298275.1 Orycteropus afer afer | reverse complement strand
ACTTCCAGTTTTTCTAGATTCATACTTTGTACATTCCATATTCCAGTTATTAATGGATGTTTGCATGTGTTTTGACTCATGCCACATCAGCCAATGGAGGTCTGTAAAACTTACTCTATCCATGTCATTAAGGTTGTCTCTACTCTGAGGAGTCAGCTCTTCCCCAGTCAAATTTTTAGTGCCTTCCAACCTGATGGTCATCTTACGATATAGTGCTGGGTTCATCTTCCAACACTATTATCAGACAATGTTTCAGGGCTATTCATAAAGTTTTCCAGTAATATAATCAGACAATGTTGCACTGCTATTCAGAACGTTTTCACTGGCCAATTGTTTGAGAAGTGGATGGCCTCTTCCTTCTTCTGTGTCTGTCTTAGCCTGGAAGCTTCGCTGAAACCTGCCCACCATGGGTAACCCTGCTGGCATTTTGCAACACAGTGGCATAGCCTCCAGCTTCATAGCAACACATAAGCCACCACAGGACAACAAACTGACAGACAAGTTCATCTTCTTTAGTTGTTCCTAACCCCTCTGCACATGTCTACTCTGGGCAGCAGCCTTAAAATAAAGCAGTCCACAAATGAAAAGCAGCCTCCAAGTCCTGGGCCTGCCTACTTCAGGCCCCAAACTTAATATAGACCCACCCCCAAGTGAAAATCAGCCTCCAATTCCTAAGCCCACCTACCTCAGGCCCCAGCCTTAATAAAGAGCTGCCCCCACGTGAAAAGCAGCTCCCAGCCCTGAGTCCACTTACTTTAGGCCCCAACCTTAATATAGAGCCACCCCTAAGGGAACAGCAGCCCCCAGCCCCGGGCCTGCCTACCTCAAGCCCAGCCTTAAAATAGAGCAGCCCCCAAGGGAAAAGCAGCCTTTAAGCCTCGATGGCAGTAGGTTTGATTTTGGGGTTTATGCTTAAGGCATTATGAGCCTTCAAGAAACCCACTGTTATTACATAAAACCTAAGAATGTCATTTGTTTAACACACACTTTGGTTCCCTTTTAAGGGTTATGTGTTGTCAGAACAACAAAGTCTGTTTGGGGATTTGTATGTTTGGTTTGCTTGATGAATTGATAAAGAGTTGCTCTGGGAATTACGGGGTGTGGTAGTTAAGCCCATATATCAACTTGTCTGGGCCTGGTTTTGAGTGGCTGGACAGCTGGTGGTAATATTCTGCATGATGAGACTGTCAATCAACTCCATGGTGGAATCTGCCACTAGCAGCTGAGTAGCTACTTTAGGGATATGGTCTGCTTCCCAAAAAGCTTTGGGGATGGTCTCTATTTTTATGGTATGCTTGGACCTTGCATGTAGCTGAGTCTTCTTTCAGCAGCCTGCCATCATCCAAATTAGGTGGGTTCCCAAATTAACTGTGGTGATTTGTACAGTGTCCACTTGGTTAAGTCAGAACTGTTTCCCCTCCTTGATTGGCCCAAAGACGTACTTCTGTGAGATTTGCTAGGCATGCCAATCTTGGGATTTTAATGGACTTGAAGCAATGGCCTGTCATGTGGTTTGGTAGTATCAGGAGTGTGCTTTGTTACTTGTGGACCTTGGGTTTGTCAGCCTCAGCAGCCAGCAGCTGCCTGAGTTAAAAGAAGCCTCCAGGTTCAGTGGGCCAGGAGCAAGAGGCAGAGCTAAAGCCCAAGGTTGAGGGGCCTTCACCCAACCCCTAGAGCTGGCACTTTGAACTCAGACTTCTAGCCTCCCAAACTGTAAGTGAATAAACTCCTGTTTGGTAAAGCCATCCCATTCTTATGTTAGAGCAGCACTAGGTAACCAAAACAGGGGGTATGAGATTTCTTACAGGAATTAAACCAAACACAACAGTGTGAGGAGCTGAGGAATGACAGTCCAGAGGAAGGTATATGAATCAGAGAAGTCACCAATCTTAGAAGCAAAATACATTGAGCTGCCAGTATGGGCCTATGTGGGTGGCATGTGAGGAGTCTGTAGGTAGCTGTTACTGCTGTATGGCAGCCACCTGTGTGGTCTCTGGTGGTGGGCCCGGGGCCTCTCTAGGAAGAACAGCTGGAAGAGAAGTGGAAGAGAGTGAGGGCAGCCTGGAACCTGCCAGGTACCTCTTTGTCGACCAGTCACCGTATTTGACTACAACAATCTTCGGAGAAAAATGGCCCTTGTGTAGCTGTTGCCTACCAAATCTCATACAAATACACCTTTGGGCCAATCAGGGAAGGGAAACAGTTCTGACTTAACCAAGTGGACACTGTACAAACCACCACAGTAAATTTGGGAACCCACCTAATTTGGATGATAGCAGGCATGCACAAGCTGTGTCATAGAGGCCCTTCATCCAAATACAGTATACATGATTAGTAATTCATAGAGTCCAGATCCACAGATTGATTCTGACTTTGAAGTTGCTGATGGTGCACTATAGAAGACTACAAGCTTCAGAAGACCACAACTGGCATCGAGGTCTTTTCCCCACTTTTCATCCTCCCCTCTGTTAAATGTTACCAAACATTCTATGAATTAGAATCCATAGACTTTCTATGTGATGTACAATATTTCACAGGCCACATTGTCTTAAGTCCAAATTTAAAGATCTAACATGATTCATATCTCGGGCACCTTCTATTTCATCCTAGAACCACTGCCTCCCCCATCAGTTTACAAAGGAAAAAGCTCGGTGAGGTGACAAGATGTTCACAATCTCCTAATGGTTGGCCACAAGATCAGAGTTTATCCCTAGTCCTCTAATTGTAGTGAGTTTTGGGAACTGTGTCTGATGACTTCAAAATACAAAACAAGGACAAGTTGACTTCAGTTTCAGAAGGATGATACATATAATAAGGAAGCCAAATCAGGTTCGCTATGTGTAGGGTCTCTGGTGGCCTTAATTTATTATCATAAGTTATAACTGAGGCTCTGCTAGTGCTTGACCCCTATGTGTGCACGGAGAGGCAGAGGAATGTTACTGCACAGGACTGCTTTGGTACAATGTTTGTTTTCAATAGCTGTCTCAGTTACCTAGTGCTGTTATAACAAAATATACAAGCGGGTGGGTTTAAAGAACAGAGATTTATTTCTTCACAATTATTCCATTGTGTTAGGTGCCATTGAGTCAGTTTTGACTCAGAACCCTATGTACAACAGAACAAAACACTACCTAGTCCTATGACCTCCTCACAATTGTTGCTGTGTCTGAGCCTATTGTTGGAGCCATTGTGTCAATCCATCTCACTAAGGGTCTTCCTCTTTCTTGCTGTCCCTCTACTTCACCAAGCATGATATCCTTTTCCAGGGCAAGTCCCTCCTGAAAACATGTCCAAAGTAAATGAAAGTAAGTGAGATGAAGTCTCACCATTCTCACTCCTGGGGAACATTTGGGCTGTAATCTGTTTTTTGCTTCAGAAGGCTGTAAATCCAAATTTAGAGTGTGACTCTGAAAGGAGGTCCTTGTTTGTCTATTTCAGTGTCTAGTAGCTACAAGCAATACTTAGTGTTTCTGGGCCTGTTGGTACACCTGCCGTGTGTGTCTTTCTTCATATGATGTCTTCCTGGTGTGTGCCTTTGTACCTATTCTGCTCTTTTATAACCCAGAAGTGCTCAGATTTAGGATCCACCCTACTGTGATTTGACCTTATTAACATAATAAAAGAAAACCTCTGTTTCCAAACAGGGTCCCATTTACAGGTACAAAGGTTAAGATTTCAACACATATTTTGGGCAGGGATGGGGGGGGCATAATTCAATCAATAATAACAGCCATTATGTTTTGCCTTTAGATTTTTTAAAATATTTACATTTTAATATTTTTAGAAAAACAATCAGTGCAGAATTGTTTTTGGTTTTATGGAAGGGAAGTTTTCCATTCTGTAAAGATTTTTGCTGCTATCTCTAGAAATGACCAGAATGACTACAGAATGCAAGAGTTTTATAGAGAGCAGTCACAAGGTCATTAATCAGACAACCTGAAATTGATTGTTGTTATGTGCTGTCGAGTCGGACCTGACTCATAGCGACCCCTCCTTGGGTTTCTGAGGCAGTATCACTACGGAAGTAGATTGCCCCATCATTCTTCCGAGGAGTGGCTGGTGGATTTGAACTGCCAGCCTTCTGGTTAGCAGTCAAGTGCATAGCAAAACATAAAAAAATACTGTTTCTAGGATCTGGAACTACATTCCTAGATTTGCCTTCATGTATTTAAATCAAGTAGTCACTTGACAGTTTTGGTTGTACATTCTTGTTAGCAAAGTGTTTGAACTTACACCACCGTATGTATGTATATCCACCACTCACCTGTCAGTTTGTTGTACCGAGGTAAATTGCATGTTGCTATAATGCAAGAAGCTATGACACCAGTATTACAAATACTAGGAGGGTCAACATAGTGGACGGGTTTCAGCCAAGCTTCCAGAATAAAGACACATTAGGAAGAAGGACCTGACAATCTTCTTCTTTGGGAGAAAAAAAAAAAGACCAGTGAAAAACTTATGAATAGCAGGGGGACATCAAGACAGTGCCAGAAGATGAACCCTTCAGATTGGAAGGCACTCGAAATATTACTGGGGAAGACCTGCCTCTATAAAATAAAGTCTACCTTAATGACATGAATGGAGTAGAGCTTTTGGGACCTTAATTTGTTAATGTGTCATGACTCAATGAGAAGAAACAGCTACAAATGTCCACTAATATTTGGAACATGTAATGTGTGAGGTATGACCCTAGTAAAATTGGTAATTGTCAAAAATGAAATGGAATGCATAAAGATTGATATCCTAGGCATTAGTGAGCTGCAGTGGACTGGTATTGGCCCTTTTGAACCAGACAATTATATGGTCTTCAATGCTGGGAATGACAAATTGAAGAGGAATGGCATTGCATTCATCTTCGAAAAGAACATTTTCATATCTATACTGAAGTACAGTGCTGTCAGTGATAGGATAGTATCCATATATCAACAAGGAAGACAAGTTAATATGACTGTTATTCAAATTTATGCACCAACCACTAAAGCCAAAAATGAAGAAATTGAAGATTTTTTTTTTTTTTACCATCTTCTGCAGTCTGAAATTGATTAAACATGGAATCAAGATGCATTGACAATTACTGGTGATTAGAATGCAAAAGTTGGAAATGAAGAAGAAGACTCAGTAGTTAGAAAATATGGCCTTGATGACAGAGATGATACTGGAGATCACATGATAGAATTTTGCAAGACCAATAATGTACTCATTGCAAATATATTTTTGCAACAACATAAATGGTGACTACACACTTGGACCTCACTGGATAGTATATACGGGCATCAAATTGCCTACATCTGTGGAAAAAGACACTGGCAAAACTCAACATCATCAGTTAAAACAAGGCCAAGGGTTCAACTATGGGTGGAACAGACCATCATTAATTGCTCACATGCAAGTTCAAGTTGAAGCTGTAGAAAATTCAAACAAGTTCACAAGAGCAAAACCATGACCTTGAATATATCCTACCTGAAGTTAGACACCATATCGAGAATAGATTTGACACATTTTGAACACTAATGACTGAACACAAGATGAGTTGTGGAATGACATTAAAGACATATATTAGGGAAACAAAAGGTCATTAAAAAGACAGGAAAGAAAGAAAAAATCAAAATGGATGTCAGAAGAAACTCTGAAACTTACTCCTGAATGGAGAGTAACTAAAATGAATGGAAGAAATGCTGAAATAAAAGAGGAGAACAGAAAATTTTAAAGGGTCACTGTAGAAGGTAATCTACTTCCATAGTGATACCACCTTGGAAACCCAAGAAGGGGTCGCTATGAGTCAGATCTGACTCCATGGCCGTGGGTTTGTTTTTTTTTTTGGGGGGGTGGTGGGGTGGGGTGGGGTTGGTAAAAGGCAAAGTATTATAATGAAATGTGCAAAGACCTGGAGTTAGAAAATCAAAAGGGAAGAACATACTTGGCATTTTTCAAACTGAAGAAAAAGTTCAAACCTTGAGTTGCAATACTGAAGGATTCTACAGGCAAAATATTGAACTGCACAGGAAGCATGAAAAGAAGATGGAAGGAATACATAGAGTCTGTACCTAAAAGAAATAGTTCATGTTCAACTATTTCAGGAGGTAGCATATGATCAAGAACTAATGGTACTGAAGAAAGAATTTCAAACTACACTGAAGGCAGTAGTGAAAAACAAAACTCCAGGAATTGATGGAGTACCAATTGAGATGTTTCAACAAGCAGATACAACTCTGAAAGTGCTCATGTCTATGCCAAGAAGTTTGGAAGACACATGTTTTGGTTACCTAATGCCACTCTAACAGAAGATACCACAAATGTTTAACAAACAGGAGTTTATTCTCTTACAATTTTGGAGGCTTTAAGTCTGAGTTCAAATTGCCAGACTCTAGGGGTTGGGTAAAACCCCTCAACCTTGGGTTTCAACTCTGCCTTCTGCTCCCGGCCCACTGAAGCTAGAGGCTTTTCTTCACTCAGCTGCTGGCTGCTGAGGTGGACAAACCCAAGATTGACAAGTAAAAAGGCACAGTCCTGAGGTTACCAAATCACATGGCAGGCCATTGATTCAAGTCCATTGGAAATCCCCGGATTGGCAGAGTATGGCAGACTGCTGAACAATGACTTGGCTACATGCAGGGATCAAGCATGCCATAAGCTAGAGACCATTCCCAAAGCTGTTTCTTATATATGGGAAGCAGACCACATCCCTAAAGCAGCTACTCAGCTCCTTGTAGTAGATCCCACCATGAAGTTGATTGCCAGTCTTATCATGGGGAATAAGTACAACCAGCTGCCTAGCCATTCAACCAGGCCCAGACAAGTTGACACACAACCTTAACTACCACAACACCTACCTGACCAACTGACTGTAAGAGATTCACATTTGTGCCCATTCCAAAGAAAGGTGATCCAAAAGAATGTGGACATTTTTTAACAATATTAAATGTAAGTAAAATTTTGCTGAAGATCATTCAGAAATAGTTGCAGCACTACAGTTACAGAGAACTGCTAGAAATTCAAGCTGGATTCAGAAAAGGACTCAGAAAACGGGATCATTTGTGTTTGTATGGAACCTGTGTATAGACCAAGAGGCAGTCATTCCAACAGAACAAGGGATACTGTATGGTTTAAACTCAGGATAGGTGTATGTCAGGGTTGTATCCTTTCACCATATTTTTCAATCTGTATGCTGAGCAAATACTAGAAGCTGGACTATATGGAGAAGAATGTGGCTTCATGATTGGAGAAAGACTCACTAACAACCTTACTTGCTAAAAGTGAAGATGACTTGAAGCACTTACTGATGAAAATCAAAGACTACATACTGATAAAGATCAAAGACTACAATCTTCAGTATGGATTACCCCTCAACATAAAGAAAACAAAAATCCTCACAACTGGACCAATAAGCAACATTTTGATGAACAGAGAAAAGATTGAACTTGTCAATGAGTTCATTTAGCTTGGATGCACAATCAACACCCATGGAAGCAGCAGTCAAATCGTGACATATTGCATTGAACAAATCTGCTGCAGAAGACTGCCTTAAAGGGTTAAAGAAGTCATTTTGAGGACTAAAGTGTGCCTGACCCAAGCCATGGTGTTTTCAGACCCCTCATATGTAAGTGAAAGCTGACCAATGAATAAGGAAGACCAAAGAAGAATTGATGCCTCTGAATCATGCTATTGGCAAAGAATAATAAATATACCATGGACTTCCAGAAGAACAAACAAATCTGTTTAGATGAAATACAATCAGAATACTACTTCAAAGCTAGGATGGTAAGACTTTGTCTCATGTACTTTTGACATATTGACCATCTCTGGAGAAGGACATCATGCTTGGTAAAGAGGGTCAGCAAAAAAGGAGGCAGATGGTATTGGTTCAATGACAGATACATAGACCAATGGAATAGAATTGAGAACCCAGATATAGATCCATCGACCTATAGTCAGCTGATCTTTGACAAAG
>NW_006921986.1:1729039-1730485 GCF_000298275.1 Orycteropus afer afer | reverse complement strand
CAGGCCATTAATTTAAGTCCATTGAAAATGCCAAGGTTGGCAGGGCATGGCAGGCTGCTGAATGACACAGACACATGCAGGGTTCAAGTGTGCCATAAACTGGAAACCATTCTCAAAGTTGTTTCTTATATATGGGAAACAGACCACATCCCTAAAGCAGCTGCTCAGCTCCTTGTGGTAGGTGCCACCATGGAGTTGATTGCCAGTTGAAATAACTACCACCAGCTACCCAGCCACACAACCAGGCCCAGCCAAGTGGACACACAAACATAACCACCATAGTTTCAAAACAATTTTTTTTAAAAAATACTCATGGGATGGCAAACATTGATCTAAAGGCTGAACAATCGGGCATATCTAGTCAGGGGAGTGTGCTCAGGACCATGTATAGGGTTGGCAGACGATGTTTCTAAAAGTGTATTTGTGTGTTCTGTAAGAGTGTTCAGGTGTATAGTAGAGCTCACAAGGAACAAGGTTGTGGTGATTTCTTGCCCACAGCCAGCTACCAGGAAGGAGTGAGTAGTTGGATCTGTGGGCTTGTGACCATGGTCCTAGGGGACATCAAGTTCAATTGGCATAACATACTACACAAACATTGTTCTGCATCCTACTTTGGGGAGTAGCAACTGGGATCTTAAAAGCTTGCAAGCAGCCATCTAACTTTAACAGTGGGTCTCTCCTCATCCAGAGCAAAGACACATGGAAACAATCAGTCCAAAGGACTGGTAGACCATGCGATCCACACCCTATATGACCAGAAGACCAGAAGAACTAGATGGTGCCCAGCTACCATTGTCAACCACTCGCAGGGAGATATATGTAGGAGATCCTGGATAGACTGGGA
The DNA here is from genome assembly GCF_000298275.1 of Orycteropus afer afer. Classification (NCBI taxonomy): domain Eukaryota; kingdom Metazoa; phylum Chordata; class Mammalia; order Tubulidentata; family Orycteropodidae; genus Orycteropus; species Orycteropus afer. The sequence continues at coordinate 1,729,641 of NW_006921986.1, read as the reverse complement.
GAACAATGTGGAATGAAAATCAAAATCATTTAAAAAAAAGGTTTGTTGGTCTGATAGAACCTGGTGAAATCCCCAAGACTATGGCCTGTAGCTGTCCTTCAAGTCTGGAATTGAACTCACTCCTGTGGCTTCCAGCCAAATAAAAGACAGGTATATGGGCTGAACATTTACATCTGGTAGACACACTCCTTGGAGGGATCAATCACGGGAGAACAGAAAGGCAGTGTATGCACAGGGAGACGGCTTGGGGGACAGGAGTGCATGGGAGGGAAGCACACAGAGAAGAGGTAACTAAAGGGAAGAAGTGGGAAGGGAGCTGTTACATTGTGGGAAATTGCAGTTAATGTTATGAAACAAAATGTGTATGAACTGCTGTATGGAAAATGAATTTTCTCTGTAAACTTTCACCCAAATCACAATAAAAATTATATATATAATTTGTTGTTATGTGCTGTCAAGTTGGCCCTGACTCATAGCGACCCCTCCTTGGGTTTCCGAGGTGTTATCACTATGAAGTAGATTGCCCAACCTTCCTTCTGAGGAGTGCCTGATGGGTTTGAACTGCCAGCCTTCTGGTTAGCAGTCAAGTGCCTTAGGCATTA
>NW_006921986.1:1726673-1728194 GCF_000298275.1 Orycteropus afer afer | reverse complement strand
ACTTTTGTTCCACATTTTTCTCCTACTTTATCCAGGACCTGCTATTGTGATCCCTTTCAGAGCAGTCAGCTGTGGTAGCAGGGCACCATCTGGTTCTTCTGGTCTCAGGGTTGTTTGCAGTCCATTAATCCTTTGGGCTAATTGTATGTGTCTTTGATATTCTTCACTCTTCTTTGCTCTGGACAGTGAAAAACCAATTGTTACTCCTTAGATGGCAGTTCACAAACTTTTAAGACCTCAGTTGCTACTTACCAAATTAGGATGTGGAACATTGTCTTTATGGACTATGTTAAAACACTTAATTTTTTTAAAGTGTTGTTTTAAGACTGTGATATAGTAATTTAAATGTCATTTTACAAGGTCAGCCTAGTTTGAGATTAATTTTAATGCACTGTCATGACCAAAAAACAGTGGCTTCCAACATCTAACAACTCTCGATGGGAGAAGGTCACTCATTGTTCACTTTTATTCACCAATTATACAAAGACTTGCTGAAATCTGGCTAGTAAATTTCCATCTTTTCTGATAGTTAGTCATTTATGCAGTTAGCCATTCATGAATCAAAACATGTTAGAGTTTTATATTTTTTTAAGCAAAAGCTTTAAAATACTCAAGCTCTTCATCTGGAGAGTCTTGAACAAGTTATATAATTGTTTCCAAGGTTTTTTTAGTAACATGTTCAAATGGTTTTGGCCCAAACATCACCTAAACAATGAAACACTCCCAAATATCCTTTTCTGAAAAGGTCTCTCCATAGCACTTTCCCATTAATCTTGTCTTGGACTTCCTTCCCTACTTGGACACCCCTGCCCTCGATAATCATGGCAAGGGTAGAGGTAGGAGGTTCTAGTCTGGGGTCTTCTTTTGCCATGTGGTTGCTTCCTAACCTCCACATGTGACTGCTATAGATATGTGTCTTCCATGCCAGCCCCTTCTCTGTAGGGCAGTCTCCTCATGGTTCTGGGCCTGGCACAATGCTTGGCTGAGCAAAGCAGAAAGGAGCTGAATACTGTGTGCGTGCGTGCGTGCGTGTGTGTGAAAAATAGAGCCTGTGAATCACGTCATGTGAATCATCACACTTTATTACTACAATGCCCCAATCTCAAAACCACTGGACAATGACACTTGGTTGGAGGAAACAACTTTGATGCATACTTTGTACTAATTAGATTTGCCTGCCTTTCCTCACTTTCCTGGCTGCACTTCCCTGCCCTTGTTTTGCTGTTATGCCACATTTGGATCAATTTTGGGTGTCTCCTTCCTGCTCTTCTAGACATTTCTTCTGCATAAGTTCTCACCGCATTTCTCATTTCTTCCACTGTAGAGAAAGATGGTTCTTTGCTCTTAAGTTCCAGCTTTGGTTTCCAGAACCCTGCTGGGTGACATCCTGAGGTTCCATCTTGAGGGACTGGTGCAGATGAAGTAGCTCATTAGGGAAGTAGAGGCAAGTTTGCTCTGGGGTCTATTTAATGATATAAAAATCCTGCCCATCTCAGTTCTTCTGTGCTTTCTACCAAGGAC
>NW_006921986.1:1724149-1725243 GCF_000298275.1 Orycteropus afer afer | reverse complement strand
CTTATTTGAGTAGTTCCTGACAAGGGTGCTACATACCATATTTGCATTACTGACACATTATCCCCTCCCCTTCGTGGGCCACAGACGCCTTACATGCATAGTCCTACCTGATCATTTTATTAGAGTTACAAGACCAACCATCATTCATCTTTCAGTTTGTTGTACTGTGGTGGCTTTTGTGTTGCTTTGATGGCAGAAGTTATGCCACTGGTGTTTCAAATACCAGTGGGGTCACACATGGTGGACAGGTTTCAGAAGAATTTCCAGACTGAGACAGCCTAAGAAGAGGGACCTGGTGAAATCTGAAAAAAATTATTCAGTGAAAACCTTATGAACAGTAGTGGAACATTGTCTGATATCGTGCTGGAAGATGAGCCCCTCAGATTGGAAGGCACTGAAAATATAACTGGGATGAACTGCCTCCTCAAAGAAGAGTTGACCATGATATAAATGGAGTAAAGATTTCAGGACCTTCATTTGCTGATGTGCAATGACTCAAAATAATAGATGCAGACATGTGTTAATAATTGGAATATGGAATGTATGAAGCATGAATCTGGGAAAATTAGAAGTTTTTAAAAATGAAATGGAACACATAAAGATTGATATCCTATGCATTAGTGAGCTGAAATGGACTGGTATTGGCCATTTTGAATCAGACAATAATATAATCTACTTTTCAGGGAATGTTAAAGAGAAATGGTGCGGCATTCATTATCAAAAAGAGCATTTCAAGATCTATCCTGAAGTACAATGCTGTTGGTGATAGGATAATAGTCATAAGACTACAAAGAAGACTAGTTAATACAACTATTATTCAAATTTATGCACCAAGTGCTAAGGCCGAAGATGAAGAAATTGAAGATTTTTACCAACTTCAGCAGTCTGAAATTGACCAAACATCCAATCAAGATGTATTGATACTTACTGGTGATTGGAATGCAAAAGTTGGAAATAATGAAAGATCAGTAGTTAGAAAATATGACCTTGGTGATAGAAGTGATACCAGAGATCACATGACAGAATTTTTTAGGACAAACAGCTTATTCATTGCAAAATACCTGTTAAACCAAACCAAACCAAACCCACTGCCA
>NW_006921986.1:1721884-1723339 GCF_000298275.1 Orycteropus afer afer | reverse complement strand
TCGTTTGATGTCCTGACTGCTGCTTTCATTGGCGTTGATTGTAGAACCAGCAATGTGAAGTCTTTGACAATTTCCACCTTTTCTCCATTTATCGTAATGTTGCTTATAGGTCTAGTTGTGAGGATTTTTGTTTTCTTTATATTGAGATGTAATCCATACTACAGGCTGTATTCTTCAATTCTTCATCAGTAAGTGCTTAGAGTCATCCTCACTTTCAACAAGCAAAGTTATATCGTCAGCATATCAGAGCATATCACAGGTTGTTAATGATGCTTCCTCCAATCCTGATGCCAAGTTTTTCTTCATATAGTCCAGCTTTTGGATTATTTGCTCAGCACACAGATTGAGTAAGTATGGTGAAAGGATACAACTCTGACACACTCTGTTTTTTATTTTAAACCATGAAGTGTTCCTTTTTTTTGAACAACAGCCTCCTGGTCTACAGACAGATTCCTCATGAGTACAATTAAGTTTTCTGGAATTCCCATTCTCCTCAATGTTATACACAATTTGTTATGATCCACACAATCAAATGATTTTGCATACTCAATAAAACATAAATAAACATCTTTCTGGAATTCTTTACTTTGAGCTAAGATCCATCTGACATCAGCAATGATATTCCTCATTCCACATCCTCTTCTGAATCCACCCTGCACCTCTGGAAGTTCTATGTCAATACACTACTGCAACCAGTTTTTAATTATCTTCAGTAAGATTTTACTTGCATGTGATATTAATGATATTGTTTGATAATTTCCACATTCTGTGTGATCACTTATCTTTGGAATGGGTACAAATATGGATCTCTTCCAGTCATTTGGCCAGATAGCTGTCTTCCAAATCTCTTGGCATAACTGTATGAGTGCCTCCAGCGGGCATCCATATGTTGAAACATTTCAATGGGTATTCCATCAATTCCTGGAGCCTTGTTCCTTGCCAATTCCCTCAGTGCAGCTTCGACCTCTTCCCTCAGTATCATTGATTCTTGAACATATGGCACCTCCTGAAATGGATGAAGATCGACCAGTTCTTTTTGGTACAGTGACTCTGTGTATTCTTTCCATCTTCTTTTGATGCTTCCTGCATCATTAAATATTTTGCCCATAGAACCTTTCAATATTGCAACTCGAGGCTTAATTTTTTTTCCTCAGTTCTTTCAACTTGAGAAATGCTGAGCGTGTTCTTCCCTTTTAGTTTTCTAACTCTAGGTGTTTGCACATTTCATTCTAGTAATTGGCTTTGTCTTCTCAAACTGCTCTTTGAAATCTTCTGTTCAGCTCTTTTATCTTGTCATTGCTTCCATTTGCTTTAGCTACTCTTCACTCAAGGGCTAGTTTCAGAATCTCTTCTGACATCCATTTTGTTCTTTTCTTTCTTTCTCGTCTTTTTAATGACCTCTTGCTTTCTTCATGGATGGTGCTCTTGATGACATCCCACAATTCTTCTGGTTTC
>NW_006921986.1:1717687-1718288 GCF_000298275.1 Orycteropus afer afer | reverse complement strand
CAAAAAACTAACAAGGTATTGCATTGGGCAAATCTGCTGCAAAAGACCTCTTTAAAGTGTTAAAGAGCGAAGATGCCACTTTGAGGACTAAAGTACGCCTGACCCAAGCCATGGCATTTTCAATCCTCTCATACGCATATGAAAGCTAGACAATGAATAATGAAGAGAAGAAGAATGAATAGATTGACACAGTGGCTGTGACAATGGGCTTAAACATGGCAGCAAGTGTGAAGATGGCTCAGGACTGGGCAGTGTTTCATTCTGTTGTATATAGGGTCTCTATGAGTCAAAACTGACTCAACAGCATCTAACAACAATTATGGTGTTGGTGAAGAATATTGAGTATACTATGGACTGCCAGAAGAATGAATAAGTATGTATTGGAAGAAGTACAGCCAGAATGCCCCTTACAAGCAATGATGGCCAGACTTTGTCTCATGAAGTTTGGACATGTTATCAGGAGGGACCAGTCCTTGTAGAAGGACATCATGATTGGTAAAGTAGAGGGTCAGAGAAAAAGAGGAAGACCCTCAAAGAGATGGATTGACACAATGGCTGAAATAATGGGTTCAAATCTAGCAAGCATCATGAGATGGCACAG
>NW_006921986.1:1715349-1716332 GCF_000298275.1 Orycteropus afer afer | reverse complement strand
GAACTGACTTGTAACGACCCCTCCTTGGGTTTCTGAGATGGTATCACTACAGAAGTAGATCGCCCAATCTTCCTTCTGAGGAGTGACTGGTGGGTTTGAACTACCAGCCTTCTGGTTAGCAGTCAAATGCCTTAGGCACTACACCACCAGAGCTCCTCTAGTATAACAGAAGTACCACAAATGGGTGGCTTTAACAAACAGAAATTTATTTTCTCACAGTTGAGGAGGCTAGAAGTTTGTATACAGGGTGCCAGCTCTAGGGGAAGGCTTTCTCTTTTTGTCAGTTCTGCAGGAAGGTCCTGGTTCCTTGGTGAACTTCATGTGGCTTGGCATCTACCCTCATCTCGGCTTCTCTCAATTGCTTATTTAGTATCTTTTATATCTCAACAGAGATTGACTTATGTCAGACCCTCCTCTAATACTGTCTCATTAACATAACTAAGAAAACCCATTTCTAAATGAGCTTATAACCACTACCGAAAAACAAAACAAAGTCACTGCCATTGAGTCGATTTCAACTCATAGTGACCTCTATTAGGTTTCCAAGGCCATAAATCTTTATAGAAGCAGATTGCCCCATCTTTCTTCCTCCTTGCAGCTAGTGGGTTCAAACCATTGACCATTTGATTAGCAACCAAATACCTTAACCAGTACACCACCAGTGCTCCTTGTAACCACTACAGGGGTTAGGAGTTACAACACATATTTTTTAGGAACACAATTCAATTCATAACGTTATTTTTTTTTACTTAGTTGACAATGGTAAAGAGATACTGGAGATGGGAATGCATAAATCTTTGAAGAATATGTTGTTGTTGTTATGTGCCATTGAGTCGTCTCTGACTCATAGCAACCCTATGCACAGTAGAACGAAATACTCCTTGATCTTGTGCCAGCCTCACAATCCTTGCTCTGCCTGAGCCCACTGTTGCAGCCACTGTGTCTATCCATCTCATTGAGGTCCTTCCCCTTCTTTGTTGACC
>NW_006921986.1:1708650-1713324 GCF_000298275.1 Orycteropus afer afer | reverse complement strand
GGCTCTTGTGGACTTGTTTTAATTGTCTTCAATTTCAACTTGAATGCATATGAACAGTTGATGATCTGTTCCACAATCAGCTCCTGGCCTTGTTTTAGTCAAAGATATTGAACTTTTCCAATGCCTCTTGCCACAGATGTAGTCAATCTGATTCTTTGTATTCCATCTGGTGAAGTCCATGTGTATTGTTATCATTCATATGAAGAATTATAGAGCAAGACAGAATTCTATGATTGTGTTGGTTGTTTTTGTTTTAATGAGAAAGAAAGTGGATATTATAAATTATGATTCATTGAACTCTATGAAACTCTTTGTGCATGGATCATAAGGATGTTCTTTAATCCATTAATCCTCCTTCCAGAACTTGTCAGGTACTTCCCTGAGCAGTGACTGTTTTCAATTGAACAGGTGATCCTATTTTGACTTGACATTTCCAGAGTACTCCAAGCTGAATTGGTGGTCCTCCAATAAGCAAACACACAGGCATTTTGTTCTGATTCATGACTCATTTTGAATTTTTCTGGATTTTCTATATTCCAATTACTTTGTGCTTTTTCACATCTTTAATAGTCTCATAAGTCACCATAAAACATTTGAGAAAAAAGATGAAGACTGGTAAATATAAGAAGCAACATCTAGTGGTTGAAAGCACAGGACCTGGAGTCCAACTCTGATTTCTCATCAGTAAAATATGAGATAGTAGTTATTTCAAAGCACTGAACACTGTGGCTGAGACAAAGTTAACAAGTAATAAATGTTAGCTATCTTTACCTTATAATTACATAAGCAAAGTGGATTCAGTTCTGTAAGCTTGAAGGTGGTGTCAGGTAAAATTCCCCAACAGATTACAAACATTGAAAGAGGTAAGAGGTGATATTAAAACTAGTAAGCTCATGTCATTCAAGGCCAATATAATTTTATGTTTTTGAAAATGCAATGACCAAATGTAAGGTGGAAGCTATGGCAAAACCTTGATGTCAGCAAAGCTGTTGACAATGTCTCTCACAGCAGCTTTATTAATAAGTTGAAGTTACATGGGCAAAAAGGACAATTCAGTGGGATTGATTTAACTGGGTAAACCCAGTAAGACTTCCAGATAAAAACAGACAAAAACACACTGCTGTTGAGTAGGATCTGACTCACAGCGACCCCTCCTTGGGTTTCCCAGGCAGTATCACTACAGAAGTAGATTGTCCAATCTTTGTCCCAAGGAGTGGCTACATAATGGTTCATAATTCTAGTTAGAATCATTTGGAGAGCTTTTTAAAAGTACTAGTGCCAGTATTTGTAACTTGGGAATGTTTTCTGGGAGGTAGTGGTGGTTCAACAACATAAATGGCAGCTATACATGTAGACGTCACCATATGGAATACACAGGAATCAAATCAACTACATCTGTGGAAGGCGGTGACAGAGAAGCTCAGTGTCATCAGTCAAAACAAGGCCAGGAGCTGACTGTAAAACAGACCATCAATTTCTCATATGCAAGTTCAAGTCAAAGCTGAAGAAAATTAAAACAAGTCCCTGAGAGTCAAAAATATGACCTTGATTATATCCCACCTGAATTTAGAGATCATCTGAAGGATAGATAACTTTGACTCATTGAACACCAATGACCCAAGACCAGATGAGTTGATCAGGTACATCATACATGAATAAAGCAAAAGATCATTAAAAAGATAGGAAAAGAAGATCAAAATAGATGTCAGAAGAGATTCTGAAACTTGCTCTTGAACTATAGAGTCACTAAAGCTAATGGAAAAATGATGAAAGAAAAGAGCTGAACAGAAGATTTCAAAGGGCAGCTCAAGAACACAAAGTATTATAATGAAATGTGCATAGACCTGGAGTTACAAAACCAAAAGGGAGGAAAACACTCAGAATTTCTCAAGCTGAAAGAAATGAAGAAAAAAATCAATCCTTGCATTACAATATTGAAGGGTTCTATGGACAAAATAGGAGCTCTGGTAGCATAGTGCCTAAGGCACTTGACTGCTAACCAGAAGTCTGGCAGTTCAAATCCACCAGCCACTCCTCGGAAGGAAGGTTGGGCAATCCTACTTCAGTAGTGATACTGCCTCGGAAACCTAAGGAGGGGTCGCTATGAGTTGGGGCCGACTCCACGGCAAACAACAACAACAAATGGACAAAATATTGAATGATGCAGGAAGCATCAAAAGAAGATAGGAGGAAAACACAGTCACTGTACCAAAAAGAATTGGTCAATGTTTAACTATTTTAGGAGGTAGCATATGATCAAGAATCAATGGTATTGAAGGAAGAAGTCAAAGCTGTGCTGAAGGAATTGGGGGGAAAAAGGCTCTAGGAACTGATGGAATATTTACCGAGATATTTCAACAAAGTACTGGAGGTGCTTACTTGCTTATGCCAAGAAATTTGGAAGACAGCTACCTGGCCAACTGACTGGAAGAGATCAATATTTGTGTCCATTCCAAAAACAAAGGTGATCCAAAAGAATGTGGGAATTATCAAACAATATCTTTAATAACAAGTAAAATAGCAAGTAAAATTTTGGAAGTAAAATTATATTTTTAAAAGATAATTAAAAAAGAGTTGCAGCAGCATACTGACAGGGAACTTCCAGAAATGCAAGCTGGGTTCAGAAGAAGACACAGAATGGGGAATATCATTGCTGATGTCAGATGGATCTTGGCTGAAAGCAAAGAACACTAGAAAGATGTTTACTTGTATTTCATTGACTATGCAAAGACATTTGACTGTGTGGATCATAGCAAATTATGGACAATGCTGCAAAGAATGAGAATTCCAGAACACTTAATTGTGCTCATGAAGAACCTGTACATAGACCAAGAGGCTGTTGTTTGATCAAAACAAGGGGATAATGCATGGTTTAAAACCAGGAAGGATGTGTGTCAGGGTTATATTTTTTTTTCATACTTATTCAGTCTTTATGCCTAGCCAATAATCTGAGAAGCTGGACTATATGAAGAATATGGCATCAGGATTGGAGGAAGGGTTTTTAACAGCCTGTGATATGCAGATGACACAACCTTGCTGAAAATGAAGATGATTTGAAACACTTGCTGGTGAAGATCAAAGACTACAGTCTTCAGTACGGATTACACCTTAACATAAAGAAAATGAAAATCCCCACAACTGGACCAATAAGCAACATCATGATAAATGGAGAAAATTTTGAAGTTGTCAAGGATTTCATTTTACTTGGATCCACAGTAAACACCAAAGGAAGCAGCAGTCAAGAAATCAGGTGCCACATTGCACTGGGCAAATCTGCTGAAAAGGCCTCTTTAAAGGTTAAGGAGCAAAGATATCACTTTGAAAACCAAGGTGCACCTAAGCAAATCACCTCATATGCATGTGAAAGCTGGACAATGAATAAGGAAGACCACAGAAGAGTTAATGTCTTTGGATTGTGGTGTTGGTGAAGAATACTAAGAATACCATGGTCTGCCAGAAGAATGAACAAATCTGTCCTGGAAGTGTAGCCAGAATGGTCCCTAGAAGCGAGAATGGCCAGAATTCATCTTGTATAATTTGGCCATGTTGTCAGAAGGGACCAGTCCCTGAAGAAGGATATCATACTTGATAAAGTAGAGCGTCAGTGAAAAGGGGGAGACCTTCAACAAGATGGACTGACACAGTGACTGCAACGATGGGCTCAAGCATAGCAATGACTGTGAGGAAAGTGCAGGACCAGGCAGGGCTTTGTTCTGTTATACACAGGGTCGCTATGTGTTGGAGCTGATTTGACGGCACCTAACAATAACAACAATGGTGGTTCAGTGGTAGAATTCTTACCTTCTGTTCTGGAGACTTAGGTTAAATCCCTGGCCAATGCACCTCAGTCTGTCAGGGGAGATTTGTATGTTGCTATGATTTGAATGGCAATTAACAACAATGATTCTCAACAGGTTTCAGTGGAGCTTCCAGACTAAGACAGACTAGGAAGAAAGACCTATCAACTTACTTCTGAAAAATCAACCAATGAAAACTCTGTTGATCACAAAGGTCTAATCCCTTGGGGAGGGTTACCATAAACAAATGCCTGAGGATACTCCAGGCTAATTAGCTCAGACACTCCTGGATGAGCCTTTGCTTTTTTTTGTTGTTGTTGTCCTTTTAAGTTCCTTGGTGACTTTATAGTTAAGTGGATGTAATAGTTAAGGTTGTATGTCAACTTGGCTGGGCCATGACTCTCAGTGGCTTAGCAGTTATGATATCATGATGAGATATGATATAACGTAATCACCTCCACAATGAGATCTGCTGGGAGCAGCCAAAGTATTGAAAGGGAATATCCTCAGGGGTGTGGCCTGCTTCTAATATATATGGACATCTTGGCAAAGATCTCTTGACTTTTGCTCACATAGCTGGCTCATCATCATCTGGATTTGAACCAGTGGCCTGCCATATTGCCTGTTGGTTTTGGGATTGTTGCCTTCACAGCCTGTGAGCCAACAAACTGTCATTTTATCTGCTGATCTTGGATTCGTCAGCCTCTAAGGCAATAGTCTTCAGCTTTGCCTGCTGATCTTAGTTCATCAGCCCTGCAGCTGCATGAAGCAGGAGAAGCCTCTAGCCTGATATTTGATCCACAGTCTAGGGACTTGCTAGAGTCTACAACTGCATGAGCCATTTCCTTGGGTTAAATTTCTCTCTCTCTCTCTCTCT
>NW_006921986.1:1691604-1708430 GCF_000298275.1 Orycteropus afer afer | reverse complement strand
CTTTTTGGCATGCTTGGACCCTGCATTGTAGCTGAGTCATCATTCAGCAGCCTGCCATGCTCTGCCGATCTTGGGACTTCTAGTAGACTTGAATCAATGGCCTGTCGTGTGGTTTGGTAATAACGGGACTGTGCCTTTTTTCTTGTTGACTTTGGGTTTGTCAGCCTCAGCAGCCAGCAGCCTGAGTGAAGAAACTCTCCAGCTTCTGTGGGCCTTTAGCAAGAGGCAGAGCTGAAGCCAAAGGCTGAGGGGCTTTCATCCAGCCTCTAGATCCTGGCACTTTGGACTCAGACTTCTGGCTGCCCAAACTGTAAGAGGATAAACTCCTGTTTGTTAAAGCCATCCTATATGTGGTAAATTCCTGTCAGAGTGGCATTAGGTAACCAAAACAGGTGCTAACCAGGTTCAAACCCACCAGCTGCTCTGCGGAAGGAAGATGGGTCAATGGGTCTAGCTACTTCCATAAACATCTACAGGCTCAGAAACTCAGTGAGGGTGGCCATGAGTCAGAATCAACTTGATGGATGTCACTATGTCAACAATGTTTCAAAGCTATTCATAAGGTTTTCCAGTAATATATGTTTGACTGCTTTTGCTTCTCTAGAAGACACAGCGTAAAACACTCATGATTGAGAACTGCTACAATGGATAATGGATTGAGGTCAGCCTAGAAGTTTAATTGCCTTACCTGAGCTTTGTCTTTAGCCAGGACTGGTCCACATTTTTATAAGTGATCTGTAAGAGGATTTAGGGTGATAGCTTCAGGTGCATAAATGCCACAAAGCAAATGTAGTGAAAGATAGAATAGGTATTAATTAATGTTGGGAAGCTGGAACAATGGCCTGATTCTAACAAGATGCAATTTTAAATGTCAGGTTCTAAGTTTATGTGTTGAAACATCTCAATGGGTATTTCCTCAATTCCTGGACTCTTGTTTTTTTGCCAATTCCTTCAGTGCAACTTCAACTTCTTCCTTCAATACCATTGGTTCTTGATCATATGCCACCTCCTGAAACACATGAACACCAACCAATTCTTTTTGGTACAGTGACTCTGTGTGTGCCTTCCATCTTCTTTTGATACACCAGTCAGTATTTTGCCCATTGTTGTTGTTGTTATTGTTATGTGCCATCAAGTCAGACCTGATTCATAGTGATCCCTCCTTGGATTTCCAAGACAGTATCACTATGGAAGTAGATTGTCCAACCTTCTTTCCAAGGAGTGGCTGGGGGGTTTGAACCTCCAGCCTTCTGGTTAGCAGTCAAGTGCCTTAGGCACTATGCTACCAGAGCTCCTATTTTGCCCATAAAATCCTTCAGTATTGCAATGCAAGGCTTGAATTTTTTCTTCAGTTCTTTCAGCTTGAGAAATGCCAAACATGTTCTTCCCTTTTGGTTTTCCAACTCCAGATCTTTGCACATTTCATTATAATAATTGACTTTGTCTTCTTGAGCTGCCCTTTGAAATCTTCTGTTCAGCTCTTTTATCTCATTGTTTCTTCCATTTGCTTTAGCTACTCTATGTTCAAGAGCAAGTTTCAGAGTCTCTTCTGACATCCATTTTTGTCTTTTCTTTCTTTCCTGCCTTTTTAATGACCTTTTGCTTTCTTCATGGATGATATACTTGATGTAATCTCCCAATTAGTCTAGTTTTCAGTCATTGATGTTTAATGAGTCAAATCTATTCTTCAAATGGTCTCTAAATTGAGGTGGGATACAATCAAGGTCATATTTTGGCTCTCATGGACTTGTTTTAATGTTTTTTAGCTTCAACTTGAACTTGCATATGAGCAACTGATAGTCTGTTCCACAGTCAGCTCCTGGCTTTGTTTTGGCTGAAGATATTCAGCTTCTCCATTGCCTTTTTTGCACAGATGTAGTCAATCTGATTCCTGTGTATTCCATCTGGTGATGACCACATGTATAGCTTTCATTTATGTTGTGAAAAAGGTATTTGCAGTGAATAACTCATTGGTCTTACAAAATTATATCATACAATCTCTGGAATCATTTCTATCACTGAGGCCACTACCGACTACTTGTGATTCTTCTTTGTTTCCAATTTTCACATTCCAATTACCAGTACATACACCAGTACAATACATCTTGATTGCATGTTTCATCAATTTCAGACTGCAGGAGTTTGTAAAAATCTTCAATTTCTTCATCTTTGGCTTTAGTGGTTGGTGTGTAAATTTGAATGATATCTTAGGTCTTCCTTGTAGGTGTATAGATATTATCCCATCACTGACAGCACTGAACTTCTGGATAGATCTTGAAATATTCTTTTTGACAATGAATATGATGTCATTCCTGTTCAATTTGTCATTCCTAGCATAGTATATCATATGATTATCTGATTCAAAGTGGCCAATACCAGTCCATTTCAGCTCACTATTGCCTGGGATATTGATCTTTATGCATTCCACTTCATTTTTGACAATTTCCAATTTTCCTAGATTCATAATTCATGCATTCCATGTTCTGATTATTAATGGATGTTTGCAGCTGTTTCTTTCCGTTTTGAGTCAGGGCCTATCAGCAATTGGAGGTCCCGAAAGCTTTACTTCATTCACTTCATTAAGGTTGAGTCATTAAATGGAGAAGGCAACACTTCTCCAGTTGTATTTTGAGTGCTTTCCAACCTGAGAGGCTTATCTTCTGCCACTATATCTGACAAGGTTTCAGAGCTATTCATAAGGTTTTCCAGTAATATATCACACCGTGTTTAACTGTTATTCATAAAGTTTTTCCCTGGCCAATTCTTTCAGAAGTGCATGACCCCTTCCTTCTTGCAAGTCTGTCTTAGTCTGGAAGCTCCACTGAAAGCTGCCCACCATGGGTGACCCTGCTGGTTTTGGAAATACCAGTGTTGTAGCCTACAGCCTCATATCATAGCAACAAGCAAGCTACCACTTGACAATATGACAAACTGACACACGACTGGTGGAGTTTATGTGTAGGGTAGTGGTTCTCAACATATGGTCCCCAGAGCAAAGGACTTGTATAATTTGAAAACTTGCTATAGATACAAATTATTGAACTTTACCTCAACCTACTAAGTCAGAAACTCTGGAGAGTAGTGCTAGCAATCTTTTTTAACAAGCCTTTCAAGGGGGTCTGATGCACTAAGTTTAAGAACCATTGGTATGAGAAGGGAGAAATGCAACTGGACAAGTACAGAATGAGAGAAACCTAGGTTAGCAAAATGTATTCTTAATCTATAAAAGGAAGCTCTAGGGGTGTAGTGCCTAAGGCATTTGACTGCTAATCAGAAGGCTGGTGGTTCAAACCTACCAGCCACTCCTCAGAAGGAAGGTTGGGCAATCTATGTTGTTGTTGTTGTTGTTATTTGCCGTCGAGTCGGCCCCGACTCATAGCGACCCCTCCTTGGGTTTCCGAGGCAGTATCACTACAGAAGTAGGATTACCCAACCTTCCTTCCGGGGAGTGGCTGGTGGGTTTGAACTGCCAGCCTTCTGGTTAGCAGTCAAGTGCCTTAGGCACTATGCTACCAGAGCTCCCGGGCAATCTATAGTCTATTTTATTTTCTCTTTCCTATTGCTTTAAAAATATTCCACATTTTGAAGGTTATGCTCCATACTCAGAAACCTGAGTAATTAAAAATCTGAATGATTTAGAGATGGTTTAAAAGTGAGAATATGGAGTGTCTACCCTATCATAATAGCTACAAATCAGAGCACTGCTACAAACCTCTTAGATGGAGTATCAACTCATTTAATGAGGAAAGACATTATTGGGTGTTGATCAGATTGTAATTGTAGAATGATCACTGTTATTGCTTGGGTAGCAAAAGTTGAAGGATGACCTCAATTAACTGCCAATGTTTTTGGTAGATCACTAGGACAGAAGAAGAGGACATGGAATGAGGGATATCAATTCTGATGTCAGATGGGTCTTGGCTCAAAGTAAAGAATACCAGAAAGATGTTTACTTGTGTTATATTGACTATGCAAAAGCATTTGATTGTGTGGATCATAACAAATTATGGACAACATTGAGAAGAATGGGAATTCCAGAATACTTGATTGTACTCATGAGGAACCTGTACATAGAACAAGAGGCTGTCTTTCGAACAGAACAAGGGGTACTGCATGGTGTAAAGTCAAGAAGGGAATGCATCAGGGTTGTATCCTTCCACCATACTTATTCAATTTGTGCTGAGCAAATAATATGAGAATCTGGATTATATGAAGAAGAACGTGGCATCAGGATTGGGAGAAGACTCATTAACTACCTGCAATACACAGATGACACAACTTTCCATGCTGAAAGTGAGGATGATTTGGAGCACTTAGTGATGAAGACTAAAGACTACAGTCTGTAGTATGGATTACACCTCAATATAAAGAAAACAAAAATCCTCACAACTTGTCCAATAAACAGCTTCATGGTGGCTGGAGAAAAGATTGAAGTTGTCAAGGATTTCATCTTACTTAGTTCTACAATCAACACCAATGGAAGCAGCAGTCAAGACATCAGATTATGTATTGCATCGGGCAAATCTGCTGCAAAAGACCTCTTTCAAGGCTGAAGAGCAAGGATGTCTGCTTGAAGACTAAGATGCACCTGAACCAAACCACGGTATTTTCAATTGCCTCTACTTCCATAGTGATACTGCCTCAGAAAACCAAGTAGGGGTTACTATGAGTGAGATCAAACTTGAGGGTAGTGTTTTTTTTTTGTTTTTTTTTTTAGCTTCTTATGCATTTGAGAGCTGGACAATGAATAAGGAAGACCAGAGAAGAGTTGATACTTAGAGACGAATGCTAAGAGTACCATGGTCTGCTAAAAGGACTAACTAATCTGTCCTGGTAGAAGTGCAGTGGGAATACTCCTTGGAAGTGAGAATGGCCCAACTTCATCTCACTTACTTTGGTCATGTGGTCAGAAGGAACCATTCCCTGGAGCAGGATATCATGCTTGGTAAAGTGGAGAGTCAATGAAGAAGGGGAAGACCCTCAACAAGACGGACTGACACAGTGGCTATAACGATGCACTCAGGTATGGCAAGTATCATGAGGCTGGCACAAGACTAGGCAGTGTTTCATTCCGCTGTGCATAGGGTCACTATGAGTCAGAGACAACTTGATGGCAACTAACAACAACAACAACAGGACTTCTGTGTGCCTGAGGATATTTTGAATAAACAATAAAGAACACTATGAATGAATGATCACCATAATTTAAATATTTACAACCACCACCACCAATTCCTCCTTCCTGTAGAAAAGGGATAGGTGAGAGAGAAGAAAACTCTGTCTCAACCCATGGAGGAAGCAAGAGAAGGCAGAGAAGTTGGGAGAGATTCTGGTAGCTAAGCAAGTCTTTTAATCCAAGGAACTTGGGAAGGCACGTCCCTATATTAGCTTCCTAGGGCTGCTGTTCCAAAGTACCACAAAGCGGGTGGCTTTAAACATCTTCACATGGCTTTTGTCTCTCTCTGTCTGTCACTCTGTGTTCCTTTTCCTATTCTATAAGAAAGTCACTTAATTGGAATATCACACATCATACTCTAATATGACTTTGTGTAAACTGATAATATCTTCAAGATCCTATTTCCAAACAAGGTCATGTTCACAGATACGTAGGATTACGGGAATGACTTCAGCATACATTTTTGGGGGACACAATTTAATCCACACTACTATTTAAGGACACATATGGGAAAGTGCAGAAGGTGCAGAAGGGTGAGTATATGCCCCAGGGTGATAGAACACAAATAACTTCCCCCCTCTTCTAGCTCCTGGGGAACTTGCAGGTAGTTTGTCAATAAAACAAGGTATAAACCGTAAACTGCTTTTGGGGCTTTCCTTAGAAATTAATTGCTTATGGGCCAGTCTAAGTTTGCCTGAAAGAACTGCCATATATTAAGGAGCATTTATCAACTGAAAGTGGAAGCAGCAGTCTGAGTCCAGAAAAATCCACAGAACATGTTTTCTGTGGCTGTAGCCAGTCTTTGTTATTATTGTTGTTATTTCCCGTCGAGTCGGCCCCGACTCATAGTGACCCCTCCTTGGGTTTCCGAGGCAGTATCACTACGGAAGTAGGATTGCCCAACCTTCCTTCCAAGGAGTGGCTGGTGGGTTTGAACCACCAGCCTTCTGGTTAGCAGTCAAGTGCCTTAGGCACTATGCTACCAGAGTCTTAGCCACATTTAACTGTTTCCTGAACTGGGAAGGTTTGGTGACACAGTGTCTTCCAGAAAAGCAGTTCCAAAAGTCTTCTCAGTCACACCATTTCAAGGAGTTTGCGCCTCTTGGAGATTAAGAATATATCTGCATGTGGTAAGGATGCTAAAAGTCCTACAGTAATAAAAACTTAATTTCCTCCTTTCCAATATATGATCTTTTAAAAACTTTTTTTTTTCCCATGACAAATATATTACATACTGTTTTAATCACCTCCTATTCACTCTGTTGATGAGAAAAGAATTCCCACTTTAAGGTTATGGGAATGGCTGAACACAGACACCTAACACTGGACAGATAAGACTGACAGCAGCTTATTCATCACATATACTCAAAGAGGGGGGAGGAGGACACAGTACACCATGCAGGGTCACATGGAGGTTGCAGTTGGGAACTGAATGAACAATCAGGGACTATGAAAGGCAGGCTTCATAGTATCAAAAGGATGGGGTGTCCCCTGGTTCCCACAAGAGATTGTGGTTGTCTTGTTTGAATAAGGCCATGGTGTTGACAGGGAACTAAAACCACTACTCAGGGATAAGTAGAAATTATACCTGGTCCTCTTTAAAAGGAAGGTTGTTTGGTGAGGGTACCTTATCCATAGGAGTGGAATTGGGAAAGGAACTTGTCATTCAAGGCTCTTCTCATTTTCCCTAGATGTCGAGGCAGCACATAATATTGGACCTTAATTTTAGTTCTTCCATCACACAAAATATGGCAAAAATTCAAACATACAACAGAAATACACAAAATAAAAACAAAGTCCTCCTAAGCTCCTACTAACCAAATGTAACCACTTTCTTCGGTTTCCTTTCTTCTAAAATTTTATATACATATTACAAAAAATGTGTGTGTTTATGTATGTGTATGTATTGGTGTATGTGTGTATATATGTATTTATGTATATATATGTTATTGTGGTTATGTGCCTTCGAGCCAAACCTGACTCATAGCAACCACTCCTTGGGTTTCCGAGGCAGTATCACTACGAAAGTAGATTGCCCAACCTTCCTTCTGAGGAGTGGCTGGTGGGTTTGAACCCCCAGCCTTCTGCACACACATATATATACATATACACACCAAAAACCAAACTCACTGCTGTCGAGTCAGATCCAACTCAGCAACCCCTCCTTGGATTTCTGAGGCAGTATCACTACAGAAGTAGATTGCGCAATCTACCTCGAGGAGTGGCTGGCAGGTTTGAACCACCAGCCTTCTGATTAGCAGTCAAATGCCTTAGGCACTACACCACTAGTGCTCCTATATATATATGTGTGTGTGTGTGTATTCACACACATACATTCATGGTAACATGTATACTCATTCTTCAGTCATTATAATAGTGAACATTTATAAAGTACTTATTATGAATGAGCCAACTTTTGAAAAGCACTGGGTATGACTATTTTATTTAGTCCTCAGAACTAGACTATTGGAAAGGTACCACCATTACCCTTGTTTTGCAGTTGGGGAAACAGTCTAAAGAGGTCGTGCATATTGCTCAAGTTCACACAGCTCATGAAGGTCAAGACAGATAGATACAAATGCAGGCAGTAAGACTCAAAAGCTTGTGTTGTTTACCACTGCACTATACATGTCTCCTTTATTCTTCTTAACATCCTCTGATAATAATCTCACGATTTATTGAACTGGGCCCACACTGATGGACATGTGGATCCATATGCCATGAGAATTTCTGCTTACAGTAGGACCCCCTTATCCACAGTTTTGCTTTCTATAGTTTCAATTACCCATAGTCAAAAAATATTAAATGGAAAGTTCCAGAAATAAGCAATTCATAAGTTTTAAATTACATGCATTTGGGGCTACATGATGAAATCTTGCATGTCCTGCTCTGTGCTGTCCAGGACATGAGTCATTCCTTTCCCAGCATATCCATGATGTACTCTACCCATCCATTAGGCACTTAGTAACTCTCTTGGATACCAGATTGACTGTCACAGTATCACAATGCTTGTGTTCAAGTAACCCTTATTTTATTTAACAATTTTTCTGATTTATTATTAATTATTATTGTTAATCTGTTACTGTGCCTATTTGTAAATTAAACTTTATCATAGGTATGTTGTTTTTGTTAGGTGTTGTTGAGTTGGCTCCAACTCATAGCAACCCAGGTACAATAGAATGGAACAGTGCCCATCTGTGCACAATCCTCATAATCCTTGTTATACTTGAGCCCATCGTTGCAGTCACTGTGTCAATACATCTTGTTGAGGGTCTTACCTTTTTTTTTTTTTGCTGATCCTTTACTTTACCAAGCATGATATTCTTCTCCAGGGACTGGTTCCTGCTGACAACATGATCAAAGTGGGTGAGATGAAATCTGGCCATTCTTGCTTTCAAGGAGCATTCCAGCTGCACTTCTTCCAGGACAGATTTGTTCATTCTTCTGGTAGTCCATGGTATTTTCAGTATTTTTTGCCAACACCATAATTCAAAGGCATCAGCTCTTTATGGTCTTCCTTATTCATTGTCCAGCTTTCACATTCATATGAGTTGATTGAAAATCCCATGGCTTGAGATAGGTGCACCTTAGTCTTCAAAGTGACATCCCTGCTTCTTAACACTTTACATAGGTCTTTTGCAACAGATCTGTCCACTGCAATATGACTTTTGATTTCTTGACTGCTGCTTCCATGGGTGTTGATTGTGGGTCCAAGTAAAATGAAATATTTGACAACTTCAATATCTTCTCCATTTATCATGATGTTGCTTAATGGTCCAATTGTGAAGATTTGTTTTTTTTTTTTATGTTGAGGTGTAATCCATACCAAAGACTGTACTCTTTGGTCTTCATCAGTAAGTGCTTCATGTAATCTCCACTTTAAGCAAGCAAGATTGTGTCATCTGCATATCACAGGTTGTTAATAAGCCTTCCCCCAATCCTGATACCATGTTCTCTTCAACATGGTCCAGCTTCTCAGATTAGTGGCTCAGCATACAGACTGAATAAGTAAAATGAAAAAAAAAATACAACCCTGACGCACACCATTCCTGATTTTAAACCATGCAGTATCCCCTTGTTCTGTTCCAATGACAGTCTCTTGGTCTATGTAACAGATATCTCATGAGCACAATTAAGTGTTCTGGAATTCCCATTCTTTGCAGTGTTATCCATAATTTGTTGTGACCCACATAGTCAAATGTCTTTGCATAGTCAATGAAATACAGGTAATCTTTCTAGTATTCTTTGCTTTCAGCCAAGATCCATCTGACATCAGGAATGAGACCCCTCATTCCACATCCTCTTCTGAATCCAGCTTGAATTTCTGGCAGTTCCCTGTTAATAACCTGCTGCAACCAATTTTGAATTATCTTCAGCAAAATTTTACTTGTGTATGATATTAATGATATTGTTTGATAATTTCCACATTCTGTTGGATCACCTTTCTCAGAATGGGTGCAAATATTGATCTTTTCCAGTCAGTTGGACTGGTAGCTGTCTTCCAGATTTCTTGGCATAAATGAGTGAGCACATCCAGCATTCATCCATTTGTAGAAATATCTCAATGGGTATTCCGTCAATTCCTGGAGGTTTTTTTTCACCAATTCCTTCAGTGCAGCTTCAACTTCTTCCTTCAGTACCATTGGTTCTTGATCATACGCTACCCCCTGAAATAGCTGAACATCAACCAATTCTTTTTGGTATACTGACTCTGTGTATTCCTTCCATTTTCTTTTGATGCTTCCTGCATCATTCAATATTTTGCCTGTAGAATCCTTCATATTACAATTAGAGGCTTGAATTTTTTTCTTCAGTTCTTTCAGCTTGAGAAATGCTGAGCATGTTCTTCCCTTTTGGTTTTCTAACTCCAGGTCTTTGCACATCTCCTTATAATAATTGGCTTTGTCTTCTCCAGCTGCCCTTTGAAGGTTTCTGTTCAGCTCTTTTATCTCATCATTTCTTCCATTTGCTTTAGCTAGTCTCCACTCAAGAGCAAGTTTCAGAGTCTCTTCTGATATCCATTTTGGTCTCTTCTTCCTTTCTTGTCTTTGTAATGACCTTTTGCTTTCTTCATGCATGATGTTCTTTATGTCATCCCACAACTCGTCTGGTTTTCAGTCATTGGTGTTCAATGCATCAAATCTATTCTTCAGATGATGTCTCCATTCAGATGGAAAATAATCAAGGTCATATTTTGTCTCTCATTGGCTTGTTTTAATTTTTTTCAGCTTCAACTTGAACTTGCATATGATTAATTGATGGTCTTTTCCACAGTCAGATCCAGGTCTTATTTTGACTGAAGATACTGAGCTTCTCCATTACCTCTTTCCACAGATGTAGTAGATCTGATTCCTGTATATTCCATCTGGTGGGGTCCACATGTATAGCCACACTTTATATTGTTGAAAATGGGTATTTGCAATGAATAAGTTGTTGGTTTTGCAAAATTCTATCATGTGATCTCTGGCATTGTTTCTATTACTGAGGTCAGTAATTTTTCATTAAAAAAAAAAAAAATCAAAAACAACCATTTCCATCAAGTCACTCCAACTCATGGCAACCCCACAAATTACAGAGTAGAACTGCTTCATAGGTTTTCTTGGCTATAATCCTTATAGAAGCAGATCACCAGACCTTTCCCCCCTGGCACCATTGGATGGATTCTACTCAACAACCTTTAGGTTAGTAGTTAAGTGCAAATCATTTACACTACCCAGAGACCTCCCATTTTTGACAGACATTGCCAAATTGTCAAATTACCCTTCAAACAGATTTATACTTAGGTTTCAAATCCATGACCTGTTCAACCCTCACTAGTATGGAAATCTTTGGGCTTCTTGTATCTAGCAAGGTTGCAAATAGGACTTGTGGCCCCGGGACACTCAGCATTTATTCCTCTGCTTTGCTGATGTGGCCTCCTCTCACCATGTTCCTTGGGGCTGCACTTTCTATCTGGGATGTGAGCCAGAAAGAACAAAGTTGGCTGGCAGCAGATCTTCCTAATGAAGCTACACAACTTTCCAAAGGAGCTTGTGATGGTCACACCCATTTAACATTATAATCCAATCAAGGGCGAGACTATTGTTTCATCTGATTTTGCCTCCACCAGAAAAGTCATCTTCTATATAAACTATCTTGACTTACAAGATTCTTAATGGCTTAAAAGTGCCTTATCAGCTTAAGCTGATCTAAGAAAATAAACATTTCATAACTGTGATAATACAAGTGGCTCCAGACACAAGAGCAAACCAGCCCCAGTGGATGGTTCTTATAATAAACCAGGCAATAATGCATTACAGAAATAACTAGAATTTCTATGGCTTCATGAAGAGCCAAATGGAAATGCTTGTGCCAAGTGAATGCTAGTCATCCCATAGTCAAAATGTGGTCAGGCGCTAGGTGTGAGCCAGAAACATTTTGCTCCAACTAGAGGCACTCCTTAAGTGGAGCCTTCAAATTGATTTTTTATGCTTAGATTTTAGGGAAAGGGGACACACTAAAACCAAATGAGCTCATATAAAGGGTCTAGCTAAAACCACACAACAGAATGCCAGCATCCAGTAGCAGGGCTGGAATTTGACTTGACACAATGGCTTCTGCATTCTAGTCTACCCTCTATGCCTTTTGGATTTGCAATGCCCTGCAGCCTGGCAGGGTCCTGCATAATTAAAAACAGGTCCAGGCACTGGGCCATGAGATAGAGATTTTCAGCAACACTGGTTAAAATATAAGCAGTTTCTTGTTAACCAGAAAAGGCCAGTTATCAGAAGAATCTCATTTCCTGAAGACTTTACTTTTTGAAATTGTATGATTACGAGAAGAAAATGAGTTATTTTTCTCTGGGAAATTATGTCTTCATTCAGGTCCTGGCTCAAATTACGTCTTCTAGGACAGGGTAGTCATGTGATTCTTTTGGATGGGTGTAAGAGACCAAAAAGACCAGTTGTTTTCAAGTCAATTCTGACTCATGGTGACCCCATGAGTGTAAGAGTAGGATTGTGCTCTATAGAGTTTTCAGTGGCTGATTTTTTCAGGAGTAGATCACCAGTCCTTTCTTCTGAGGGCCTTTGTGTGCACTTGAATCTCCAACTTTTTGGTTAGCACCTGAACACATTAACAATTTGCACTACCCAGTGACTCTGGGCATTACATAGGTCAGGCAAAATCAGGAAGACCCAGGGAAAATGGTGCCTCCCTAAGGTCAGGTCTGCACTAAATCCATGTTTGCCAGAAGAGGTCTATTTGGTTCAGGCTATTCCTGTAAATTCCCAGAGAGGAGAAGTGGTGATTTCTCTTACCATAAGATTCAAATTTTCACAATAATTTGAGTGGTAGTCTGTGCATTATGGGCAGTCAACACAGAGGAGTAAATGCCTGAAAACTCTAGGTCAATTTTAGGTTTGGGATAGCTCCAGGTCTATGCCAGTAATGGTACCAGCTGCTGATGCAGGGTGGGAGCATGTGTGAAACCATGGGTCACCTCCATGGCTTAAGAACTGACAGGCATCAGCCACAAATTCACATCTTGGATCCTTTTAGGGTTTGCCAGAATGTTCTAGAATTCTCTTATAAGGCAGGAATCATAGTCCTGTGATATAATGAGGACGAGGGTGGATGTTGCCACAAGCTCCTCACCAGTCAGGGAGTGCCTTCCTCTATGTTCAACTGTAGACACACACCTAAATAAGCTCAGGTTTTCAGAGCATGAAAAGAAAATATTTTTCATGGGATATGTTTGGAAACTATTTCTCATCTGCAGAGGCCAACCAATCTTCCAAAGGCAACAAATGCAAAAAAGTTGCAGACATAGTGGAAGCTGTAGAAGGCTTTCGAGTTTCCTGAGGCTGCATGAAGTGCCCAGTGTTCCTATAGCTGGTGGTCCCACAATTCATGCCTTTCATTCTTTTTCTTTCTGCTTCCTCATCATATCACATCCTAGGAATTCTGGCTCCTTTTATTCCTCAGCCTGGAGCCAATGGAAAGTTTCCCTCCAGGCTGTGAAAGCTTAGAAGGAGTTGATATCATCTACTCTGATAGAGGGGTTACAAAACAGTGCTGTCATATACCACTCATAGTTTGAGTTGTGTTCCTCCCAAAATATGTGTTAGAATCCTAACTCCTATATGGAGGATGTAGTCTCATTTGGGAATAGAGTTTTCTTTGTTATATTAATGATATAATATATCACTGTAGGTTGTGTCTTAAACATAACCATTTTTGAGATATTAAAAGTGTAGGCACAGACAAGGATGCACACATGGGAAAGATAGATGCCATGTGGAGATCACCAAGGAACAGAGGAATGTGTCAGCTAGAGAAGCTGAGACAAGTATTTCTCCCAAGAGTTTACAGAGTGAACCTTCCTCTAGAGCAGGTGCCCTGAATTCAGAACTCTAGGCTCCTAAACTATGAGACAATGCACTTCTGTTTGTTAAAGGCATTAACTTGTGGTATGTTTTGTTATAGAAGCACTAAGAAGCTAAGAATTAACATCTGACAAACCTATACCAGGGAATGACTTTTTGTGTCTTATTCATAGTTACCTCTCCCCATCCTAATCCATTTCAGCTCACTAATGCCTGGGATATTGATCTTCGAGCATTCCATTTTATTTTTCACAAATTCCAATTTTCTGTGATTCATACTCCATACATTCCACATTCTAATTATTAATGGATGTTTGCAGATGTTTCCTCTCTTTGAGTCATGCCACATCAGCAAATGTAGGTTCCAAAACCTTTACTCCTCTGGTAGCATAGTGCCTAAGGCACTGGACTGCTAACCAGAGGGCTGGTCATTCAAACCCACCAGCAACTCCTCAGAAGGAAGATGGGGCAATCTACTTCCATAGTGATACTGCCTTGGCAACCCAAGGAGGGGTCGCTATGAGTCGGGTCTGACTCGACGGCACATAACAACAACAACAACAACAATCCATGTCATTAAGGTCGCTCTACTTTAAGGAGGCAGCTCTTCCCCAGTCATATTTTTGTGCCTTCCAACCTGAAGGGATCATCATAGTATTGGCCATTTTGAATTAGACATTTGTGCAGTCTACAATGTCAGGAATGACAAATTAAGGGCAATGGTGTTGCATTCATCTTTAAAAAGAACATTTCTAGATCTATTCCAAAATACAATGTTGTCAGTGATAAGATAATATCCATATGCCTATAAGGAAGTCCAGGAGAGAGTGAGCAAGTGGCAGAGGGATCCAGGTAAGGGGAGGGACGTAGGCCCCAATCTCAAAGCAGCAGGAAAAGTGGAGGGAAAAGGAAAGGAAAGCCAGGGCATCCAGGACAGAGCCAGTGGCAGAGAGATCCAGGTAAGGGGAGGGACTCAGCCCCAACCCCCAAAAGACAGAAAAAGTGGAGGGGCACACACAAAAAAAGGAACGTCAAGGTATACAGGAGGGAGTGAGCAAGTGACAAAGGGATACAGGTAAGGGGAGGGACACAAGCCCCAACCCCCAAGTGACAGGAAAAGCAGAGGGGAAAGGAAAGCCAGGGTATCCAGGAGAGAGTGAGCAAGCAGCAGAAGGATCCAGGTAAGGGGAAGGACCCAGGCCCCAACCACCAAGTAGCAAGAAAAGTGGAGGGAAAAGAAAAGCAAAGGCTGGGCATTCAAGAAGGAGTGAGCAAGATAAGGGGAGGGTGGAGAGGTTTTGAACAGCTAAGGGAAGCAAACTTATCTGTCAGTTTGTCATACTGTGATGGCATGTTGCTATGAGGCTTGAGGCTGTGCCACCAGTGTGTGAAATGCCAGCAGGGTTGCACATGGTGCACATTTTTTGGCACAGCTTGCAGAGTGAGATAGACTAGGAAGAAGGAAGAGGCCATCCACTTCTCAAAGAATTGACCAGGAAAAACCTTATGAATAGCACAGAAACACTGTCTGACACATTACTGAGCAAATTTATGAATAGCTTGGAAACATTGTCTGACACGGTTCAGGAAGATGAGCCACTTGGGTTGAAAGGCAATCAAAATAGGACTGGGAAAGAGCTGCCTCATTAGAGTAGACCCAACCTTTATGATATGGATAAAGTAAGTCTTTCAGGACCTCCATGTGCTGATATGGCATGAATCAAAATGAGGAGAAACAGCTGCAAACATCCATTAATAATAGGAACATGGAATGTAAAAAATATGAATCTAGGAAATCTGGAATTTGTAAAAAATGAGATGGAACACATAAAGATTGATATCTTAGGCATTAGTGAGCAGAAATGTACCAGATTTGTCCATTTTGAATCAGACAAACATATGATCTACTATGCTGGGAATGACAAATTGAAGAGGATTGGCATGGCATTCATCATCACAAAAGATGTTTCAAGATCTGTCCTGAAGTACAATGCTGTCACTGATAGGATAATATCCATATGCCTACAAGGAAGACCAGTTAATATGACTATTATTCAAATTTATTCACCAGCCACCAAAGCCAAAGATGAGGAAATTGAAGAATTTTATCAACTTCTGCAGTCTGAAATTGACTGAACGTGCAGTCAAGATGTGTTGCTTATCACTGGTGATTGGAATGCAAAAGTTGGAAACAAAGAAGAATCACCAATAGTTGGAAAATTTGGCCTTGGTGACAGAAATAGCACTGGAGATTGCATGATAGAGTTTTGGAAGACCAAGGACTTATTCATTGCAAATACCTTTTTTCAACAACACAAACAGTGGCTATACATGTAGACTTCACCAGATGGAGTACACAGGAATCAGACTGACTACATCTGTGGCAAGAGGTGATGGAAAAGTTCAAATATCTTCAGCCAAAACAAGGCCAGGAGCTGATTGTGGAACAGACCATCAACTGCTCATATGCAAGTTGAACTTGAAGTAGGAGACAATTAAAACAAGTCCACAAGAGCCAAAATATGATCTTGAATATATCCCTCCTGAATTTAGACACCATCTAAAGAATAGATTTGATGCATTGAACACCAATGACTGAAAGCCAGAAGAATTGTGGGATGACATCAAGAGCATCATCCATGAAGAAAGCAAGAGGTCATTAAAAAGATGGGAAAGAAAGAAAAGACCAAAATGGATGTCAGAAGAGACTCTGAAACTTGCCTCTGAGTGAAGAGTAACTAAAGCAAATGGAAGACATGACAAGATAAAAGAGCTGAACAGAAGATTCCAAAGGGCAGCTCAAGCAGACAAAGCCAATTACTATAATGAAATGTGCAAAGACCTAGAGTTAGAAAACCAAAAGGGAAGAACACAGTCAGCATTTCTCAAGCTGAAAGAACTGAGGAAAAAATTTAAGCCTCGACTTGCAATATTGAAAGATTTTATGGGCAAAACATTGAATGATGCAGGAGCATCAAAAGAAGATGGAATTCACAGAGTCACTGTACCAAAAAGAATTGGTCAATCTTCATCCATTTCAGGAGATGGCATATGTTCAAGAACCAATGGTATTGAGGGAAGCAGTCGAAGCTGCACTGAGGGAATTGGCAAGGAACAAGGTTCCAGAAATTGACGGAATACCCATTGAGATGTTTCAACATATGATGCCCCACTGGAGGCACTCTTTTGGTTATGCCAAGAGATTTAGAAGACAGCTACCTGACCAACTGACTGGAAGAGATCCATATATGTACCCATTCCAAAGAAAGGTGATCCCACAGAAT
>NW_006921986.1:1678324-1678975 GCF_000298275.1 Orycteropus afer afer | reverse complement strand
GGCAAAATATTGAATGATTCAGGAAGCATCAAAAGAAAATGGAAGGAATACACAGAATCACTGTACCAAAAAGACCTGGTTGATCTTCAACCATTTCAGGAGGTGGCATATGATCAGAAACCAATGATATTGAAGGAACAAGTTGCAGGTGCACTGAAGGAATTGATGAAGAACAAGGCTCCAGGAATTGATGGAATACCCATTGAAATGTGTCAACAAATGGATGCGCCACTAGAGGCACTCACTCGGTTATGCCAAGAGATTTAGAAGACAGCTACCTGGACAACTGACTGGAAGAGATCCCTATTTGTACCCATTCCAAAGAAAAGTGATCCCATAGAATGTGGACATTATTAAACAATATCGTTAATATCTCATGCAAATAAAATTTTACTGAAAATAATTCAAAATGGTTGCAGTGGCATATTGACAGAGAACTTCCAGATGTGCAAGCTGGATTCAGAAGAGTACAAGGAACAAGGGATATCATTGCTGATGTCAGATAGATCTTGGTTCAAAGCAGAGAATACCAGAAAGATGTTTACTTGTGTTTTACTGACTATGCGAAAGCACTGATTGTGTGGATCATAACAAATTGTGAATAGCATTGAGAAGAATGGGAATTCCAGAACACTTAATTGTACTCATGAG
>NW_006921986.1:1665684-1677060 GCF_000298275.1 Orycteropus afer afer | reverse complement strand
ATAGAAGAAGAATCAACAGTTCAAAAGCATGGCCTTGGTGATAGAAATGATATTGGAGATTGTATGGAAGAATTTTGCTAGAGCAATGACTTTTTCATTGCAAACACCTGTTTTGCAACAACATAAATGACAACTATATATGTGGACCTCACCAGGTGGAATACACAGGAGTCAAATCAACTGCATAAGTGGAAAGAGATGATGGAGAAGCTCATTATCATCAATCAGAACAAGGCCAGGGGCCAACTGTGGAACAGACCATCAAATGCTCATATGCAAGTTCAAATTGAAATTGAAGAAAATTAAAACATGTCCAGAAGACCCAAAGTACAACTTTGAGTATATCCCATCTGAATTTAGAGACCATCTCAAGAATAGAGTTGATGCATTGAACACTAATGACTGAACATCAGATAAGTTGTGGGATGACATTAAGAACATCATTCATGATGAAAGTGAAAGATTATTAAGAAGAAAGAAAAGACTGAAATGGATGTCAGAGGAGACTCTGAAAATTGTTCTTGAATGGAGAGTAGCTAAAACAAATGGAAGAAATGATGAAACAAAAGAGCTAAACAGATTTCAAAGGGCAGCTCAAGAAGACAAAGCAAAGTATTATAATGAAATGTGCAACGACCTGCACATTACAAAATGAAAAGGGAAGGATATGCTCATCATTTTTCAAGTTGAAAGAACTGAAGAAAAAAATCAAGCCTTGAGTTGCAATATTGAATGATTCTATGGGCAAAATATTGAACAACACAGGAAGCATCAAAAGAAGATAGAAGAAATACACAGAGTCACATACTAAAAAGAATTAGTCAATGTTCAACCACTTCAGGAAGAAACATATGATCAAGAACCAATGGTACTGAAGGAAGAAGGACAAGCTGCACTGAAGGCAATGGTGAAAAACAAGGCTTCAGGAATTGACAGAATACTAATCAGATATTTCACCAAAAGGGTACAACACTGGAAGCACTCACTCATCTCTGCCAAGAAATTTCGAAGAGAGCTAGCCAACCAACCAGAAGAGATCCATATTTGTGCTCATTCCAAAGAATAGGAATCCAACAGAATGCGGAAATTATCAAACAATATCATTACATCAGATGCAAGTAAAATAATGCTGAAGATAACTCAGAAATGGTTGCAGTGGTACATCCACAGGGAACTGCCAGAAATTCAGGCTGGAGCCAGGATGTGGAACAAGCAATATAATTGCTGATGTCAGCTGGATCTTGGCTGAAATCAGAGACTACCAGAACGGTGTTTACCTGTGTCTTATGGCCTTGAATTGTGTGGATCATAACAAATTATGGCTAACATTTTGAAAACGTGTGTGGTAGTTAAGGTTGTATGTCAACTTGGCTGGGCTATGGTTTTGAGTGGCTGGGCAGCTGGATACAGTTATTCCCATGATAAGACTGGAATCATCTCCATGGTGGAATCTGCTGTGAGCAGCTAATTATTTGCATTTGGGGTGTGGCCTACTTCCGGTATAGAACAAGAAGTTTTAGGAAAGATTGCTAGCTTTTTGGCACATCTGGATCCTGCACTTGGCCAAGTTTTCATCTCAGTGACCTGCCACATTACCTATTGATCTTGGGATTGTTCCTGGGTTTGAACTAGCAGCCTGTCGTGTTGCCTGCTGATTTTGGGACTGTGCCATTTTACCTGTTGACCTTGGGTTTGTCAGCCTAAGAAGCTATCAGCTGCCTGAGTTAGGAGATGTTTATGGTTGGAGTGGGCCTGGAATAAGAGGAAGAGTTGAAGCCCAAGGTTGAGGGGCCTTCACCCAGCCCCTAAAGCCAGCACTCTCAATTCAGACTTCTAGACTCCTAAACTGTAAGAGAATAAATTCCATCCACTTGTAGTGTGTCTGTTATAGCAGCACTAGAGAAACTAGGACAAATGGGAATTCCAGAACTCTTAATTGTGATCTTGAGGGACCAGTACGTAGACCAAGAGACAGTTCAGACAGAACAAGGAGATATTTTGTGGTTTAAAATCTGGAAATGTGTACGTCAGGGTTGTATCCTTTCACTACACTTACTCAATCTGTATGCTGAGCAATAATCTGAAAAGCTGGACTGAGTTAAGCATCAGGATTGGAGGAAGACTCATTAATAATTTATGATATGCAAATAACACACTTTTGCTTGCTGAGAGTGAAGAAGACTTGGAGTATTTACTGATGAAGATCAAAAACTACATTCTAAGCACGGAATATATCTTAACATAAAGAAAACAAAATTCCTCACAAGTGGACCAATAAGCAACATCATGATAAGTGGAGAAAAGATTGAAGTTGTCAAGGATTTCATTTTACTTGGATCCACGATCAGTGCACATGGAAGCAGCAATTGAAAATTAAACAACGTATTACATTGGGCAAATTTGCTGCAAAAGATCTCTTGAAAGTGTTAAAAAGCAAAGATGTGACCTGACCCAAGCCATGGTAATTTCAATTACCTCATATACATGTGGAAGGTTGGGCAATCCTACTTCTGTAGTGATACTGCCTCGGAAACCCAAGGAGGGGTTGCTATGAGTCGGGGCCGACTCGGCACATAACAACAACAACAACATATACATATACATGTGAAATCTAGACAATGAATAAGGAAGAATGAGGACAAATTTATCCCTATGAAGTATGGTGTTGGCAAAGAACATTGAATATACTATGGACATCCAGAAGAATGAACAACTCTATCTTGGAAGAAATACAGTCAGAATGCTCCTTAGAAGTGAAGATGGTGAGACTTTGTCTCATGTACTTTGGACATGTTACCAGAAGGGACAAGTCCTGGAGAACAAACATCATGCTTGGAAAAGTACAGGATCAGTGGAAAAGAGGAAGACCTCAATGAGATAAATTGACACAGTGGCTGCAACAATAGATTCAAACTTAGCAACAATTGTGAGGATGGTGCAGGACCTGGCAGTATTAAGATCTGTTGTACTTAGGGTTACTATGAGTGGAACCAATTAGCTGGCAAACAACAACATTCCCACTCAAAGTCTAATTCTGTGGTACAGTGAATTACTTAGTATGGCTCTTCTAGCCATTGTCTTTGTTGTGCCCACCAGATGAGTGGGTGGGACTATATAAATGTGAGGTTCTTGTGGTATACGAAGGGGTTTGGATAGATTATTAGTAATATAAATAGGGTATATGGTGCCCTTGTAGGAGGCGCACTGTGCAAATAAGGTGTATGAAGCCCTAATGTGGGGATTGGTCAGTTGTGTCTTTAGGCTTAAAATGAGCCCTCCCAGAGGGAGGAGGGGGGTGCATCTCACTACTATCAAGACAGAGAGCAATGAGGAGGGGAGTGTGTCCTTCGACCAAAGATCCCTGCACTGAGACGCCCAAGAGAAGTTAGAAGAGGACAGAAGATGCCGCCACCATGCCCTTTTTGCAAATACCCAAATGGTATTTGAAGCATATTGTGTTGCTGTGTGCCTGGATCCCACTTGTCCTATCTGACTCTCCCTCTCAGATTGAATTCCCTCCTAGAAGTACCTCAGACTGGCTACAAATAGAATGCTGCCCCCACCACCTCTCCAAATACTCCTACATATGACAGAACCCAAGAGCAGGGGCATCAAAGACTCAAACTGGACATGCCCAAACAAGACAATAGCAAAACAGGCAAATAAAAGCTCTAGATGTACACTGTCCAGTATAGTAGCCACTGACCACATTTGGTTATCAAGCACAGGTGACTAGTCTGAATGAATGTGCTAAGGGTGAAATACACATCAGATTTTTAAGAGAGCACATACACACACAAATGTGAATGTCTTAATAATTTCTATATTGATCACATTTTCAAATATTTTGAGGCTGTTGTTGTTTTGTTGTTAGGTGTCATTGACTTGGTTCTGACTCATAACATCCCTACATAAAACAGAGTGAAACACTGCCCAGTCCGAGCCATCCTCATAATCGTTGATATGTTTGAGCCCATTGTGGCAGCCACTGTGTCAATCCATCTCATTGAGGGTCTTCCTCTTTTCAACTGACCCTCTGCTTTATCAAGGATGATGTCCTTCTCCAAGGACTGGCCCTTCCAGATAACATGTCCAAAGTATGAGATGAAGTCTCACCATCCTTGCTTCTAAGGAGTATTCTGGCTGTCCCTCTTCCAAGACAGATTTAATTCTTCTGGAAGTCCATGGTATATTCAATTTTCTCTGCAAACACCGTAATTCAAATGCATTGATTCTACTTCAGTTTTCCTTATTCACTGTCCAGCTTTCATATGCACGTGAATATACCATGGCTTGGGTCAGTGCACCTTAATCCTCAAAGTGACAACTTAACTTTTTAACACTTTAAAGAAGTCTTTTTGCAGATTTTCTCTATGCAACAATGAACTTAAACTACGGGTGATCATGAAAATGGCACAGGACTGGGCAATATTTTGTTCTGTTGTACCTGGAATTGCCATGAGTTGGAGCCAACTCAGTAGCAACTAACAACAACGAGCATGTGGTGGGGGTGGGAGGGTTAGGAGAATGGCTGCTAGCTCACTAGCAGACCAGCGGAGTTAGAGCAGCATGAGCAGGAGATGCTAATTTGATCTTTTCAGTGGCCTACTTCATATAGTCATTGGTTGACACACATGGTTAAGTGCTTGGTTACTGATCAAAAGGTTGATGGTTTGAATCCACTCAGGCACTTCGGAAGACAGCCTGGCAATCTACTTCCTAAAGGTCACAGCTAATGAAAACTCTGTGAAGCAGGCCTACTTTGAAACACATGTGTGCACCATGAGTTGGAATTGACTCAATGGCACTTAATCACTGGTATTTCAGATGACCTCTTAATTCAAGGCTGCCTTTTCTTCTGCTTTGGCATACCAGGGGAGCAGGAAATGAGAAGTGTGATTTGATCTGTTTCTAAGCCCCTTCCGCCTTCCAGAATGAGAGGGGCCAGTGTTTGCCCTGGAAGTTGTTGGGCCAACAGAGAGGTATTTTTGTGTCTGGGCCCTAAGTCCAATAGTAACAGCTGCTAAGTGCTTACTGTCTATTTAATGTTTTAACAAATCCCATGGGCTGATTTAATTACCTTTAGCATTTCACAAACAAGGAAGTGGAGACCCCAAGAGGGATTAATAACAGACATAAAGTCACAGCAGGTAAGAGAGAAAACCAGGATTTGCCCTCACATCTGTCTCTGCGCTTCACTGTAACCCAACTTCTCGGACCCCAAAATTGCCCTGTGCACCTACTCCAACACCTGCTGTTGGCCTTTCTGCTTTGACCCGCTGCCATATAAATTCCTTGGATGCCAGTGCCTGCTCCTATTCCAACAGGTAGAGCCTATCCCTGCCCAGCACCTACCTTGTGCAATGGAAGAGAAGCATCCAAAGCTTCTGCTGGCTGGGAAGTGTGAGTTGGCAAACGACCCAGAGGAAGCACTGGGTTCCCCTTCAGCCTCCACTCAGGGTTCCCAAGGGGCCTGGCTTTGTGTCTGCTCTGGGGTAATGGATTTGCTGGGCCTTTGTCTTGTCCACCCTCCTATTGTACCCAGGCAAGTTTCACTTGCCATTTAAATATTATAAATAGCTGCAATTAGGGTGTGACTTGGGTGGAGTCTATACTACACCCTTCAGGGGGGAAAAAAAAAGCTGATTTGATTCATTTCTGCCCCTGGAAAGCCTCTAGCTATTTAGAATGGCAATTAGACAGCAGCTGCTATTTCCCACCCCCTCCTTTCCCTCTCCCAAGATGGCCTGTCTGATTTTCTGTGCCTGTTGACTTAAGCTCTTACAGGAGGTTGGGTGGGGCAGGTGTGGTGGGACCACAGCTCTGAACATGGGTTGGCTGGGCTTTCTTGACATTGCAAGAGACCTGTGGGTGGGGTAGGGTGGGTGAGGCTCCAGAGGGGGGCCTAGCCCTTCTCTGTTACTCCCAGGATGCTGGCGTCAGTGGTAAGATGTTTCCTCAAACAAGGGAAGTTCAGCTAGCCCTGAGGAAGCTAGCCCTAGTGTCTGAGGAAGCCCCCAAATGAGTGTCCTAAATGGACTGCCCTCCCTGGCAATAAAGGTTGTAAGCCTCTGGGTTCCTGCAGAACTTGAGTCTCTGCTTGACTCATCTGGCATCAATCATGTGCTGTGCTGTAGCTGTTATGCTCCAAGTTGCTATTTCCTCACCAGTGAAGTAGGAATTACAGTGCACGCCCTGGGTTCTGAGGAGGATTGGTGGTACAATGCATGGAAAGTGTGTGGCGTGTTGCCTGGCATACAGACAGGGCTGGCAAACACTAGCTCTCACCAGCTTCCATGTCAGGTTGAGACACAAAGCAGGTAACACTCAGAGATTAGTTTCTGAATGGTTGGATGCATCTTCTAGGAAGGCCAAAATGAATTGGAGGGGTTCTAGTTCTTAGCCAACTTTAATATCGAAAATGATTCTTGAAAAATAAAAGCATTACTAAAGAAAATGTTTATTTTAGGCAAAATGACAACAGCAACAACAACAAGAACAGAGTAAGTGGATATTTTAGCAGACAAAAATAAGAAATACCCAGACACACAGGCTCCAAGAGTAGCCATTACTAAAATTTTGATATTTGATCTTTTGACTCTTTTTTATGCATATATAATATACACATATGCATATGTTAATTTGGATATACATATATCTGTGAGCTGTATAAGGAGCTCTGGTGGTGCAGTGTCTAATGCATTTGATGGCTAACCAGAAGGTTGGCAGTTCAAATCTATCAACCGCTCCATGGAAAGAAGATGAAGCAAACTACATCCATAAACATTTACCACCTTGGAAACCCAATGGGGTTGCTATGAGTCAGAATGCACTCAATGGCAGTGGTTTGTTTTTTTATTTAGTGAGGTGTTTGTGTGTGTGTAAGAGAGAGACAGACAATGAGAGGAAGGGTTTTTGAGACTCTGATGCTGTTGATGAAAGAAAGAAATAACTATCCCATGTGATTCTTTTGTTATCTGTGGATATGCCTGGAGCTTGTTGAAGATTGTTAGCACTTGGCAGTTAACCAAAAGATTGGAGGTTTGAATCCACGCAGAGGAATTTTGCAAGAAAGGCCTGGCTATCTATTTCCAAAAAAACAGCCACTGAAAACTCTGTGGAGCACATTTCTACTCTGACACACCTGAAATAGGACCAAACGCTGCGCAGTCAGGCCAAAACAGTTTACACACCAAGTGATTAAGAGGAGAGAAAATTATTTATTGCAAAGTAGTGATGCAAGGAGACAGGGGTCCATACCCAAATCTGACTCCACAAATCTCAATCAAATTACAGTTTTTGTAGGTTTCAAGAGAGAGGGTCATGCATATTCATAAAAATTTCAGGAATTTGGGTGTGAGATGGTTGACAACAGGCTGAAATTTCTTTCGCCTCGGTTTAAAGGGACAGTAGGTTTTTAATTCAGTGCACCTGCATATGGATGAGTCACACCGGGTTCCTGTCATCAGCTGATTGGGACTTTGGCAGAGGGGAGAATGTTAGTTCCCAGCAATTTTGTTCCTCTTTGTTCCTGCACATGTTCATGGGCCAGAGTTAATTTTCAAGTTGTTTTCTAAGACACATTAACACATTTATCACCTGTTTCAAAGGAAATAGCAGGAAAGATTTCTTTTTTCCGTTCAGTTCTTAAGGAACGGAACTTATTGTGTTCACTCATCTGTCTCCAACCAGGGTCCTATTTGTCTTAACTGGGGTGGGGAAATAGTTGAGGGTAATTAAGTTTACTTATTTATTCCCAATCAGGGTCCTATCTGTTCTAATTGTCTGTCTTAACCAGGGTGGGGAAAATAGTCAAGTTTTGACTTTACTTGTTTTCACACTTAGGGTCGCAAGGAGTTGGGATCATCTCCATGGCAACTGGTCTGGGTTTTTCATGTGTGATTGAAGGGAAGGGGGTATGCAGTGGACACTTTAAAAGAGGATGATGAGGAAGGTAGAGGGATGGCACAACCTCTGTCTTTCACTCCCCTTGGAATTAGATTTTAATTTTCTCCAAAGGGAGGAGTAAGGCTAAGGAAGGTGTTATGGATTGGATTGTGTCCGCCCAAAAAAATATGTGCTGTAAATCCTAATTTCTATGGCTGCCAGTGGTTATAATCCCATTTGGGAATGGGTTATCTTTGTTAGGTTAATGAAACAGGATGAGTAGGGTGTGTCTACAGTCAGTCTCTTACAAAACATAAAAGGAAGAGATTAAGCAAACTAAAATGGGAGAAGGAGATGCCAAGACACATGGAGATTGCCAAGGAATAGGAAACAGAAGCTGAAGAGACAAGAACCTTCCCTCAGAGCTGACAGAGAGAAAAAGACTGCCCCTAGAGCTAGAGCCCTGAATTTGGACTTCTAGCCTCCTAAACTTTGAGAAAATAAACATCTGTTCGTTAAAGCCACAGGTTTCTGGTATTTCTGTTATAGCAGCACTAGATAACTAAGACAGGAAGAGTTTTTATGAAAACCTCTGTGAGACTCCAGACACAGGCAATCCTACTTCAGGACCTGAATGACAAGAGGTGGCAAGGGATAGGAAGAGGACCAACCTTCCCATCACTCCCAGAGAGCCTGACACTGGAGAAGTGGCAGCCTAGAAGAACCTGGAGCCTGGGGTGCCAAGGCCACTGGCTTCCTGAGAAGGGCACTGTCTGTAGTGGTGACAGAAAGGTGTCTTCAAGGGTCTGTTTATTGGACCCTAATCATGAGACTTACCTCAGAAAAAGAAAATGGAAAACAAATGCTGTGTAATTCCTGTGGCCAGGAGACTGGTGCTTGTTTGGGATCAAGCAGAAATAACAGGAAATATTTGAGGGAGCTCAGGTCCTGCCACTTAGTGGGAGCACAGAGTCACAGGAATTTGGGCATAAATATGAATGTGATTTCATTATTAAACATATATTGAATTATCTATATGTATCACTACACAAGTAGCTTTTGTTGCTTAGTAAATTAGGATAATATATTATTGATTTCAGATTAAATCTACCAATTTAACGGTTTAATGGACAGAACCCATTCTATCATCTATTGACCTGTAGTAATAAGTTACAATGTTGAGCAATTCTACAATACTTTTCAGATTCTATCAGCTATAAGACACTTTGTGTATATAATGATGGCTGACTTTTTAAAAAACTTTTTACTGTGATTTGGGTGAAAGTTTACAGAGTAATTTCATTTACCATTCAATAGTTCATACAGATTTTGTTTCGTGACATTGATTGCAAATTCCACAATGCAACAACTGTCTTCCCACTTCCTCTCTACTCCCTGTGTCCTTCTTTCCTATGCATTCCTGCCTTCTGAGCTACCTTCCTGCACAAATGCTACCTTTCTGAACTCCCAAGATGTGTTCTAAGGAACACATCTACTTGGTGTAATTGTTCACCTTATATGCCTATTGTTTGGCTGGAAGTTAAGCCATGGGAGTGAGTTCAATTCCAGGTCTGAAGGGTGACTGGGGACCATAGTCTAGGGGGTTTCACAGTCTCTGTCAGACCAACAAGCCTGGTCTTTTTATTTTTTATGATTTTGAATTTTTTTCCCCACTCTACCCAGGATCTCCTTGATAATATCCCTCCTGAATTTAGAGGCCATCTAAAGAACAAATTTGATGCATTGAACACCAATGACCAAAAACCAGAGGAATTGTGGGATGACATCAAGAACATCATCCATGAAGAAAGAAAAAGGACATTATAAAGATAAGAAAGGAAGAAAGACCAAAATGGATGTCAGAAGAGACTTTGAAACTCACCCTTGAGCACAGAGTAGCTAAAGCAAATGGAAGAAATGACAAGATAAAAGAGCTGAACAGAAGATTTCAAAGGACAGCTCCAGCAGACAAAGTCAATTTCTATAATGAACTATGCAAAGACCTGGATTTAGAAAACCAAAAGGGAAGAACATGCTCAGCATTTCTCAAGCTAAAAGAATTGAAGAAAAATATTAAGCCTTGAGTTGCAATATTGGAAGATTCTATGGGCAAAATATTGAATGATGCAGGAAACATCAAAAGAAGATGGAAGGAATACAGAGAGTCACTGTACCAAAAAGAACTGGTATATATTCATCCATTTCAGAAGGTGGCATATGTTCAAGAATCAATGGTATTGAAAGAAGAAGTCAAAGCTGCACTGAAGGAATTGACAAAGAACAAGTCTCCAGGAATTGATGGAATATCCATTGAGATGTTTCAACAAACATGCCCCACTGGAGGCACTCGCTTGGTTATGCCAAGAGAGTTGGAAGAGAGCTACCTGGCCAACTGATTGGAGGAGATCCATATTTGTACTTATTCCAAAGAAAGGTGATCCCACAGAATGTGAAAATTAACGAACAATATCATTAATATCACATGCAAGTAAAATCTTACTGAAGATAATTTAAAAATGATTGCAGCAGTATGCTGACAGAGAACTTCCATAGGTATAAGCTGGATTTGGAAGAAGATGTGGAACAAGGGATATCATTGTTGATGTCAGATAGATCTTGTCTCAAAGCAAAGAATACCAGAAAGATGTTTACTTGTGTTTTATTGACTATGCAAAAGCATTTGACTGTGTGGATCATAACAAATTGTGGATAACATTGACAAGAATGAAAATTCCAGAACACTTCATTGTACTCATGAAGAACTGTACATAGACCAGGAGGCTGTATTTTGACAGAACAAGGGGACACTGCATGGTTTAAAATCAAGAAAGGAGTGTACCAGTGTTGTATTATTTCACCATACTTATTAAATCTATGTGCTGAGCAAATAATCTGAGAACCTGGACTATATGAAGAAGAATGTGTCATCAAGATTGGAGGAAGAATCATTAACAACCTGCAATATGCTGATGACACAACTTTGCTTGCTTAAAGAGGATGATTTGAAGCACTTACTGATGAAGATTGAAGAATACAGTCTGCAGTACAGATTACATCTCAACATAAAGAAAACAAAAATCCTCACAACTGGACTTATAAGCAGCATCATGATAAATGGAGATAAGATTGAAGTTGTCAGAGACTTCACATTACTTGGTGCTACAATTGATGTCAATGGAAGCAGCAGTCAGGACATCAGATGGCATATAGCATTGGTCAAGTCAGCTGCAAAGGACCTCTTTCAAGTGCTGAGGAGCAAAGATGTCTACTTGAGGATTAAGGTGTGCCTGACACAAGCCATGATATTTTCAATCACCTCAGGCATGTGAGAGCTGGACAATGAATGTTGTGTTGTTGTTGTTGTTGTTATGTGCTATTGAGTCAGACCCGACTTATAGTGACCCCTCCTTGGGTTGCCGAGGCAGTATCACTATGGAAGTAGATTGCCCAACCTTCCTTCTGAGGAGTGGCTGGTGGGTTTGAACTGCC
>NW_006921986.1:1663793-1665584 GCF_000298275.1 Orycteropus afer afer | reverse complement strand
TAAAAGAACTAACAAATCTGTTCTGGAAGAAGTGCAGCTGCAATGCTCCTTGGAAACAAGAATGGCCAGACTTCATCTCACCTACTTTGGTTATCTTGTCAGAAGGGACGATTTCCTGGAGAAGATGTCATGCTTGTTAAGGTGGAGGGTTGGTGAAAGAGGGGCAGGCCCTCAACGAGATGGATTGATACAGTGGCTGTGGCAATGGGCTCAAGTATAGTAGGAATCATGGAACTGGTGCGGGACTGGGTGTTGTTTTGTTCTGCTGTGCATATGGTCACTATGATTCAGAGACAACTCAATGGCACCTAACAACAGCAATTATTCTATTTGCTTCCATTCTTGATTTTCTTCAACCATTCTCATCAAGATGGTTTCTTAAAAATCTTCACCTTCCTACCCCTGCTAAAATTCATTTACTGGCTTTCCATGCCATCCATTGCTCATAGGATGAGGATTCAACCCTGCAAGATAGGTTCCTGCCTTAATTTCTCCTCACTTTCGGTACTGAAGTGACACTAGCTGTCTTTCAGATATTCAAATCAGATAAACTCCATATCCTCTTCAGAACCTTTGCCTGGACTTTTTCTCCTCTCTTCATCTGTTCAATTAAAGTTAACTTAGATCTCAGCTCAAGCAATACTTCAATACTTCCTCAAAATGTCTTTCACAGAGAGTTCCAGGAGATGGCAGAATAGGCAGACAAATTACACAGACTCTGTTCAACAAAGAAAAGGTGAACCAATTAACACAGATGCAGAAGATAATCCTGGAGGCCTGAGCTTTGAAAGGAAGGATACAGAAGTGGACTAAAATCCAACTAGTAGAAGAATCTGCATGAAAACACCAGTAAAGGAGACATACAGAGCTGCGGTCTGT
The DNA here is from genome assembly GCF_000298275.1 of Orycteropus afer afer. Lineage (NCBI taxonomy): Eukaryota > Metazoa > Chordata > Mammalia > Tubulidentata > Orycteropodidae > Orycteropus > Orycteropus afer. The sequence goes on along the minus strand of NW_006921986.1, from coordinate 1,664,705 downwards.
CAGCAATCCTGATGGCATGGACAGCTTGGATATTGTCAAGTGGTGTTAATACCTAAGAATTAACCTTAAAAATTAGCTCTGCTAGCCATGGGCTGCACAGACAAAAGTCCACATCTCAGCCTGTCTCCCTCTTCACTGCTTTCCCTTTTATTCACCAACCACTAGTGCAGTCCTCTGTGCAAGCAAAAAAGAGCAGGAATGGCAATATTCATTTCTGATAAAATTGACTTTAAGACAAAAACCACCATAAGAGACAAGGAAGGACATTATATGATTAAAGGATCAATTGAACAAGAAGATATAACCATAATAAATATCTATGGACCCAATGAAAGAGCCTCAAAATACATAAATCAGATTGTAACAGAATTGAAAAGGCAAATAGACAGCTCCACAGTCATACTAGGAGACTTTAATACACCACTTTCAATGAAAAACAGAACAGCTGGAAAGAAACTCAACAAAGACGCAGAAGAGCTAAACAATACAATCCATCAACTTGACCTTATAGACATCTACAGAGCACTTCACTCAACAACAGCACAATATACATTCTTTTCCACTGCACATGGAACCTTTTCCATGATAGACCATATGTTAGGCCATAAAGCAAGCCTTCATAAATTTCAAAACATTGAAATACTGCAAAACGTCTTCTCAGATCACAATGCTACAAAAATAAAAAGCAATGATAGGAAGATCAACAGAAAAAGAGCAAACACATGGAAACTGAACAACACTCTCCTTAAGAAAGACTGGGTAATAGAAGAAATAAAAAATGAAATTTGAAAATTCCTTGAATCAAATGAGAGTGAAATCAACATACCAAAATCTTTGGGACACAGCAAAAACAGTGATCAAAGGCCAATTTATAGCAATAAATGCACACATCAAAAAAGAAGAAAGAGCCAA
>NW_006921986.1:1659284-1660588 GCF_000298275.1 Orycteropus afer afer | reverse complement strand
CTTAGGCACTATGCCACCAGAGCTCCCCATTAAACATCAGAGAGATGCAAATCAAAACAACAACTAGATACCATCTTGCCCCAGCACTAGTAGCAAAGTTCAACAAGACAGAAAATAACAAATGCTGGTGAGGATGTGGAGAGATTGGGACTCTCATATACTGCTGATGGGACTGTAAAACAATACAACCACTGTGGAAACAAAATGGAGATTCCTTAAAAAGTTGGAATTAGAAACACCATTTGCCCCAGCCATTCCATTACTAGGTATATACCCTAAAGAAGTGAGAGCCATGACAAGAACAGATATATGTACACCCATGTTCATCAAAGCACTATTTACAATAGCCCAAAATGGAAACAACCTAGGTGCCCATCAACAGAAGAATGGATAACCAAACTATGGTACATACACACAATGGAATACAATACAACACTAAAGAATAATGTAGAATCTGCAAAACACCACATAATGTGGATGAACTTGAAGGCCATTATGCTGAGTGAAATAAGTCAATCACAGAAGGACAAATAGTACATTATTGTAAAAAATCAAGGAAAGGTTTATATATGGAAGGAAATTTTCTTTGTTGGTTACCAGAGGTGGGAGGGGAGGGGAGGAACACTATTAGACAGGTGGAAACAAGTACTGATTTGGGAGAAGAGAAAGGCAATGTACCAAATGTGAGTGATCACATGTGAGTGATCACAGTGGCATTGAGGAAGAGGAAGACATAGAGTGGTACATGGGAGGTACAGACAACAAACAGACAACAAAGATGAACCCTTTTGTACATACAGTATTACATTGTCAGTGAAGGCAAACATGGATATACGGGTGGATAGATGGGTGGACTGCTTGAACTATTAAATATGTCTATGCAGAGGGAAGTATGCCCAAGAGCATGTAGAAGGTAGACAATGTTTCTACAAGTATATTTGTATGTTCTGTAAGAATTCCCAGGTATATAGTAGAGCTGGCAAGGGACAAGGTTGTGGTCACTTCTTGGCCACAGCCAGCTACCCAGAGGGAGTGAGTAGTTGGACCTGTGGGCTCAGGACCATAGTCACAGGGGACATCAAGCTCAGTTGGCATAACATACTACACAAAAACATTGTTCCACATCCTACTTTGGCGGGTGGCAACTGCGATCTTAAAAGCTTGCAAGTGGCCATCTAGATGCAACAATGGGTCTCTCCTTATCCAGAGCAAAGAAGAAAGGAAAAAACCAAAACCAAAGATGCATGGAAACAATTAGTCCAAGGGACTGGTACACCATGTGATCCTCAGCCTATATGACCATG
>NW_006921986.1:1657774-1658469 GCF_000298275.1 Orycteropus afer afer | reverse complement strand
AAAAAAAAAATCTTTCACAGCCCTCAGGCTAGAAGGTTTCCTTGCAATGTGTTCTCTTAAAACAAGGTAATTTTCTTTCATATCACTTACCAGCATAAGTTAGTATTTATTTTTCTGAGTAATTTTTTGATTAATGTCTGTCTCCCCACTAGGTAATACATTGCATGATGATAAGAACTGTGCCCATTTTGCTCATCATTATATTCTCGGGGCCTAGCACAGAACCTGGCATGAAGTAAGTGATCAGTAAATATTTGCCAAAAGCTTGAATAGATATGTAGACTTGGCTTCCAAGAGTTTCATTTCCGAGGCAGTATCTCTGCAGAAATAGATTGCCCAGTCTTCCTTCCAAGGAGTGGCTGGTAGGTTTGAACCACCAGCCTTCTGGTTAGCAGTCAAATGCCTTAGGCATTGTGCCACCAGAGCTCACTATCATTAGCTAGGAGACAAAAATATCATACTTAGGCTCCAAAGGCCTCTTCAGTTGTTACTTTCATTATGAAGTTTCCCTGTCCAATCCCCTTTCCTTCTCTGTGGAATAAATAACTCCTCAGAATATGTCACACACTGTGTGTTCCTTTGTACATCCTTGGGGTTTTAGAAGGAGATGGGCTTGACTTCATCCATACCTTTCAACCAGACAGTTTCACTTGGATGTTCAGGTTGTTGTTGTTGTTTGTTATGTGCCGTTGAGT
>NW_006921986.1:1619501-1657374 GCF_000298275.1 Orycteropus afer afer | reverse complement strand
TTCCTTCAGCATTTTGTACCTGGACAATGGTAGGATTCAAATGGACTGTCCATCTCCTGTTTCAAATCCCTTCCAATTTGTCCTTCATATCACTGTATGTGAGATGGATTTTAAACACAAATATGACCATGATACCATGTTTAAAACTCTTCCAAAGCTCTACTCTTCACATAAACTCAAACCAAACTCACTGCCATCAAGTCAATTCTGACACATAGCAACCCCAATTGAATTTCCAAGACTATATATCTTTGTGGAAGCAGACTGCCTCATCTTTCTTCCATGGAGCTGCTGGTGGGTTTAAACCACCAACCTTTTGGTTAGCAGTCATATGCCTTGACCACTACACCACCAGAGCTCCTTTTACTTTTCACATGGCGGGGGCAGGTGTATGTGTATGTTAAATTCCTAGCATGGGACACAAGACCATCATCTCATTCCTATCTTCCCTAACTCATCTTTTGACATTTTCCCTCTGTATTCTTTCCTCCAATCGTTTTGAACTATTCACCCAGGAAATAGTTTTATGAATTTCTGGTTATAACAGAGATATTTACTACTCGTTCAATATCCATGTCCATTTTTTTCACAGCCCCATGAGGCATGTAATTAGTTCTAGCTGATGGTCTGTGAATGGAAATAATATGTATCACTTCAGAGCAGAAGTGTTTACGAGCCAGTGTGTCACCTTTCAGCTTTGTGTTTTCCTGCAATGCCAACTTGGAAGCTACAAGTCTGGGGGGCACAACTATAAGAGTGCACAGCCTCCATTACCCTGGGTCCCCAAGTGACTATGTGGACCAGAGTCCCACTTGTACTTCTCCCATCTACCCCACCTCCACCCCCACCCCCACCTAGCCAGCTGGACATGTAATTTGAGTGAGAGAAAACAAACAAACAAACAAAAACTTTGTGTAGTAGGCTAACAAGATTTCAGGGTCATTTCATTACCGTGGCGTAACTTAAGCTACCCTGGCTAGTCTAGTGGCTTTCTACAAGCTGTTGCCTCTGCCTGCCCCTTCTCCCTTTGGTTGCCTGGGGAAGTCCAACTGATTCTTCCAGCCTTGGTAATCTATTCTGGGAAGCTAATCTGATCCACTACTTCACTCACTCACTGGCCTCGAGTTGGTCCGAACTCATAGTGACCCCTCCTTGGGTTTCTGAGGCTGTATCTCGAAGGAAGTAGACTGCCCAATCTTCCTTCCAAGGAATGGCTGGTGGGTTTGAACCGCCCCCCCTTCTGGTTAGCAGTCAAGTGCCTTAGGCACTACTCTACCAGTCATTAGTTATTCCTTCCTATGTGCTCCCATAGAACTTTGTAGAAAATGTCATCATTGTCCTCCTTATCACCTGTTATCTCAAAAATGTCATATCCATCTTCATCCTAGATGGTGGGAACCTTGAGGTAGGGACTTTGTGTTGTTCAGCTATTAACTTTGTATCTCCAGCACACCATACAGTAATTGGCATATAACCAGCCACTTGCCGTGGAGTTCACTGCAACTCACGGTGACCTCATGTGTGTCAGAGTAGAGCTGTGCCACATAGAGTTTTCAGTGGCTGCTTTTTTAAAAAAGTTTTATTGTGATTTGGGTGAAATTTTACAGAACAAATTCATTTTCCACACAATAGTTCACATACACTTTATCTCATGATATTGACTGCAATTTCCCACAATGCAACCACACTCTTCCCAGTTCCTTCCCATAGTTACCTCTTCCCTGTCCTTCCCTCCCATGCACTCCTGTGCCCCGAGTGGTCTCCCTGTGCATACACAGCTCTTCTATTCTCCCATGATTGTTCTCTCCAAAGAGTGTATCTACATCAGGTAAATGTTCAGCTCATATGCCTGTCTTTTGTTTGGCTGGAAGCCACAGGAGTGAGTTCAATTCCAGGCCTGAAGGGCAGCTAGGGGCCATAGTCTTGGGGGTTTCACCAGGCTCTATCAGACCAGCAAACCTGCCTCCCCTCTTTTTTTAATTGATTTTGACTTTTGTTCTACATTGTTCTCCCACTCAATCCAGGATCTCCTTCCAAGTGGTTGACAGTGGTAGCTAGCCACCATCTAGTTCTTCTGGTCTCATAATCATATAGGCTGAAAATCACATGGTGTACCAGTCCCTTGGACTAATTTTTTCCATGCATCTTTGGTTTTCTTCATTCTTCTTTGTTCTGGACAAGGAGAGACCCATCATTGCATCTAGATGGCCTCTTGCAAGCTTTTAAGATCCCAGTGGCTACCCACCAAAGTAGGATATGGAACAATGTTTTTGTGTAGTATGTTATGCCAATTGAACTTGATGTCCCCTGTGACTATGGTCCCCAGCCCACAGGTCCAACTACTGACTCCTTCTGGGTAGCTGGCTGTGTCCAAAAAGTGATTATAACCTTGTCCCTTGTCAGCTTTACTATATATCTGGGAATTCTTACAGAACATACAAATACACTTGTAGAAACATTGTCTGCCAATCCTATATATTGTCATGGGCACACTACCCCGCCTAGACATACCTGATCATTTAGCCTGTCAGCTCATTTATCCACCCATAGATCAATGTTTGAGTGGCTGATGTTTTGGAATTAGATTCTTCTGAGACACCTTTAGGTGGACTCAAATGTCCAACCTTACAGTTAGCAGCCAAATACATTAAATGTTTTCACTACCCACAGACTCCAATTGGCATATACCAAAAAACAAACAAACAAACAAACTCACTGCTGTCAAGTTGATTCCAAAACACAGTGATTCCCATAGGGTTTCCAAGGCTATAAATCTTTATGGAAGCAGACTACCTCATTTGTCTTTTGTCGAGCAGCTGGTGAATTTGAACCACTGAGCTTTTGGTTAGCAGCCAAATGCTTTAACCACTGCACCACCGGAGCTCCTTCCAGTTGGCATATACAGGGTATCTAATCTAATCTAATAAAGGATGAATGAAGGAATGAATGAATGAATAGCTGACTGAATCTTATATATATAGGCTTTCAGTGGAGGGTAATGTGGAAGACTTTGAGGAGCGTAAAAACACTATGTGGGGCTGTATGGCTTGAAGGTGGTAAGAGATGATGATTGAAATTTTGATCTTAGGTTGATATCAGAGTAATACAACAAACTCACTGCTGTCCAGTCAGATCTGACTCATAGCAACCCCTCCCTGGGTTTCTGAGGTGGTATCATTATGGAAGTAGGTTGCCCAATCTTCCTTCCGAGGAGTGGCTGGTGGGTTGGAACCGCCAGCCTTCTTGTTAGTGGTCAAATGCCTTAGGCACCACGCCACCAGAGCTCACATCAGAGTAATAGTCAACTAATATTCAAGCAGTTTGCACTAGAACTGAAAGTTTGGCAGTTCAAATGCACCCAGCAGCACTGTGAAAGACAGACCTGATGATCTGCTTCTGTAAAGATTACAGCCTTTAAAAACCCTGCGAAGCTAAGTTCTACTTGGAACACATGGCATCACCAGGGGTTGGAATTGACTCAAGAGCAACAAGGGATAATGTATATTACTGGGATTCAAATGAATAAAAAGATTATAGACTATAAGGCTTTTATGCATCCAATCAGGAAGGTGAACCTTAAATTTTGTAATAAAAGAAATTAATTTTAATTCACGATGGAGTGCATATGGTGGATTCTGTCTAGAGAAAGTGATTATTTAAGGAACAACACTGCATGTACGTGATGCAGCTGGAAAGTCTATGGAATTGAAATCATATGTAACTGGCACACTGAATAAGCATTAAACAGGGATTGTGAACAAAATGCAACTCTATCTATCTATCTATCTATCCATCCATCCTTCCATCCATCCATCCATCCATCTAGTTCTTTGACAAGTCTTACATCTTTGGGATATAAAAATATATTTTGTGGGTAATAAGGATGTTGTTGTTGTTGTTGTTATGTGCCGTCGAGTAATAAGGATACTGGTCCTGAAATCTATCAAATACTGTAGTGCATTTTGGCCTAGTTTATTATATGTATAATGAAAAGCAGCCATAAATGACCAGAAATTATGTCATTTGTATTAAATCTCGATTTATTTCTGAGGATGTAGTGCATGCTGTTAAGAAAATGTTTTACTTTTGTGAGTTTGTACTTAGAGGATATCCTTTTACCCTTTGTAGCTTAGAGAGCATCTGATGTATCCTCTCAAACACAATTGACACGCTTCTCAAGGAAAAAAAAAAGCCCTTTGAATGGCAGAAAACAATCTTAGTTCAGATCTCTGCATCCCCAGTACCAGTAATAGTTAAATCTCTGAAACAGTTTGACCCTTAAATCTTCTCTCCTCCCTCGGTTCAGCCCAGCCTCATCCTGGAAACATGCCCTGGGAAAGGGGGCATGGTCTTTTCCTTGCTCTCTTTGCTCACTTCCTCCCCATGGCTAGCTGGACTGAAGCCCAGAAACAGGGAGAGGTAAAGGAATGGGACAATTATCACGTGGCTGGGTGGCCTAAAGCCCTTGGGCTGGGCAGCTGGCCTCCCTGGAGTGGCCTGGCAGAGGATTAAAGCTGACCCTGTCATGGGCTTTGCACAGGCCTCCAGCTGGGCCCCCTTCTCCTGCGTTCCCTTGACCCAGGCTGAAAAGTCTTTCCTCTGGGTGGTCTCATGTGATTCTTCCCCAGTGCCTGAGATTCTGGGGGGTATAATGGCCAATCTCTCTCTGCTGAGGTCTCCCCTCTGTGTCTGCAGGCCCCAACACTACCCTCCACTGCCCCACACCTGCTTCCTTTCCCACAGGGCCCGCATCTGGTCTTGAGACACTCCCTTCACATTGCCATTGACATAATATCCATCACTGACATTTAAATATCTCTCACAATGTCCCAGCACTGTTCCAGGTACTTCACATACATTACCTCAGTTGATCCCCATAACCTCACAAGGAAGGTAATTCTGGCAGACCATTCCATGGTGTTTATTTCAAAACTTCTGACCTATGTTCTCGCATCACAAAACCTGGCAAACACATTTCACTTGTCTTTTAGTTTGACTGAAGAAACAGGAATCATACGACTGGGGCTGTTGCTTTTTGCTCTGCCATGAACTCATTATGAAGCTTAGGGCAAGTCTGGTAATATCTCTGGGCCTTATTTATAAAATGGAGAAATGGAATGGATCCATCATCACCAAGGTTCCTTCTAACACTGAGATTCTGTGACTTCAGAAATACTTAGAAGATAATGAATTGCATTTGGTGTGTTAGTATGGATGGTGAAAAAAGCTAATTAAGACCTAGGGCAAAGAGAAGCTCAGACAGTCCAGATATAAGTAAACCTTAAAAGTCTTAAACATCTTTAAACTTTGAATTTAAATGATATTGAAAATGTCTCAAAATCCAGGTCTTTATCATTGCTTCTTTGATAACCCTAATAAGTCTCAGAAAAAAGATAGGACTGAGCACATGGTTCTGAAACCTTAAGAACATTTGTCTCTCTGACTCATTAATTCCATGACCAGAAATAGACCTGCAGAAATAATCAGAAGTATCCACAATGATTTGTGTATGAGAGGGTGAATCATAGTAGTCTATTTAGCAGTAAAATGTGGAAACAACTCCCTTTGTTCAAATCTCTGCACAAATGACACCTCCTCAGAGGGCATTTCAAATCATGTTAAATAAAATAGTACCTCATTTCCCATCATGCTCTCTTCCTTTAAAACAACAACAACAACAAAAAGGAAAAACGAAGCTCCTTGACTTTGAGTCAGTTTCAACTCATAGCACCCAATGTTGTTGTTGTTATTTGCCGTCGAGTCGGCCCCGACTCATAGCGACCCCTCCTTGGGTTTCCGAGGCAGTATCACTACGGAAGTAGGATTGCCCAACCTTCCTTCAGAGGCATATCTATGGAAATTAGCACCTGTGGCCAGCACTGAAATCATGCCTGTGTCCAAACATCTGACATTCATCTTTTAGATAGTTTCACCATAATATCAGCTCAAAAATACAAGTTAAGCTCATTAGTCTTTTACCTAACATGTTATGGTGCTACATGAAGATTATAATGGCACCTTCCTTGCTTTCACTGATGCAAAATGGTCTATTATATGCTCAAAGTCATTTTTTCTAGTTTCTTCTCTTGCTATGGGAGCTCTGGTAGCATAGTGCCTAAGGCACTTGACTGCTAACCGGAAGGCTGATGGTTCAAACCCACAAGCCACTCCTGGTGGGAAGGAAGATGGAGCAATCTACTTCCGTAGTGACACTGCCTGGGAAATCCAAGGAGGAGTCTCTATGAGTTGGGTCAGACTCGACGGCAAACAACAACAACAACATCTCTTGCTGTACTCAGCAGAACAAGATCACACAGTTGCCTTGACCAGTGGAGGCTCTCAAATACAAAAGTATTAGTTTTAACTTGCTGACTGATCTCTTACAGTTGGTGATGGAACCTGCTATGGTTAATAGAAACTGCTCAGTGACACCTCCGTTCAAGTGGTACTCATAACATATGCCATACCTGCCATATCTTAGATGTACCTCTGCCTGTGGGAGGAAATAGGTTACATAATGTGCCCCAGGCACAATTAGTGATTGAGATTATTAGATTTGAACACAGGTCTTCTCTCCCTTCCTTTCTGGGTTTATGGCTGCCCAGCTAGACTCCATTCTCAGCCTCCCATATAACTAATTTTTTAAAAGTTCAAAGTGAGTGGAAGTGATGGGGATACTTCTTGGCTTGGGCCTGAAGGCCATGGGCATGCCTCCCCATTTTCTCTTCCTCAGATCTGCTGACTAAAGCCTGGATGTGATGACACTCAGTTTGATGACACAGATGATGAAGGTCCTGAAGGATATGGTAGAGCAATAACCTGGAAAAAGCTGGGGACCCCTGAATGACTTCAGCAAACAAAGCTGCTTCACTGATCTGTGGTTCACACAGAAATTGTTATGCAAGAGAAAACAATCTTTATTCTTTAGGTCAAGTATTTCGGGGTCTCTTTGTTAAAGCAGTTCAGTCTTATGGTCAAAGCCAATGGACTCAAACATATCAATGATCATGGAGATGGCACAAGACCTGGCCAAGTTTCACTGTGTTATACATGAGGTTATACATAAGGTTGCCGTGATTTGGAGCTGACTTTACGGTAACCAAGAGCAACAACAATCACGCACTAACGAACTAATGCAGTTTTTTAAACCCAGGTCCTTTTCATTACCCTACACTACCTCCCAGACATGCTACCAGGAATACCAATACTAACCACTATGCAGTTGGTTGTGAGCCCATGTGTGTCAGAGTAGGACTGTGCTCCGTGGGGTTTTCAGCGGCTGATTTTCAGAAGTCTAGCACCAGCCCTTTCTTCTCAGGTGCCTCTGAGTGGAGTTGAACCTCCAACTTTTCTGTTAGCAGCTAAGTGTGTTCACTGCACCCCCCGGGGACTCAGCTGGGAAACTGCTGTTATTAGTTGACTTCAAGTCGATTCCAACTCATTGCAAGTGGGCATGGGTTTACTCATTAAACAAATTCACTTTCAGCTCAGGCCTAAGAGATGTCATGTGGCTTTCTCTTGGTATTCCTGATGCTTCTCTTACCTGGTAATAATAATAGCTAATAGCTAATCCTATCTGGCACTGTTCTAAGTATTTTCCATGAAATAATTCCTTTAATCATCACCTTTTGAGTAAATATCTTTATTTTACAGATAAATAAGTTAAGGTACAGAAAGGTTAAGCAACACAGCTAGTATGTATAAGAGCCAGGATTTAGATCCATCCAGGCTACTCTTCAGACCTGTAACCACTGTGCTCTGTTCTTCTGACCCTCTTGCCTTGTTCCTACTGTTTTCTCCCCTCTTTCAGATACATTCTACTGTCCCCCATGGGAACAGGCCAAGAGAAGCATCACATGGCCATAAGTGAACATAAACAAAAGCTCTTGCCTATTTTTTGCTGTCAATTGTTCTACATTGATGCCTCTGCTATCTTCACCTAATATAGTCCAGTGCTCACATGCATATGAAGGTATTCAAAATACCATAGCCTTTGGGGAAGAGGGACTATCGTGGTTCAGTGGTAGAATTCTTCCTCTCATGTGGCAGACCTGGGTTCAGTTCCTAACCAGTGCTCCTCATGTGCACCCACCACCTGTACCTAGGAGGCTTGTATGTTGCTTTATTGCCAAACAGGTTTCAGCAGAGCCTCCAGACTAAGAGAGACGAGGAAGAAAGACCTAGTGATGGTTTTCTAAAAATAAGCCACTATGAACTCTGTGGATCACAATAGTCCAATCCACAACCAATCATGGAGATGGTTCAGGACTAGGCAGTGTTTCCTTTTGTTGTTTATGGGATTGTCATGAGTTGGGAACTGACTTCATTCAGGGAATTGCATTTGGTACCAATCAGGTACTTTGTTACAGCAGCCTTAGGAAGCTAACTTAGGAACTTGCCTGCCCATATTCCTTGAGTTAAAAGAGTTACCCACCTTCCAGAGTCTCTCCCAACTTCTCTGCTTTTTCTTGTTTCCTCTGTGGGTTCATTGAGATTTTTCTTCTCTCACTCACCTGCCCCTTTTCTGCAGGAAGGAGGAATTGGTGGTAGTGGTTGTAACTACTTAAATCATGAGGATCACTCATTCATAGTCTTCTTTACTGTTTATTCAAAAGCTCCTCAGGCACACAGAAGTCCTTGTGATCGGTCAAAAACATTGGCAGTTAATGGAGGTGACACTCCAACTTTGCTATCCAACCAATGAAGGTTATCATCCTGCAATTATAATCCGATCAACACCCAGTCATGTCTTTTCTCACTGTTATGTGCTGTCCAGTTGGTTTTGACTCATAGTGATGTTATGTACAACAGAACAAAACATTGTCTGGTCCTGCACCATCCTCACAATCATTGCCATTGTGAGCCCATTGTCGCAGCCACTGTGTCAATCCATCTTGTTGAGGGTCTTCCCCTTTTCAATGACCCTCTACTTTACCTAGCATGATATCCTTCTCCAGTGACTGGTTCCTTCTAACAACATGACCAAAGCGTAAGAGACGAAGTCTGGCCATTCTCACTTCTAAGGAGCATTCTGGCTGTACTTCCTCCAAGACAGATTTGTTTGTTCTTCTAGCAGTCCATGGTACATTCAATATTTTTCACCAACACTGCAACTCAAATACATCAATTTTTCTGCAGTCTTCCTTATTCATAGTCCAGTTCTCACACACATATGAAGGTACTCAAAATACCATAACTTTGGTAAAGTGCACCTTCGTCTTCAAAATGACACCTTTGCTCTTCAACACTTTAAAGAGGTCTTTTGCAGCCAATTTGCCCAGTGCAATACAACATCTGATTTCCTGACTGCTGTTTCCATGGGCATTGACTGTGAATACAAGTGAAATGAAATGCCTGACAATTTCAATCTTTTCTCCTTTTATCATGATTTTGCTTATTGGTCCAGTTGTGAGGATTTTCATTTTCCTTATGTTGTGGTATAATCCATACTGAGACTGTAGTCTTTGATCTTCATCAGTAAGTGCTTCAAGTCATCTTCACTTCAACAAGTAAGATTGTGTCATCTGCACATCATTGTTAGGTGCCATTAAGTTGGTTTTGATTGATAGGGACCTCATGTACAACAGAACGAAACAGTGCCTGGTCCCATGCCATCCTCACAATCCTTACTATGTTTGAGCTCATCGTTGCAGGCATTGTGTCAATCCATCTTGTTGAAGGTCTTCCTCTTTTTCGCTGACCATCTGCTTCACCAAGCATGATGTCCTTCTCACAGACTGATCCTTCCTGATAACATGTCCAGAGTATGAGAGGCAAAGTCTTGCCACCCTCACTCCTAAGTAGCATTCTGGTTGTACTTCCTCCAAGATAGATTTGTTCATTTTTCTAGCAGTCCATGGTACATTCAATAGTCTTCACCAACACTACAATGCAAATGCATCAATTTTCCTGTTGTCTTCCTCATTCATTATGCAGATTTCACATGTATATGAAGCTATTGAAAAGACTATGCTTGGGCCAGGTGTACCTTAGTCTTCAAAGGGATATCTTTGCACTTTAATATTTTAAAGAGGTCTCTTGGCAGCAGATTTGTCCAATGCAATATGTTGTTTGAATTCTTTATTGCTTCTTCCATGGGTATTGATGGTGACAATGTAATCCTTGACAACTTCAGTCTTTTCCCCATTTATTTGCTTATTGATCCAGTTGTGAGCATTTTTTATTTTCTTTATTCTGAGGTGTAATTCATACTGAAGACTATAGTCTTTGATATTCATCAGTAAGTGCTTGTCTCTGCCAGGTTGTTATTGTTGTTAGGTGCTGTCAAGTCTGCTCTGACTCACAGCAACCTTATGTACAACACAATGAAACATTGCCCAGTCCTGCACCATCCTCACAATATTTGCTATGCTTGAGCTCATCATTGCAGCCACTCTGTCAATCCATCTCATTGAGAGTCTTCCCTCTTTTCACTGACACTCTACCAAGCATGATATCCTTCTCCAGGAACTAGTACCTTCTGACAACATGACCAAAGATATACATGGCAGTCCAAGGTATTTTCAGTATTCTTCACTGACAGCACATTTCAAATGCATCAGTTCTTCTTTAGTCTTCCTCATTTATCCTTTTTTTTTCATCAAGCAATGTATTGCATGGACAAATCTGCAAAATACCTCTTTGAAGTGTTAAAGCATAAAGATGTCACTTTGAAGACTCAATTAGCTTGACCCAAGCAAGCCATAGTATTTTCAATCACCTCACATGCATGTGAAAGTTAGACAATGAATAAGGAAGATTCTGTGATGTAGAGGATGTTAAATGATTATTTTGCTTTCTCAAAAAAATTGAGATTGTATACGTTGACTTATTTGGCACAGCAGATGTTCTCTTTGCCACAAATCTTACCTACTCTGATGACTGAGTAGTGCAAAAATAAAATCTGCAGGGAAGGAGTCTAGAGTGACGGGAAAGGGAGTGAGCGGCCTCCAAGAGTTCAGGAGATGAGCGACAATGACCCAGAAGTAAGAGAAAAGGGGAAGCTGAGGGACCAACTGTGCCTCATCCCCAGTCAGTTGACTTTTCTCGAGCAAGGTAGAAAATTGAACAGCCACAGATCATTTTCAGGACAAAGAGCCAAACTAGCTGACAACATTGTTTCTGGAAACATTTGGAGCACCAGTATTCCTGTTACATCCCATCGAAGGGAGGTTGTTCAATACACTTCCAAAATTTTCAATGGCATAGGTCCCTCCTGGTCACCACCACTTTCCCCTTGTTTCTCCTTTTCCCCCTTCCTGTTCCCCCTTCCATACTGGCTGTAGTTCCGTCACTTCTCCAGTTCAGGCTGACCACCTGGACCCTTTTCTACTGAGTCATATCTTTTAATTTTATTTTATTTTAAGAGTTTGTTTTACATTCAACATTATGTGAACATTTAGTTTCACTCCCCATTTACCATGTCCAATCCTAACCCAGTCTCCTCCTCTCCCTGCCCAACAACCCTCTCCCCATGCCCCTCATGGTTATGCACTCCTATTTGTCCTGCATTTCCTCCATGTGAATGTTGTCCCTCTGGTGCCCTGTGGTTGATTGCTCCAAGAGATGCATTTCCATAGAGCATGTGGGTGCATCACGCTGGGTTGAGTGGTCTGCATGTACATCTTGGTCTGCATGTACTATTGGGCTGAGAGCCAACCCTTGGGAGTGAGCTTTATTCCAGGCCCAGCACGTATCCCATGACCATGGTATTGGGGGTCTCACCAGACTCCATCCGATCAGTAATTCTGGTCATTATTGAGTTTTTGGATTCTGTTCCACATTTTTCCTCCCACTCTATCCAGGTACTCCAGATTTGATCCTTTCCCGAGTGGTTGGCATAGGTAGCTGGGCACCATCTAGTTCTTTTGGTGTCGAGGTCCATCATGTCATAGGACTGATTGCTTCCAAATGCCCTTGGTTTTTTGCACTCTTCTTTGCTTCTGACAATAGGAGACCATTAGCTGCATCTTACATGGCCGTTTGAAAGCTTTTAAGACCCCAGTTGCTACTCACCAATGTAGGATGAGGAACAAGGCTTTTATGTATTTTGTTATGCCAATTGAGTCCGGAATCCCCCAGTACTATGGTCCTGAGACAGTAGATCCATTGGATCTCTCTCTCATAGTGTCTGGTTGGCTGTGAGGGATTACTCTATGTCTGTCTTCTGTTGTTTCTGTAAGAATTGCAGGTATTTTGTACCACTGGTATCTGTGCAAGTTTGGCTGCTGCTGAGTCTATCCTTGGTCTAGAGTATACTCCTATTCACTGACTCCCATCTGATCCTCTCAGATGTTTATGTGTTTATCTGTAGCTTCATGTTTGCTGTTAATGGTAATGCAATATTGTGGGCACACTGGTTGGTATTAGCATCTGTCATCTATCTCCTATGTGCACAATCCTAATGTTATGGTGGTCACAGACTCTTTCCATGTGTCCCTCCCCTTACCCACATCAGCGTGTGGGCCCCAACTAGCCTGAAATTAACTACTTCCCTTCCCTCCCCACCCCAGTAACCTACAAAGTGAGTTCCCTTTCCCAAGCAAACCTTTCTTTCTCTTTTTACAGTAATGGGCTCATACAGTACTTGTCCTTCTGCGATTGACTTATTTCACTCAGCATAGTGTCCTCCAGTCTCATCCATGTTGCAAGATGATTCATGTATCCCTCATTGTTCTTTAATGTAGCATAGTATTCCATTGTGTGCATGTACCATAATTTGGTTATCCATTCATCTGTTGATGGGCATTTAGGTTGTTTCCATCTCTTTGCTGTAGTGAATTGTGCCATGATGAACATAGGCGTACATATGTCTGTTCGTGCGCTGCTGCTTCTCACCTATTTAGGATATATTCCTGGTAATGGAATTGCTGGGTCAAGTGATATTTCTATTTTCAGTTTTTTAAGGAAATGCCATGCCATATGCCACAATGGTTGTACCATTTTACAATCCCATCAGCAGTGCACAAGAGTTCCAATCTCTACTGAGTCATATCTTTATCTTAAACTAAAAATGTTTTCTTTCCAGGATACTGAACTTCTGTTAAAGGTGATGGGAAAACTTGGAAATAGGTGGTGATAACAGTTGAACAACATGATAAATATAATTAGTGTGACTGAGTTGTATACATAAAGATCATTGACATTACAAATAATTTGTTACATATATATTTACCACAGTTAAAAAAAATAATAATAAGGAGAAGGATGCTTTGCTTTTTATCCAGAGCCCTGGCCTCAGATGGTTGAGAAAGCTTGTTACAATGGTAGCATGATGTGGGGATTTCCTGGGGATTTCAATTACCCAAGTGCCTCCCACCCTTCATGGTTAAGGTGAATCGTGAGAATGAAAACTATGTACAATCTTATGAGGAATGAGGGATGGGTCAGATGGAACCCACAGAGGCTGGCTGAGATTTCAATTTTCTTCCTGTAATGAAAACTATTTCCATTACCTGCTGCAGAGGACATTATTTACCTATGATATCATCATCCAGTGGGTCCTGTGGTGTGGACTGATCCTGATAGGGGTGGTTGGGGAAACATCTATTTATTATCACCCTCCATGTAGTCCTGGAATTGCTGCAAATGAGCAAAGGCAGTGTTTTTGCAAGAGAGAGAAAGGAGATGTCCGTACGTAATATCATGGCAATTCAAAATGTTTCCTTCTCTCATCCTTTGTCTGTGACCTTCCCTTGCTTGATTTGAATGAACGATTTTCTGCATGTGTTGCACAGTATGGTATACATGGTCAATAAAAATAAGTAATTAACAGTGTTATTTCCTGAGTGCCTATTATGTGCCAGGCCATGATCTAAGGGCTTTAGGCACATTATTTCCCTTATTTTCAATTTTCTGTAAGCCAGAGATTGCTAGTCATCCACTAGTATCCAGTCTTCCTTAATAATAATAATAATAATATATCCCTAATAATAATATAATCCTCAGGGTTTTTATATATATGCAATTATACATATGTATAAATCTGGCTTCCTGTAATAAGACTATATATCCTAGTTTCCTTTGTGCATTCACATGTGAGTCCATGTGATCAATAGGATGTATTTGGGTTAGGGTGTGCTGCTATAACAGACATACCACAAGTGGGTGGCTTGAACAGAGATTTATTCTCTTACAGTTTAGGAGGCTGATAGTGGTGTTGGCAAAGAATACTGAAGGTACCATGGACTGCCAGAAGAACGAACAAATCTGTCCTGGAAGAATTGCAGCCAGAATGCTCCTTGGAAGTGAGAATGGCCAGACGTCATGTCATCTACTTTGGTCAAGTCATCAGAAGGGGCCATTCCCTGGAGAAGAATATTAGGCTTGGTAAAGTAGAGGATCAGTGAAAAAGGAGGAGACTGTCAATGAGATGGATTGACACAGTGGCTGCCATGATGGACGACTCAAGCATAGCAAGGATTATGAGGATGGCACATGACCATGCAGTGTTAAATTCTCTTGTACATAGGGTCACACGACTTGATGGCACCTAACAACAATAATTCCCTACATGGCCCAAGCACAGTGAGAACTTTCACAGTTTTGTTACAAGTGCCAATCCTACCATTTTAATAGCGCTCTACCTACTTTTTGGAGAATTTCCACCATCACTTGTTTTTTTCAGGGGTGCTAGTGGACAGAGGTAGTCCCTGTGTAGTGCAAATGCTTAGCACATTTAACTGCTAACCAAAATGTTGGTGTTCAAGTTCACCCAGAAGTGCTTTGGAAGAAAGGCCTGAGATCTACTTCTGAAAATGCAGTCATTGAAACCCTATGGAGCAGATAGATATGAGCTTGCCATGAGTTGGATTCAACTTGATGGAGACTTTGAATCTTGAACAACCAATGCAAGAATGTGGAGGTTGTTGTGTGTCATTTAACCACCAGGGTGTCATGCAGACCCTACACTTCTGCTCTGAGTTTTGTAGTGACTTTTTTAGCCTGATCTTCTCCAGCTCTCTTAGTTCCTGCCTACTTCCCAACCCTAGACAGATTCTGAGGTTCTCCCCAATTGTTTGAGTAATTTCCCTCCTTTTTTCTTAAGGTACCTTGCAGATGATACAACTTTGCTTGCTGAAAGTAAGGATGACTTGAGACACTTACTGATGAAGGTTGGAGAATGCAGTCTGCATTATGGATTACATCTCAATATAAAGAAAACAAAAATCCTCACAACTAGAACTTTAAGCAGCATTATGATAAATGGAGAAAAGATGGAAATTGTCAAAGACTTCACATTACTTGGTTCTACAATCGATGCCAATGGAAGCAGCAGTCAGGACATCAGACAACGCATAGCACTGGGCAAATCAGCTGAAAAGGACCTCTTTCAAGTGCTGAAGAGCAAAGATGTCTCCTTGAGGACGAAGGTGCGCCTGACACAAGCCATGATATTTTCAATCGCCTCATATGCATGTGAGAGCTGGATAATGAATAAGGAAGACCGAAGAAGAGTTGATACTTTTGAGTTGTGGTGCTGGCGAAGAATGCTGAAAGTACCATGGACTGCTAAAAGAACTAACAGATCTGTCCTGGAGGAAGTGCACCTGAAATGCTCCTTGGAAGCGAGAATGGCTAGACTTCTTCTCACCTATTTTGGTCATCTTGTCAGAAGGGACCATTCCTTGGAGGAGGATGTCATCCTTGGTAGGGTGGAGGGGCAACGAAAGAGGGGGAGGTCTTCAACGAGATGGATTGACACGGTGGCTGCGATGATGGACTCAAGTATAGCAGGGATTGTGGGGCGGGCGTGGGATTGGGCAGTGTTTCATTCTGCTGTGCATGGGGTCACTATGAGTCAGAAACGACTCAATGGCACCTAACAACAACAACAACAACAACAACAACACCTTGTATCTGTTTATTTTGCTTGCAAGCAAGATTGCATGAAAAATCTCAGTAATATCTTTGTGGCTCAAAGGTAGTTTGGTAAAATTTCAAATAGTAATTTAGGAATAGTAGAGAAGTTGCACAGTGAAGGCCAATATTTTTCAATTTGAAATATGGAAACTCAAATTATTGGAGAAGATAATAGTAACCGTTTCTGAAATGATAAAAAAATTGGCACTGAAAAAGTTGGAGGAAAGTGAGTTTAAGACTGGATTCATGGCTAAATATGGTGCTACCACGTGATTTTACAATTACGGATGCATTTTCTCACCAACAAAGAATGCGTGCGGGCAGATTTTTCTCCTGCCCTTGTAGAGTGGTTATTGCTGTGATGTCTTTTCACTTATGAAGATTCTGGGTCATTTTTCTCAAGTTTAAAATCTAAATTGTGGATGTAGTAATGATTGTTGCCAGATAGAAAACAGTGGAATCCTGGACAGAGTTGCAGACACTGTCACTAACTCCTACTTTTCTCTTTGATCCAACTGAATTACTGAAGCAGGTCCTTTGGGTTTTACGTGTCTATGAAATGAATCAGGCACTCACACCCTGTGCTATGATAGTTCATCTCTAAGAAGAATATACTTTTATTATTTAAATTACATCAGCAAATATTCATGTTTTTCTCATCTTTATATTTGAAAAATAATTTTGAGGATCAAGTTTTATATGCCCAGTTTTTAAATTGTAAATGCATAGACAGCACAATGGTTGCCAGTTCCACATTTTTCATGTGTACAGTTCTGTGACACCAATTGCATCCATCATGTTGTTCAGGAGCCAATTTTGATAGTATATTTCCTGTTGGAGAAATTAGTCTCTTTCTTCTCATAGTTTTTAACCCACTGGGGGAAAAAAAAAGATGTAAGAGAAAAGCAGATGGAAGCCAAAATATCACTTTCATTACAGTTGACAATGGAGAAAGTGGAGTATATCTGTGAGCAAGTGGACTTACTAAGGCTGAAACCAAGTCTTGACCAGACCTGTCCACCTAGCCACAGACAGAGCTGCAATGCTACCAACCTCTGCTACATGGCAGATGTGGAGCAAAGCTTTATTGGTAAGCTTACCACAAGTTCCAGAGCCACTGAGAGCCTGTATTCTCTGCTATGTCCTGAGAGGAAAAGGAGGCAGAAAAGGGCTGGGCTGTACACATTCAATTTCTCTTCATAAACTCGCCCATCAGGTAAGTTACTCCATTCTACTGGGGAGAGGTAAGTGAGGACTGGTGGGAGGCAATTGCAAGAAAGGGGCTCCCACCTCACAAAAGAAGTACCAAGAGTAGGGTATAAATCTCTTCCACCAAAATTTTTAAATGAGAAAGCTTATGGTTGTAGGTGTTTTCTACTCATCAGCTTTGGTTCCCCTCCCTCTCACCTCCTCACTGTCCCCTCATACATTTCAGTTTGAACAAGAGAAAAAAATGGCATAGCAGAAAGAACACTGCCTGGGTTTAAGGAGACCTTGGTCCTCGTGGAGGCTGGTTGGGTAAGTCATTTATGCTCTCAGGCCTTGTTTTTATCTACTGTAGGTTATAGGAGAGATTGCTCCTCCTTGCTAGAACCAGACCTTTGGGTGCCATCCCCCTTCTCCTTGGGAACCTTGTACTCTCTTGTATATTCAACTTCTTTCTCAACTAGGTTCCTGTCATTGGCTTTTAGACATACACAGATCTTTCCTAGTTAAAAACAATATTCTGTATAGTCCCTTACCCTTTCTGTCAACTTCCCTAACTCTGTACCTCTTTCTTTATAGACAAAAATCTAAAAGGGAAAAAAAAAAGTTGTATAAACATACCACTTTCACTCATCACCCCTCAAACCAGCCCAATCTGATTTATAGCTTTATGATGCCCCCAAATGACTCTCACTAAAGGGGTCAATGATTCCCGACTCGACGGCACATAACAACAACAACCATCCTATCGACACTTTTGTTCTTATCGTGCTTGATTTCTCAACATAAAAGGTTACTGTTGGCCATGCTCTCCTTCTCAGAAATCTCATTTCCCTTTGCTTTCCTGACACAACATTTTCTTGGTTATTTGGCTTTGAAAGTTCATTTTCTTCTAGCTAGATATCATGAGTTTTTTTTTTTTTTTTAATTATTTTTATTGGGATTTGGGTGAAAGTTTACAGAGCAAATTCATTTCCATACATTAGTTCATACACATTTTGTTTCATGACATTGATGGCAATTCCCCACAATGTAATACCTCTCTTCCCACTTCCTCCCCATACTCACCTCTTCCCTGTGTATTTCCCTTCCATGCACTCCTGCCCCCCAAGATGTCTACCTGTACAACCACTGCCCTTCTGTTCTCCCACATTTGATCTCTTCAAGGAGTATATCTACCAGATGTAAATGTTTACTTGATATGCCTGTCTCTTGTTTTGCTGGAAGCCACAGGAGTTCATTTCCAGACCTGAAAAGTAACTAGGGGCCATAGTCTCAGTGGTCTCACCAGGCTCTATCAGACCAAGAAATCTGGTCTTTTTTTTTATGATTTTGAGTTTTGTTGCACATTGTTCTCCCACTCTATCAGGATCTCTTTCACTGATCCCCCTCCAAGTGGTTGACAGTAGTACCTGGGCACCATCTAGTTCTTCTGGTCTCATGATCATCTAGGTAACCAATCCCTTGAACTAATTGTTTCCACGCATCTTTGGTTTCCTTCACTCTTCTTTGGTCTGAATGAGGAGAGACCCATTGTTGCATCTAGTGGGCTGCTTGCAAGCTTTTAAGACCCCAGTCACTACTCACCAAAGTTGGATGTAGAACAATGTTTTTGTGTAGCATGTTATGCCAATTGAGCTTGTCCCCTGTGACCATGGTCCCTAGTTTACAGGTCCAACTACTCGCTCCCTCTGGGTAGCTGGCTGTGGCCAAGAAGCCACCACAGCCTTGCCCCTTGTCAGATCTACTATATACCTGGATATTCTTATAGCACATACAAATATGCATGTAGAAACATTGTCTGCTAACTCTGTACCTGGACATGGGCACACTACTCCCTGCCTAGACACACCTGATCATTCAACCCATCCACCCCTGTATCCACCCATAGATCAATGCTTGCCATCCCTGACAACATAGTACTGTACATGCAATAGGGTTCATCTTTGTTGTCTGTACCTCCCGTGTACCTCTCTATGTCTTATATCATGAGTTTTTAAATACCTAGATCTTCTCTTGGTCTCAGGGAGGAAAAGTGATTGAACTATTGATTGTTTCATTCAGTAAATATTTATTGAACACCTATTACATGCTAGGTCTCTACAGAAGTAGAATGCCCAGTCTTCCTTCTGAGGAGTGAGTGGTGGGTTTGAACTGTCAGCCTTCTGGTTAGCCATCAAATGCCTTAGGCACTACACCACCAGAGCTCCTAGGTATTATTTTAAAACCAAGCCAAACTCACTGCTGTCGAGTCGGATCTGACTCATAGCGACCCTTCCTTGGGTTTCTGAGGCAGTATCACTATGTAAGTAGATTGCCCAACCTTCATTCTGAGGAGTGGCTAGTGGGTTTGAACCACCAGCCTTCTGGTTAACAGTCATATGCCTTAGGAACTATGCCACCAGGACTCCCAAGTATTAATTTGTTGTTGTTGTTGTTTTTGTTATGTGCCCTCGAGTCGGACCCGACTCATAGCGACCACTCCTTGGGTTTCCGAGGCAGTATCACTACAAAAGTAGATTGCCCCATCTTCCTTTCAAGGAGTGGCTGGTGGGTTTGAACCACCAGCCTTCTGGTTAGCAGTCAAGTGCCTTAGGCACTATGCTACCAGAGGCACTTGGAATTCAACAGTAAAAAAAAAAAAAAAAAAAAAATTTCTTTGCTTTGATAGATTTACATTTTGTGGGAGAAGATAGTCAATAAATAAATAAGAAAATAAACATAAAATACACCAATTGGTGATAAATGTTATGAAGAAAAATGAAGCTGAAGAACTAAGGAGGAGAAATGTTATACAGGAGGAGCCCCGGTGGTACAGTAGTGAAAGCACTCAGCTGCTAACTGAAAGGTTGGCAATTCGAACCCACTAACCACTCCATGGGAGAAAGATGTGGCAATCTGCTTCTGTAAAGATTTATAGCCTTCAAAACCCTAAAGCGCAGTTTTACTCTGTCCCATTGGGTCGTGATGAGTTGGAATTCACCTGACAGCTGTGGGTAATGTTATATAAAGGGTCAAGGAGAACACAGTCCTGAAAAAAGTGAGTGACTGAGCTGCGGAGTAATTTGGTGGTAGAACATTCCAGGTAGGACAACACATAATACCAGCTAACATTTATTGAAAATTTAACTGTGTGCCAGGAATTTGTTCCAGGTGCTTTGGAATGTAAATGCAGCAACTATTATTATGATTATTTCCACATTCCAGATGAGGAAACCAGGGCCCTGAGAAGTGAATGAACTTGCCTGCAATCCCATGACTAATGGGGGCAAAGCCAGAATTTAAGGCAGCCGTCCTACTCCAGGGTCTCCTCCTCACCCTTGCACTTTGACCTTTCACAGTCTATAAGCTCAGTGAAAGGAATTACTGTTGTTGTTGTTGTTATGTGCCGTCGAGTCGGCCCCGACTCATAGCGACCCCTCCTTGGGTTTCCGAGGCAGTATCACTACGGAAGTAGGATTGCCCAACCTTCCTTCCGAGGAGTGGCTGGTGGGTTTGAACCACCAGCCTTCTGGTTAGCAGGCAAGTGTCTTAGCCACTATGCTACCTGAGCTCCTAATTTCAAAACAAAGACAAGGAAATGCAACCTCATTTCATATATTTCAAAACAAAGACAAGGAAATGCAACCTCATTTCATATATTTCAAAACAAAGACAAGGAAACGCAACCTCATCTCATATACCTTAATATAACATTTTTTCTCCTTTATAAATATACAAGAAATGTGTCAGGTCTAGCTTGGAATAATAAGTGGCACAAGCTTTTAGCAAATAATGATTTTATCTCCCAGCTTGTTCCAAGATATTGATACCTAGGGCTGGGCCATTCCTGCTACATTTGAGCTTCTTACAAATCTCCAGCCATTTTCCAATATATGTCATTTTATCAAATCTGTTTTTCCTCAGTACTTTTTCCTTCCGGGAGCTCTGGTAGCATAGTGCCTAAGGCACTTGACTGCTAACCAGAAGGCTGGCAGTTCAAACTCACCAGCCACTCCTCGTAAGGAAGATGGGGCAATCTACTTCTGTAGTGATACTGCCTCGGAAACCCAAGGAGGGGTTGCTATGAGTCGGGTCCAACTGGAGGGCACATAACAACAACAACACAATAACAATTTTTTCCTTCCTGGGGGAAATGAAAGCATGTTTTAACAGAGGGCAATTCATATGCTTTTGATTTATTTGTACTTAAATCTTCAAAATATGCTCAATAAGAGCTATTTGATTCCTCTTCAAACTCTTGAATAAGAATTTGTTAGCACTCCCTTCCTCTTGAGCACTAAGTGGTGATTTTGCTAAGGGAAGAGTATCCAGATACTCCTATAACTCCATTGGTTTAAAACTGAAAGCTGAGCCTTCTGAGGGAGCCTTGGAAAGACAGACTTCCCCATCCATAGCTAAGTCACAACCTGTAGGCAACTAATAGCACAGAAGAAGGGCGCTCATGACTCCAAAGACACAATAGAGATTTTAATTGTTGGCCATTCTTCCATCCCTCATAGTGGAGCATAAAGCATTTTTCTCTCTTTCAAGGGGGAAAAAAAAGAGGTGAGTTGGAGAAGAAATATCTCTTGTCAGCTTGGGCTTTAAAAAGAAGAAGGAAGTAGTGGGGTGAATGGATGTTTTTAAACTCAAGCATATGTTAGAGGGGGAGGAAATGAGACTGAGTGAAAAGCAAAATGCTGACGTTGAGGATCCACCGTGGCCTCAGAATGACCTGTGAATCTCACCAGTTTCTGTAACAAAAGCCCCAAGATAGATTTCATGCTAAGTGCCAGTTTTGTTAAGGAAGCATCAGCATTGAGTGAATTCAGCAGAACCAATGGTGGTGCCCACCAGGGCTCCTCTATAAGGTGAGGACTTGATTTCCCTTCATCTGTCCTTCCATGCCACCATCTATCCCAGAAACACTAGGGAAGGCAGACAGGAAGGAAGGCTAGAAGGAAACAAAGTTTATTGATCATTTGCTATGTCAAAGATAACAGTTAGACATCATATTAGGGCAATGCTGATTGATTCGTAGGTAATAGCTGCCTGGAGTGCTGGGTTGAGAAGGATTCTGAGGTCCAATCTGTCTTCCATAACAAAGAGTGTTGTATTGACTTAGGGATCTTAGCTGTGGGCAACATTGTGGTGAATGTCAGTCGTTGTGCACATTCTCAGGATCACTGTACAGTGCCATGCTTCCAGCCCTGGACTGGTTAAATGGACCACACAGAGCAAGTGTTTGTGTGTGATACCAAAGTGGATGGTCATAAGAAGAGCTGGGAACGGTTCAGAGGCAATGGTAGGATTCTAGGAATGAGGGCGTGACCTGGACTTGGCCTGCGCAGTACTTACAACTCTACCAGGAAAAGCAGTAACAACTCTAACACCATCTTCCTGCACTGGCCTTGTTTTTTGTGGTATTCTGAGGCATTTCACTGCTAACCAGAAGGCTGGCAGTTCTAACCCACCAGTCACTCCTCAGAAGGAAGAGTGGGCAAGCTACTTCCATAGAGATACTGCCTTGGAAAGCCAAGGAAGTGTCGCTATGAGTTGAAATCGATCCACGGCAGTGAGGTTTTTTTTGATCCCTTAGGTTCCTATACTATGCTTAGTGAGCAAAAGACTTCCTGGGCCATTCCCTGAAAAGCTGGGAAGTCCAAAGTGATGAAGAGCATAAATTCAGGAGCCAGACATTCTGGAATCCCAGCTCCCCCACCAGAAAGCTGTTTGCACTTGGGCAAGTCCCACAATCCCTCTGAGGCAGTTTTCCTCAACTGTAAAACAGAGTTAGAACACCTACCTCACAGGGTTGTAATGAAAATTAAACAAGATGTGAAGGCCCTGGCCCACAGTAACTCTATAAGTAGTTGGCTTTAATTTGGCTTTTTAGACTATTATCAAACAGTCACCTGTTGTTATGTGTCATCGAGTCGGCCCCAACTCATAGCGACCTCTCCTTGGATTTCCAAGGCACTATGGAAGTAGATTCCCCAACCTTCCTTCTAAGGAGTGGCTGGTGAGTTTGAACCGTCAGCCTTCTGGTTGGCAGTCAAATGCCTTAGGCACTATGCTATCAGAGCTCCCATCAGGCACCTGTTGTTGTTGTTATTTGCCATAGAGTTGGCCCCGACTCATAGCGACCCCTCTGGGTTTCCGAGGCAGTATCACTACGGAAGTAGGATTGCCCAACCTTCCTTCTGAGGAGTGGCTGTTGGTTTTGAACCACCAGCCTTAGGCACTATGCTACCAGAGCTCCCAAATCAGGCACCTAGTAGGTGCTAAAGGAACAGAAAGGGATCTAAGATCTAGTGGGATAGTAAGACCCACACAGGATTGAAAAACATGATCAGGGACAAATGGCCCAGTTCTACCAGACATCAGGGGGAAAACAAGAAACTCAAACCCATTGCTGTCAATTTGATTCCGACTCATGGTGACCCCATGTGTTACAGAGTGTAACTACTCCATAGGGTTTTCTTGGCTGTAATCTTTACAGAAGCAGATCACTGTCTTCCATGACACCACTAGGTGGGCCTGAACTGGCAACCTTTAGGTCAGTTGAGCACAAACTACTTGTAACACGCAGGGAGCCCTAGACATAGATAAGGTAGGTAATTTGAACTGAGTGAACATTTGAAGACTAACTGCAAAGTGACTTCCTTTTTTCTAGCTGTAAGTGTGGGCTATTCCTTTCTTTTCCTATGTGGGCTTTTGCTTTCCTCAGGGGAGTTGTTAGGTATTGTCAAAGTGACCCCATATAACAGAGTACAACTGCCCTGTAGGGTTTTCTACCTGCAATCTTTATGGGGGTAAATGGTTAGGTAACTCTCCTGAGGAGCAGCTGAGTGGGTTTAAACTGCCAACCTTTAAGTTAGCATTTGAACACTTAAATGTCACAAGATTAGCGCTCCTTCCTCAGAGAGGAGACTTTCTTTATTACCCAACCAGGAATCCTGCTGACTCAGGGCCCGGAAGCAGTCCTTTTGAAGAGTCAACAAAGGAAGACCAAATTGCTGGTCACAAAACCCAAACCCTGAGTCTTGTCTGAATTTACCTACATTGAAAAAACAAAATGAAACTGAAACACCCAGCCCTCTTTCCCGTTGAGGAGAGCCCCTGAGAAGTGAACCTGTGAGGGGTGTGGTGCTTCCTGCGGCTTTCTGAGGAGGCAGTGGGAGTGTGAGGAAACCCTGCCTCACCACCAGACCCAAAACTCTACCAGAAACCCCACTCAGCAAAATGCTAAAAAGTCCTCTTCGTTGTTTGAAATTTCTATCTTGTTTGTGACAAGCCTGACGACTCAGACTCCGTAACTACCACAGCTGTGCTCAGGCCTAAGGCTTTGCTCAGAGGTATTCTTTCCCCTTTCAGAGAAGAAACAAAACCAGCCAGTCAGCACCCCCCCAACACACACACACACACACACGCACGCACACACACACACAAACTCACTCTCCAGTTTCTGAAATGTGTTTGGGACCAGCAGAGCGTGGAGCAGTCACCCTGAGATTTTATCAGACTTCTTATGAATTTAATTCTAGTGGAAGAAGAGGGAGTAGAGTAAAAGTAGCTGTTTAGGTTCATGGACAATGCATTGCTGGGCACAAAATTCAGCTCTCTATCCTGCTGTTCAAGTCAGTTTGAAAGCCAGATATTTTTTCATTTCAGTCCTCATGATGGTTCCTGAGAGCCCTGGTGGCTCAGTGGTTAAGGGCTTGGCTGCTAACTGGAAGGTTGGCAGTTTGAACCCACCATCTGCTCTGCAAGAGAAAGATGTGGCAATCTGCTTCCATAAAGATTTATAGCCTTGGAAACCCTATGGAGTAGTTCTACTCAGTCCTATAGGGTCACTATGAGTTCAAATCGACTCTATAGAAATGGGCTTTTTTTTTTGTTGTTGTTGTTATGGTTCATGATAGAGAATCACAGAGAAGAATCCATTTTCCAGGCCCTACCAGGAGTACAGATGGCATTTACTAGTGACCAGCTTCTGAATTTCTCTGTCTCTGGGTCTCTGCTACTGCATGCTCTGGGCATGGGTGGAGGGGGACCCTGCCCCAGGGAGCAGCAAAAAGAAGGTGACTTGCCTGTAGCAAGAATTGCAAAGCAGCTTGAAAGTGTGGCAGGTTCTCAGAACTCAGCTGCTGAGAGGTCTTGCAACTGGCTTGGGTATGGTTCCTGAGGGAGGCATTGCCTGAACTTAGGCTGAGGGATTGTTACATTGGCTCTGGGTCTTTGGGTCTCAGTAATATGCTGCTATCTATGATAGTCTCACTTCCATCATCTACGGAATGATGGGAGGTTGTAGTGGCATTTGTTTATTAAATTGGACTAAAGTGAGTCCCTGCAGGTATGCCATTAAGTCAAATCAGTTCACATACCCAGTGCACTTGAGAGATGAGAAACATAACTTATAACCATGCCATGGTAAGGAGAAAGGGGCATATTCCAATCTGACTCCCTGAGTTGGGGTTGGAGTACAGTTTTTGCACAGTTCAGGAAAGATGTCTATACATATTCATATACATTTCAGGAATTTGGGTGTGAAGTAGCTGGAGATTGGCTAAGGTTTCCTTCGCCTTGGTTTAAAGGGTCAGTCAATTTTTAATGCAGTCCCCTTGCACACTGTTTCAAGTGCTGAGGAGCAAGGATATCTCCTTGAGGACTAAGGTGCGCCTGACACAAGCCATGATATTTCCAATCGCCTGGTATGCATGTGAGAGCTGGACAATGAATAAGGAAGACTGAAAAAGAGTTGATGCTTTTGAAATGTGGTGCTGGTGGAGAATGCTGAAAGTACCGTGGACTGCTAAAAGAACTAACAGATCTGTCCTGGAGGAAGTGCAGCCAGAATGCTCCTTGGAAGCAAGAATGGCCAGACTTCGTCTCACCTATTTTGGTCATGTTGTAAGAAGGGCCCATTTCCTGGAGAAGGATGTCATGCTTGGTAGGGTGGAGGGTCGACGAAAGAGGGGGAGGCCTTCAGCGAGATGGATTGACACGGTGGCTGCGATGATGGGCTCAAGTATAGCAGGGATTGTGGGGCTGGCGCGGGATCGGGCAGTGTTTCGTTCTGCCGTGCATGGGGTCGCTATGAGTCGGAAACGACTCGACGGCACTTAACAACAACAACAACAACCCCTTGCGCACTGGATGAGTTACACCGACTTCCCATCATCAGCTGATGGGGCTGAGGCAGAGGGGGAGATGTTACTTCCATGCAACTTCGGTCCCGTTTGTCTCACTGTGCATGTCTGCAGACCAAAATAGATTTGAGCCAGATTAAATCACTTCATGTTGGTATCGATTGCTTCTGAAAAACAACTTTAAGGAAATGCATTATCATACCTATTCATCTGTCTCCAACAAGGGGAGGGGATGATTATAGAAAGGATGGGGAATTGAGCTTCCATTTAACTCAGCTTTTAAGGAAAAAGGTTATCCAAGCAGGGTGGGGGATGATTACAGAAAGGATGAGAATTGAACTGTAATTCAACTCGGCTTCCTTCACTCTACCCTTCGATCATCATCAGTGAAGTGTAGAACTGAGGCTTAGGAGCCCTTGGATGGCACAATAGTTAGGTGCTCTCCTGCCAACTGAAAGGTTGGAGGTTTGAGTGCAGCCAGAGGCACTCCAGAAGAAAGGCCTGGAGAACTGCTTCTGACAGGTCACAGCCTTGCAAACCCTCTGGAGTGCAGCTCTACTTTGTGGTACACCCCTGGGGTCACCATATGTTAGAATTGACTCAACAACAACTGGAGTTTCGGTTTAGGACTGAGACTCACAAAGAGCCAGTGATGTTTTAGGAAAACAGAGTTGTATGTATTAGTTCATTCATTCTTGTAATCATTTTGATATACCGAATATGTACCAGGTACAGAGGATACATAAAAGGGAATAAAATTCATAGTCTTGTGGGAACTGCAAATAGTCCTAGAAAATTCACTGGTGTGGCTACAGTCTATGCACAAGGTGCTCAGCCTTACCTGGAAATATTGAGGAAGATGACATATGAGCCAGATCTTGAAGGATGAGTAAAGGATGCCCAAGAAGTGGAAGGGAAAGTTTAGAGCTTGCAAGAGAACATTGCCTGAGGAACAAGGGTGAGTTTAAAAGAGACTTTACAAGGGGTGAAAGGCAGAGAAGGAAACATGGACTCTGCAGTTGCCAATATCCAGTTGACATTTCAGACAATCAAGAGAGACATTTTCCCTCTCTTTGAACACTGAGGAAAGCTTGGGTCTTTGTATCAGGATTGGCCAACAGTGTTTAGATACCACAGATTACACCATTGGTGTTTATTTTATATGCCAAGAAGGAGAGGATATTTCTGGGTGCTATATCTTGCCTAAAGAACACTGATAGCACAGCAGTTAAAGTGCTCAACCGCCAACAGAAAGGTCAGCAGTTCGAACTCACAGCTGCCTTAAAGATTTAAAGCCTTGGAAACACCATAGGGTGGTTTTCCACTGGGCTATAAGGTCACTGTGAGTCGGAATTGACTTGATGGCAGTGGGTTTTTGTTTGGTTTATATCTTGCATGTCATTTTTGTTAGTTGCTTTCAAGTTGGCCCCCAACTCATAATGACCCTCTGTGGAACAGAACAAACCCTATCAATGTTGGCTGATTTTCAGAAATAGATGACCAAACCTTTCTTCCCAGTCTGTCTTAGGCTAGAAGCCCCACTGACACTTGTTGAGCATCATGGCTGCATGCAAGCCTCCAGGGACAGGTGGTGGCTGCACGTGAGGTGCATTGGCCAGGAATTGAACCTACATCTCTTACATGGAAGAGATGTACATGGAACCTACATCTCTTACATTGCACCACTACCACCACCCTCATATTTCTTGCATAGACACTTGATAAAGGCTAAACTTTAAGACTATTGTGATTCTTTACTGGGCCAAGGACTCCTTGGAGAATGGGATGAAAGTTATGAACAATCTTCTGGGAATAAATAAAATTTGCATGAAATTTCAGGCAGAAGTTTTGAGAAGTTCCCCTCTCCAAGCTCATTCACATACTGTAGGTAAAGAATTGTTGACTTCATCTTGGGCTGTGGGTCAGGGAACTTGAAGGATGAGTAAAAGGTGCCCAAGAAGTGGAAGGGAATTCTAAACACAGGGCTCTATAGTGACCTGGCCTGATGTGGGGATTAAGCTCAGAAATTCTTGAGGAAGCATTGTTACAGGTTACCAGGCAGACCTTTGGCCAGCCCTGGCCAAGCTCAGGTGAGGGGAGGCAGTGTTGACAAGCGCCCTTTGCCCAGACTTGCTGTGACCCAGGTGGTCTTGGCCTGGCAAAAACAGCTTTTAACTTGGCTCAACAGCTGCCTGCCAATGAAACAGTCATCTGTGATGAGATCAACTATGGACAAACATTCTTGCCAGGTTACTCACAAGTTATTCTCAAGTGTGTACTCTGGTTTGTGTTCTTTCTTTTGATGCAAATTGGTGTATCGGTGGAGTAGGAAGGACCATGGTGATGCCAAAGGTAGAACAAGAGCATTTTCAGATGAGAAAGAGTAAAGGTGGAGCTATGCAAAGGTACAGACACTGAAAAAAAAAAAAAAAAAAATCCAAACCCTTGGGTTTCCCAGGTGATATCACTACAGAGGACTGGCGGTTCAAACCCACCAGCCACTCCTCGGAAGGAAGATGGGGCAATCTACTTCCGTAGTGATACTGCCTCAGAAACCCAAGGAGGGTCGCTATGAGTCGGGTCCAACTCCACAGCACATAACAACAACAACAACAACAATCACTACGGAAGTAGATTGTCCAACCTTCCTTCCG
This sequence comes from Orycteropus afer afer, assembly GCF_000298275.1. NCBI lineage: Eukaryota > Metazoa > Chordata > Mammalia > Tubulidentata > Orycteropodidae > Orycteropus > Orycteropus afer. Next base: position 1,628,519 of record NW_006921986.1, on the reverse strand, counting down.
TGGAGTGGTTGCTGGGTTTGAACCTCCAGCCTTCTGGTTAGCAGTCAAATACCTTAGGCACTATGCCACTATGTGTAGCTTATTTGCAGGGCTTCGGTCAGATTTGTTCCAGTTCACTCCTTCCTGAGAATTTGCATTTCCACCTGGGATCTACTGAATCAGAATCTACATTTTAATCATATCCCTAGGTGATTAAAATGCAGATTATGATTCAGTAGATCTGAGGTGGAAATGCAAATTTTCAGCAGGGGTTAAATCGGTTCATTCCTGCTTATTTGTAGTTTCAACTTGGGTCCTTGAGTGAGGCACTTGTCTTGGGTGCAAAATATTAGAAGGTGCCAAAAAACTCAATCAAAAGAAATATTTTAACACAACTAGAAAAATAAAAATGAATCAAATATCCAGGATACATCTATTTATATACAAATTTGAGTAAAGATAGGCAACCAACAATCCTGCCTTTGAACCCTGCTTTACTTATCTCACCCTGATCCCAGCCCTGGGATTTGAAGCCAAGCAATGCATGCCCTTGACATCCCAAACTTATGCTAGGACAATGCCTTTGAATTTCAATAAAGTTATTACATGAGGACTGTTCAATTAATTCTTACAGCTATCCAGGAATAGTTCCAGCCTGTGAAAACACAGCTCTGTCTCTGTTCAACTTTAACCCAGCCAGTTTGCCCACCTTTGCCCAAAGAATACCTTGGCGATGACCCAAATGTTCCACCAGGTGGCAGTCTTGCTCCAAACAGGTGCCCACGGCAGGTGATTGCTAGCCTTGTTCAAGAGAGATTTAAACAAGTTGCTAAATCTTATTGCTGTTGTTTTTTTGAAAGACCAGGAAGAATCCTAGCCTGAGACTGAGGGCAGCAATGATAAGTTGTGAAGCAGACTGAAGAAATATTCTGTAGAGCTTAGAGCAGGATGGGGCCTGATTAGAAACAAAAGGCTGCAGTGCTGTTTTTGTTGTTATTAGGTGCCATTGAGTGAGCTCTGACTCATAGAGACCCTACATACGACAGAAGGAACAGTTCCTGATCCTATGCCATCCCACAATAGATGCTGTGTTTAAGCCCATTGTTGCAGCCACTATATCAGTCCATCTCATTGAGGGTTGTCCTCTTTTTTGCTGACCCTCCACTCTACCAAGCATGATGTCCTTCTCTAGGGACTGGTCACTCCTGATAACATGTCCAAGGTACATGAAACAAAGTCTTGTCATCCATATTTCCAAGGGCATGCTAGCTGTACTTCTTCCAAGACAGATTTGTTCGTTCTCCTGGCAGTCCATGGTATATTTAATAGTCTTCTCCAACACCACAATTCAAAGGCATCAATTCTTTGGTCTTCCTTATTCATTGTCCAGCCTTCACATGCACATGAGGTGATTGAAAATACTATGGCTTGGGTCAGGTGCACCAGAGTCCTCAAAGTGCCATCTTTGTTCTTTAACACTTTAAAGAGGTCTTTTGCAGCAGATTTGCCCAATTCAATATGTTGTTTGATTTCTTGGCTGCTGCTTCCATGGGTGCTGATTGTTGATCCAAGGAAAATGAAATCCTTGACAACTTCAATCTTTTCTCCGTTTATCATCATGTTGTTTATTGGTCCAATTGTGAGGGTTTTTGTTTTCTTTATGTTGAGATATAATCAATATGGAAGGCTGTAGACTTTGCTCTTCCTCAGCAAATGTGTCAAATCCTGTTCCCTCCCACCAAGCAAAGTTGTGTCCTCTGTATACTGCAGGTTGTTAACAAGTTTTCTTCCAAACCTCATGGCATTCTTCTTCATGTAGTCCTGCGACTTGGAACATTTGGTAAGCACACAGATTGAATATGTATGGTGAAATGATACAACCCTGAGGCCTGTCTGCCCTGATTTTAAACCATGCCCTATCCCTTTATTCTATTTGAACAATTGCCTTTTGGCCTATGTACGTTCCTCAGGAGCACAATGAAGTGTTCTGGAATTCCCATTCTTCATAATGTTATTATTATTAAAATTAAAATAACATAAAATAATTAGGAATTTGTTATGACCCATACAGTTGAATAACTGCCTATCACTGAAACACAAGTAAACATCTTTCTGGGATTCTCTACTTTCAGCCAAGATCCATCCGACATCAGCAATGATATACCTTGTTCCTCTTCTGAATCCAACTCGAATTTCTGGCAGTTTGCTGTTGATATACTGCTGCAACCATTTTAATTATCTATAGTAAAATTTTACTTGCAGGTGATGTTAATGATCGTTAGACAATTGCTGCATTCTGTTGGATCACCTTTCTTTGGAATGGATACAAACATTGATATCTTCCAGTTGGTTAGTCAGGCAGATGTCTTTTAAATTTCTTGGCACAGACAAGTAAGAGTTTCCAGCATTGTGTTCATTTGTTGAAACATCTCAATTGGTGTTCCGTGAGTTCCTGGAGCCTTGTTTTTCGCCAGTGCTTTCAGTGCAGCTTGGACTTCTTCCTTCAATACTATCGATTCTTGTTCTTATGCTGCCTCCTGAAATGGTTGAACGTTGACCAGTTCTTCTTGGTGCATTAACTCTGTGTATTCCTTCCATCTTCCCCTGATACTTCCCGTGTCATTCTATATCTTCCCCATAGAATCCTGCTACTTGAGGCTTGAATGTTTTTCTTCAGATCTTTCAGCTTGAGAAATGCCAAGCTTGTTTTTTCCTTTTGTTTCTTCCAACTCCAGGTCTTTGCACATATTCACCTGCTTTTTAGCAGGTGAGAGAAATGAGAATTTTAAACTGCTGTTCGTCCTTGTTTGCAATATAAACACACATAATAGGGTAAGAATAGGATTAATGGTTTTCTGAAAGATATAACCCTTAAAACATTGTAAGAACTGATGCACTGAGTCAGAAAGACTTTGAATGCTGGCTCTTCCACTTACTAGCTCCATAATCTTAGACAAATAATTAGACTTTGCCAAGCCTGAGATTCTTAATTTCTAAAGGAGGATTATTGTAGCTGTTTCTCTGGAGGGTTGAGGATTAAGAAAGCTGGTGTATGTGAAGTTATTTGCATGGTGTCTGGTACATAGTAAGTGTTCAAGAAAGGACAAGTATTACTGTAGACTTGTAGGGAAAGTTTGTGCAGCTCAATTCCTGGGCCTTTGGCCTCCCTTGTCTGTTTCACTAATTAAGGAGATGACCTCAGGGTGACCCAGAGAAATACTTGAAAATGAACCATGGCTTCATGAGAGTCAACCAGAAGAATTTCCCACCTGGATAGAGTTTCACAGGTGTGATTTTTGAACCAGGAAATCAGGCTGGGTTCCCATCAGAACTGTCTCACCCTTGGGGACTTAGAAACATCTGACCACTAGGTGACTGATCCCACTTAAGTGCACTGTTGTGGAAAGTATCCCTTTACATGTAAGTGTATCAGACCCTTTCCATTCGTCCCGTCTGTGTCTTCATTGTTGTGAAATCCTGAAGTCACATGATGCCTCCAAATTACCTATGCTTTGGTAAGAGTGATGATAATAGCTTCTGTCTATTGAGGCTTACTCTATATCAGCCACTTTAATAAGTACTTTACAAACACCATTTCATTTATGCCTTGAAACCACCTTGAGAGGAAATTGAACCCATTTTGCAGATGACTAAACCAGGGCTTCGAACAGTTCATTTTGATTTGACCCTCTGCTGAGAATTTGCTTTTCTACTCCAGCTACTCAATCAGAAGTTACATTTTAACCAGATCCCCAGGCGACTCTTATGTGTACGTTAAATGTAGATTTAAGGGTTGTTTGGGTTACCTAGGCCACTCTGACAGGAATATAGCACAAATGGGATGGCTTTAACAAACAGGAGTTTATTCTCTTACAGCTTGGAGGCTTTAAGTCAGAGTTCAAAGTGCCAGGCTCTAGGGGCTGGGTGAAAGCCCCTCAACCTTAGGCTTCAGCTCTGCCTTCTGCTCCCAGCCCACTGGAGCTAGAGGCTTTTCTTCACTCAGACAGCTGCTGGCTGCTGAGGCTGACAAACCCAAGGTTGACAAGTAAAAGAGCACAGTCCCGATGTTACCAAACCACACGGCAGGATATTAATTCAAGTCCACTGAAAGTCCCAAGATCGACAGACCAAGGCAGGCTGCTGAACAATGGCTCAGCCACATGCAGGGTCGAAGCATGCCATAAGCTAGATACCATGCCCAAAGCTGCTGCTTATATACGGAAAGCAGACCACGTCCCTAAAGCAGCTACTCAGCTGCTTGTGGTAGATCCCACTATAGAGTTGATTGCCAATCTCATCATGGAGAATAACTACATCCAGCTGCCCAGCCACTTAACCAGGCCCAGCCAAGTTGACACATCCTTAACTACCACAATGGTTAAAATGTAGATTCTGATTCAGTAAATCTGGGGTGGAAATGCAAATTCTCAGTTGGGAGTCAAACCTGTGATGAAACCTGTGTGAAACTGTTCACTACAGATTAGTAAGTAAGCACAAGTAAGCCCATGCTTTCCTTGGCTACTGGGTAGTACATCCCTGTCAGGGACTGTACATTTTAAAAGAGGCTTTGATTCTCTAGGAAGGTTCTGCGGGGTTAGGAGAGAGACAGATGCCAGCCAGCATCTCTGTTGTGGTGAAAAAATATGAAATTGTTCACTACAAATTAGTAGGTAAGCACAAGTGAGTCCGTGCTTACCTTGCTTATGGCATGATCAGACTCTGGGACATGACCATATCAGCTGCCCCACCTTCACTGTCCCCAGTGCTGGGTACCCAGGGGCATCACAGTTGGAATGAAGAGGGGCCAAAGTCACGCAAACCCACGCATGCGACTCAAGCAGTGTCCTCTGTGGTAGCCCAGAGCCCAAACACATAACGTGTTGGAGGTGACTTAGTTGCCCCAAATCAGGTATCAGTATTACTCTGGCCCCTGATGTCACATGAAAGAGACAGTGTGCGGAGTGGCAGGAGTGAGCCAGGATGCTCTTCTGGAACTGCACTGGCTACAGGCGTAGGGAAGACATCAAAGGCATGAGCTGCAGAGTTGCATGGACACCTGGGTGCTGGATGCCTTTCAGAGTGCCCTAGGAAAGTACTCTGCCAGCTCCTGCAGGCCCAGGTACCTCCACAGGACTTGACATATTTCCAGAAAGGCCCCCCAAAGTGTAGGGCCACTATGGCTCAGGGCTGAGGTGGGACTGGCTCCCTTGCAAGTCTAAGGGTGGTATGATTTTGATGCCAGGCCCAGCCTCAGAGAATCTGAGTTACTGGGCTGGGGGCTGGGCTCTCCTTCATTATACAAAACCCTCCCCAGGTGATTCCACCATGCAGCAGAGTTGAGCACCACCCTGATTTAGCTGGCTAATGCACAGACTTGGCATTAGAATCACATGGAAGCTTTAACAATGTCTAACAGCCAAATGCCACTTTCAGAAGTTAAGATATAATTGGCCTAGGGTGGAATTGGGAGCTCTAGTGGCATAGTACCTAAGACATTTGACTGCTAACCAGGAGGCTGGTGGTTCAAATCCAGCAGCCACTCCTTGGAAGGAAGACTGGGCAATCTACTTCAATAGAGATACTGCCTTGGAAACCCAAGGAGTGGTCACTATGAGTCAGTCCGACTTGATGGCAGTGCGTTTGATTTTTTTGGTTTAGGGTGTAATCTGATACCCAGATTGAAGGATCATCACCATACCATGGCAGTGGTAGCTTTTTTAAACCTCTAACAGCTTGCAGCTCATTGCAGAGTCAATTGCACACTCAGCTTAGAATCCCTCTATTGTGTGCTGATTTTGTGGGAGAAACTCCACTCTAGCATTGCTTGGTTGGCTCCACTAGTATCTTCCTCAAATCAGCCAACATGGCAGACAGTGAGGGCTCATGGGAACCAGGACAAACTTTAAACTTGGAGAAGAGGCCTTAGGAAATACTCTAACTGTGGCCAAACCAAGACAACAAAACAAAAGTCAAACCCATTGTAGTCGAGTCGACAGTGACTCACGGCAGCCTCACACATTACAGAGTAGAAGTGCTCCATAAGATTTTCTTGGCTGTAATCTTTAGGGAAGCCAGGCCTATCTTCTGCAGCACTGCTGGGTGGGTTTGAATCACCAGCCCTTAGGTTACTAGGCAAGAGCAAACCTTTTGTGCCATCTAGGGACCTAAACCAGGTCAACAGACCTAAACAAACAAACAAAAAAGTATGAAAAGTCACTTGCAGAGACATAGACCTGGTCTCCAATCCAATCCACTTTTTTTTTTTTTTTAATGGGGTAAATATATATGTAACACAAATTGGACATTTTAATAATCTTCACACATACAGTTTAGTGACATTAATTATTGTTCATCAAGTTGTTCAACCCTCTTTTAAAGGCTTACTAGTTCTCAAGCTCTGGTAGTGTAGTGCCTAAGGCACTTGACTGCTAACCAAAAGGCTGGCAGTTCAAACCCACCAGCCACTCCTGGAAGGAAGATGGGGCAATCTACTTCTGTATTGATACTGCCTTGGAAACCCAAAGAGGGGTTGCTATGAGTCGGGTCCGACTCGACGGCATAGAACAACAACAACAACAGTTCTCAAGCTGGGGTACAAAGTGTAAACCTGACGGCCAGGGATCCATATGGAGCTTCTTACTAAGTAATCATTTTTATTTGACTATGTATGTTTCAAACCAATTGTCAGTTTGTGGTACTGTGGTGACTTGCAGTGTTGCTGTGATGCTGGAAGCTGTGGCATTGGTATTTCAAATACCAGCAGGGTCACCCATGGTGGGCAGGTTGCAGAAGAGTTTCTACAGGAAGACAGGCTAGGAATCTACTTCCAAAAATCAGCCAATGAAAACCTTATAGATCACAACAGAGCATTGTTTGACTCGCTTGCTTTGGACATGTCGTTAGAAGAGATCAGTTGCTGGAGGAAGACATCAAGTTGGTAAAGTAGGGGGCCAGCAAGGGCAAAGGAAGCCTTGTGTGAGATGGTACCATGCTGTGAATTATTCATATGGTCCCTCTAGCCACAGTCTTTGTAAGTCCCATCAAATGACTGGGTAGGACCACGCAAAAGTAAGGTGCTTGTGGCTCACCAAAGGGATTGGATAGTTTGCTAATAATGTAAATAAGGTACATGGCACCCTTGTGGGGGTGAGATCAAGCAAATAAAATGTATGGAACCCTAATGTGGGGATTGGGTACTTTTGCCATTCTGCTAGGCTTAAAATGAGCCATCTCAGAGATGGGAAGTGTAGATCTCACTACCATCATGAAAGAAGAGCCAGGAGTGGAGTGGGCCCTTTGCACCTGAGATACCTGCCCTGAGCCTCCTTGATTCGGGAGAAAGAAAGAGAGCTGTAACACTTTGCTGAGATGGCAAGAGACTGCAAGATTCAGTAGCAGGTCATGGGGCCATGAGGGCGAGAGGTCGAGGACCAGAGAGAGCCCTGACTGCAGGCATGGCTGCGAAGAGGCTGTTCTGATTGAAGAACTGTATCCTGAGTTGTTTCTGATCCTGAATTATAACCTGTTACTATTCTGCTCAGGTATAGCAGGGATTGGGAGGCTGGCATGGGAGCTCTGGTGGCGTAGTGCCTAAGACATTTGACTGCTAACAAGAAGGCTGATGGTTCAAATCCAGCAGCCACTCCTTGAAAGGAAGACTGGTCAATCTACTTTGATAGAGATACCACCTCAGAAACCCAAGGAAGGGTCACTGTGAGTCAGAATCGACTTGATGGCAGTGAGTTTAGTTTTTGGTTTTGTGAGGCTAGTGTGGGACTGGGCAATGTTTCATTCTGTTGTACGCAGGGTCGCTATGAGTCGTAGCCAACTTGGTGGCACCTAACAACAACAACAACTTCCCTGATAAACCCCGTAATTGTGAATATTGTCTGTGAGTTCTGTGTAGCTATTGCCACAAATTATTGAACCTAGAAAGAAGGAGACAGTGCTTGGGAGGGATGCTTTGTGTCAGAATTGGTAAAAAGGTTGGAACATGGAAGCATGTCTGACCTCTGCCTCATAGGAGTCAGCCTTGGGCTGTTGATCTTGATCCTCCTCCTCTCTTGTAAAGTCAGGGGAGGTCAGATGTCACTCCCGCACCATTTTTACAGCTAGATTGGCATAATGACCCCAAGGATGAACTCGAACATGCTAGTGATTGTGTGGACAATGCAGGACTGGGCGGTGTTTCATTCTGGTGTACATAGATGGGATTGCTATAAGTAGAAGTCAACTTGAAGGCACCTAATCTATCATATCTATCTGTGTTTCAAGCATCAAATAATTTTCCTGGCCAGAAATTAAAAACATTATTTTTATATCAAAGACAGAGAATGTTATAAGTCATTATACATAATTGGCACAATTGTAAAACATAAAAATAAATGTCTAAGAGTTTTATGCTTGCCCTGATGCTTCAGATAACCCCTCCATTCTTTCCAATCTGCTGGAAGATTTCGTTTTGCTTGAATAATTTATCTTAGAAAGGTCAGCACAAGGCCTGTCCCTATGAGGCAGAGGTTAAAGATGTCCCAAATATCCAACTTTTCCAGACTGCTGTGCCACTCCATAATCTCCGACATCAACTCCTCCTCCTCCCCTCAATAATCTCCCTCCTGTCTTAGGTTCCGTAGTTCATTGTAATGTCTCACAGAACTCACAAACTACCAAGGAAGTGGTTCATGTGGTGGTAGTGGAGGCTGGGAGTTTGGCTGGTGGCAAGTCCCAGGTCTGGGGGTAGGTCTGGAGGATTCATGCAACTCATCTGGTTGCAGGGGTTGGTGAACCCAAATTGGCAGGTCAGATGATGGCTGCTGTCTCAAGTCCATGGGTGAGATGATGAAAAACCAAATGCAGAACTGGAACAAGAAAGAGTGAACTTTCCCAGAACATTCACATATACTGTCATGGAAGCTAAGGGTGGTGACTTGAGTCACACCCTCCTGCAAGGTGGGACTCAAGATATATCCCACCCTAAACAGACCGAAGAAGAGTTGATGCTTTTGAGTTGTGGTGCTGGCGAAGAATGCTGAAAGTACC
>NW_006921986.1:1617482-1619236 GCF_000298275.1 Orycteropus afer afer | reverse complement strand
TGCTGTGCATGGGGTCGCTATGAGTCAGAAACAACTCGACGGCACTTAACAACAACAACAACAAACAGGCATAGGGATTAGGATTTACAATACACCACAAAACTGAGGACGATGGCTAGAAGGGCCATATTAAACAATTCACAACACTGCAGGCCACCCCCTGGCTCTTCTAGACGTTAGCCCTTTCACATTTGAAGGATTAATTTGTTGCTCCCTATCATTTTACCGGTCCCAAAGTCATTAATAAGTAATTCCTTCAGTAGGACAAAAAGTCCTAAGGGTGAGGTCACTCAGTTCCCAGGCATTAAGGTCTGCAGCAGGTGTCCATCTGATCTGAGCAGGTACTCCAAACGTCTGTCTCATGATCACCCTTTCTGACCTTTGATAACATTTAACTGAGAGAATATTACTCGCTCCCCTAAAAAGTCCCTCTTTAGGGGTGGAATTGTGGTAGTTATGTGTCAACTTGGCCTGGTTTTGAGTGGCTGGGCAGCTAGTGGTACTTTTTCCCCATGATGAGGCAGGCAATCTGCTCCATGGTGGGATCGACTGAAGCAGCTGAATAGCTGCTTCAGGGATGTGGGCTGCTTCGAGTGTATAAGGAGAAGCTTTGGGAATGGTCTGCAGCTTTTGGCACGCCTGAATCCTGCATGTAGTTAAGCCATGTTCAGCAGCCTGTCATGGCCTGCTGATCTTGGGACTGTCTCTGGACTTCAATTAGTGACCTACCATGTTGTTTGATAATTTTGGGACAGCATCATTTTATTTGTTGACCTTGGGTTTGCCAGGCTTAGCAGCCAACAGCTGCCTGAGTGAAGAAAAGCCTTCGGATTCAGTGGGCCAGGAGCAGAAGACAGAGCTGAAGCCCAAGTTTGAGGGGCTTTCAAGCAGCCCCTAGAGCCTGGCACTTTGAACTCGGACATCTAACCTCACAAACTGTAAGAGAATAAACTCCTGTTTGTTTAAGCCATCCCATTTGTGGTATTTCTGTTAGAGTGGCATGAGGTAATCAAAACAGAAATTGAAGAGAGTAGAGTGCTGCTCTAACAGATACCTAAAATGTGGAGTATGTCCTTGACCCAAGCTCCCTGCCCTGAGACAACAGCAGAGACACCAGCAGAGAGATGCCCTGGTGGAGAGACAGTGGCAGTAGAACCAAGAAGCATGAGATAGAGTGGCAGGCTTACCTGGCCTACAGAGCCAGAGGCCAGGATGAGAGACCAAGGGCCAGAGAGGAGTGTCTGAGGGGAAACTGTTCTGATCGAAGAATTGTATCTTGAGTGCATTCCTGAACCTGAATTGTAACCTGTTATTTCCCTAATAAATCCCATAATCATGAGTACTGTCTGTAAGTTCTGTGTGGTCACTGCAACAAATTATCCATCCCAAAAAATTATCCAACCCAGGAGAGAGGTAGTTAGTGCTGTGGGAGGGATGGTTGGTATTGAGGTGGGTAAAAATACTGGAGGGTGGTGACATGTCTGGCCTCATAGAAATAAGCCTTGGGGTGCTGATGGTGATTCTGTCTTCCTCTTGTGAAGTTAGAGGAGGTCAGAAGATGCTGCCATCATGTCCTTTTTGCACATTTGTTAGAGGAGTTTGAGATTCACTGAAATTGGTGGGTTCAACCCACTTCCTTGTGGTCATATTCTTTGAATAGGCTTTTCCCTTGCCAGTGATGTTCTTCCCTCAGTAGTTTAACTGATAGACTACTATTTGCCTATCAAAACTCAGAACTCTTTTTTTTTTTTTTT
>NW_006921986.1:1593612-1612860 GCF_000298275.1 Orycteropus afer afer | reverse complement strand
TCTTCTGCTAGTTGGGGTTTAGTCCACTTCTATATCCTTCCCTTCAAGGCTCAGGGGTCCAGGATTATCTTCTGTGCCTGTGTTAATTGGTTTCCCTTTTCTTTGTTGAGGAGGGTCTGTGCAGTCTTTCTGCCTAGTCTGCCATCTTCCAAAACTCAGAACTCTTGTGCTCTGACAGGCCTTTCTTTCCCTAGCAGCTGGAGGGTATTATGAGTTTTTCTGTACTGTGCATCATACATAAGTTTACTGTTATATTTATTCTATGTTGTTGTGAACGAGTGTTGGTCTATTTTCAACTCATAGCATCCCTGTGTGACAATGTAGAACTGCCCCATAGAGTTTTCTAGGCTGTAATTTTTATGAAGGGAGCTCTGGTGGTGTAGTGCTTAAGGCATTTGACTGCTAACCAGAAGGCTGATGGTTCAAACCCATCAGCCACTCCTCAGAAGGAAGGTTGGGCAATCTACTTCCGTAGTGATACTGCCTTGGCAACCCAAGGAGGGGTCGCTATGAGTTGGGTCCGACTGGACAGCAGTGCATTTGGTTTGGGATCTTTATGGGAGCAGATCACCAGGTCTTTCTCTTGTGGAGAAGCTGGGTGGGTTCGAAATACCAGCCTTTAGGGGAGTACTCTAATGGAGTGCTTAACCGCTGCAAATTCGGACTCCTTCATTCCATGTCAGTGTCGTTTATTTGTTTGTACATCTGCTTCAGTTACAAGATCGGCTACTCTGTGAGGGCAGGAATTATATTCTATTCACTTCTCTTCCTGATAGAGCAGATCTCAGTAAGTTGGTTGATTAAAAGCAATGCTTTTCTTTACTTCTTGAAAAATAACTAAAAAATCCCAAATATTCCACATTGCTACTACTTGAAATCCAAAAGGAGATGGTTAGTGCTTTATTTTGAGTCAGCTGTTTGACTCTGAGTGTGCCCAGAAAACATAGGCGTGGTCCTGGGAAGGGGGTTGGAGAGGGATTGTCACTAGATCCTGGCCTCTTGAGGGGAGGAGGAGAGAGGAGGGACAATCTAGCAGCTGGCCCAGCTGCGGGGCCTGCAGTCTCCTGCCCTCCCCTACCTCCTCTCCTGCTCTTTGAAAAGCACTGAGCTTACAGCCATTTGGACAAGCCCTCGCACTGTTTGCCTCCAGTTAGGGTCAGAGGCCTTATAAGAATGGCATGATTCTACTTCCTTAAATAGTGACTTGGGAATGAAGTGACTAACCATGTCTTTAATTAGCCATACCACAGAGGTCCTTGGGGGGCTGGTAATGGTGGGATCCTAGCCAAGATCAGCATTGAGTGGCTAGTATTCAGTCCAGAGAGACTCAGTGGGGTATTTTATTTGCCTGTCTCCCTCAGATTGTCCTGTCTGCCCCTCATTTTAGCATGATGGGCTGCTGGGGGTTGATAGAAGGAAAGAAAGGAGGAGAGCAGCTAACACTTCCTGAGCATCTACTACAGGCTGAGCATCTACTACAGGCAAGGCTTCAGAGAAATACAGGGATATAACCTGATGAAGGGAGCTCTAGTAGCGTAGTGCCTAAGGCACTTGACTGCTAACCAGAAGGCTTGTGGTTCAAACCCACCAGCCACTCCTCGGAAGGAAGATGGGGCAATCTACTTCCGTAGTGATGTTGTTGTTGTTATGTGCCTTCGAGTCGGACCCGACTCATAGCAATCTCTCCTTGGGTTGCCAAGACAATATCACTACGGAAGTAGATTGCCTAACCTTCCTTCCAAGGAGTGGCTAGTGGGTTTGAACCGCCAGCCTTCTGGTTAACAGTTAAATGCCTTAGGCCTTATGGTACCAGAGCTCCTTCCGTAATGATACTGCCTTGGAAACCCAAAGAGGGGTCGCTATGAGTCGGGTCTGACTCGACAGCACATAACAACAACAACAACAACCTGATGAAAGCATCATCCATGTGGTCCAGTCCCAGGCAGTGTTACCATCAGAGAAAGGTAGTCCTAGAGACTAAAAGTTATCTCAGAATGATTTAAGTTCTTTACCTGCATTTTCAAACTCTGTAAGTAGAATCAACAAGGGAAGTCCACGCCTACCCTTAATACAACCTCCTTCCCTTTTCGATCTACTTCCTCACCCCCTGAGCCTGCCCTGGCACTCTTTCCTCAAAATCCTCAGAAACCTCCCCTGACCTGTGTAATGTTTCCTTTTAACTCCTAGAGAAAGTGTCTTTCTAGCCCTGGCACATGTGTCCCTCATCTCTTCCAAACATCCTTCTTTTTTTCTGCCTGTTCACTTTTTTTCTCCCAACCTTTGGTTCTGTGTCATACAAGAGAAAAGAATAATTCTGGCGGGGAAGCCTGTGTCCTCACAGAGTAACAGAATGGGAGAAATCAAGTGGAAAGAGCTAGACCCTCTTTTGTTAATAAGGAGTGAGAAAATGGGCTGAGAGTAAACAAACAAAACAAAACAAAAAACCAAACACACTGCTGTGGAGTCAGACCCCACTCATAGCGACCCCTCCTTGGGTTTCTGGGACAGTATCACTATGGAAGTAGATTGCCCAACCTTCCTTCCGAGGAGTGGCTGGTGGGTTTGAACCGCCAGCCTTCTGGTTAGCAGTGAAATGCCTTAGGCACTACGCCACCAGAGCTCCCAACAAACAAACAGCTGTTGTTAATTCTATTTCAGCTCGTGGAGACCCCATGTGTGTGACAATAGAACTTTGCTTCACAAGGTTTTCAATGGTTGAGTTTTTGGAAGTAGATTACCAGCCACTACAAGGAAGGAAGGTTGAGTGATCCACTTCCATAGGAATACTGCCTTAGAAACCCAAGGAGAGGTGGTTAAGAGTTGAATCGACTCAATAGCAGTGAGTTTTTTGTTTTCGGGTGGACTTTATCTGTCAGCTTCTCAGTCAGCAGCAAGTATGGCAACCATTTGCACCACCCAGTAACACGTTTGGTTGGGAATACATGTAAGACAATAGTTTTGGTCCTGTCACTCAGACTCATAAACAAGATAGTTAGAAAATGGAAGTAAGTACACAGTACAGTGCAAGTACACAGGAGGTAATGCCAAACTGTGCCTGGGGTGCTGAAGGGTCACTCACAAAGACAAAATGCCTGAGGTGGGTTTTAACGCAAGACTAGGAGTTCACCAAGAGGACAAGGAGCAAGGGATTTCCATTCAGCGGAGCAACATGGGTGAAGCCACTTGGCTGACAGGAATAGATTGAATCACTAGATGGACCGTGCCACATCTGCAATCTATTTTCTAGCTACTGTCTCCCAGACTTTCTAGAAATGCCAGTGATTGCAGATGAGGCCCAGGGCCCCTCCCTTTGAGCTCTAGGGTCCCCCAGGGATCTTGGTGAAGGAGATGTTAACAAGCTGGTAGGGCAAGTCGAGAGAGAAGGAGGTTCTTGATTTCCCTAGGGAAGAGAAAGCACATACATCTACAGCCCTGCACCTAGGAGATAAATTTACCCTCTCCTGAGGAAAGAGAAAGCACCTTGGGCAGGTCTGGGCTGGGCTGGGCAGGGCTGGCTTTGTCCTAACCCATTTTGATAACTCTTAGGAATGAGGTGGAATACCTGACTATGAACAAGGCTTTCTCCCCAAGCTCTTTCAGCGTCCTCTTTATTGGATCGTTCACTCCATAAGAGTTTATTCTTAAATGACTATTCAGCCTGGACTCGACCTGTCCTAATTTTTTCACTCCCTCTACCTGTTGCCTCACAGACATGTTGGTGCCCTTGGGATTTTAAATATTACCTCGTACTGGGCTTGTGTTTTATGCTGTGATTTATAAGAATGATGCTCCTAGGATTCTAACACTTCCCCTATAATTCCACAAAGCAGTCTCTAGAAACACAAAATGTGGCCCCAGAACCAGCAGCATTAGCATCACCTGGGAACTTGTTGGAAACACCTTTTCTTGGGCTCGACCCTAGACTTCAGAAACCAGTGGGGTTGGGCCCAGTAACCTGTTTCAACAAGCTGTTCAGGGGGGACTCAAAATCCTTGGGAGGTGCAAATGGTTAACATGCTTGGCTGTTAACCAAAAGATTGGAGGCTGGAGTCCACTCAGAAGTGCCTCAGAAGAAGGATCAGGTGTTACTTCTGAAAAATCAGCCAGTGATATGGAGTACCATTCTACCCTGACACACATGGGGTTTCCATGAGTTGAAGTTGACTCCATGGCAACTGTTTTTTTTCAGGAGACTCAAGTGCACACTCAAGTTTGAGAACCACTGAGCTCAAGGATGCTTAAGACTGTGATGTTAACCTGTTGTGACCAGGGCTGAGCCCCCAAGTTTGTGGAGATTCCAAGATACCAAAAACACTGTTTACTTAAATTCTTAGAATGGACTCAAAAAGCACTATCTGTCCTTTTCTGTGAACACTGTCAGCTTGTCAAAATGCCAGACGTGTTGCATCAGTGACAGAATTGTGACTTCTCAGTAGACAAATAAGCCTTTGCTCCCTGAGGGTGGGGAGGTGTGGGGGTTTGACAAGGATGCAATTGGGGCTCCTAGTGGCTGCAGGTTCCCTCCTCTGGGGGCATTTTGGTGCAGGGCAGAAGGAACACATCGTTCACTTCAATGCCTCTGTGAGGGCGGTTCCTGCACATTTTCCCCAACATTTCTCAGAAGCCTCCTGCCTAATTCTCCCCCAGCAAGAGGAAATGGACTGTAACAGAAGTAGGAGAAATTCAAATTCACTACAGGGGACTTCCTGAGGGCAAGGCCAAGGAGATATTTTCAGGTCAGGTTGAACAATCTTCCTGGGACGTTCCAGATCAGAGCAGTGGAGTGTGGCAGCAGTTAAGGCTGGAGCCTGAACCAAAACCAAAGAAAATCAACCAGTTGTCATCAAGTTGATCCCAACTCATTGCAACCCCACGTGTGTCAGTACAACTGTACTTTGTAAGGTTTCAATGGCTGATTTATATTAAAGTAGATTGCTAGGCTTTTCTTGTGAGGTGCCTAATTGGGTGGTGCAAACAATTAACATGCTCATCTGCTAACTGAAATGTTGGAGGTTTGAATCCAACCACAAGTGCCTCAGAAGAAAGACTTGGTGATTTATTTCTGAAAAATAGACTTGAACTTCCAACATTTCATAGTCTATCAAGTAAATCATTTGTACTACCCAGGGACTCTGGCTAGAGCGCGAACAGGATTCAGAGTCTGGCTTTTTAATAATAGAGCTCTGTGACCTTGGGAAAACTACTTAACCTCTCTGTGCCTCCATTTTCTTGATCATAAAAGGGGAATCATGACAGCAAGACTGTCATGGATGTTTGGAAGCATTAAACTCAATAATACATCCTAAATACATGTGTTAACTGTTTGTCATTTTGAGTATTAAGGTGTGCCTAACCCAAGCCATGGTATTTTCAATTGCTTCATATGTATGTGAAAACTGAATAATGAATAAGGAAGACCACAGAAGAACTGATGCCTTTGAATTGTGGTGTTGGCAAAGAATACTGAAAATACCATGGACTGCCAGAAGAACTAACAAATTTGTCCTGGAAGAAGTGCAGCTCCTTAGAAGTGAGAATGGCCAGACTTATCTCACCTTCTTTGGTTGTGTTGTCAGAAGGAACCAGTCCCTGGAGAAGGATATCATCCTGGTAAAGTGGAGGGTGGGAGCTCTGGTAGCGTAGTGCCTAAGGCACTTGACTGCTTACCAGAAGGCTGGTGGTTCAAACGCACCAGCCACTCCTCGGAAGGAAGGTTGGGCAATCTACTTCTGTAGCGATATTGCTTCAGAAACCCAAGGAGGGGTCGCTATGAGTCGGGTCTGACTTGACGGCAAATAACAAAAACAACAAAGTGGAGGGTCACAGAAAAAGGGGAAGACTTTCAAGGAGATGGGTTGCAATGATGGGCTCAAGCATAGTAATGATTGTGAGGATGGCATACGACCAGGCAGTGTTTTGTTCTCTTGTATATAGGGTCACTATGAGTTGGGATTGATTTGACGACACTTAACAACAAAGTAAGTACTAGCACAATGCCTGGTATATAGCAGAAAAACCAGGTGCCATTGAGTTGACTCTTACTCACGGTGACTGCTCCATAGAGTTTTCAATGGCTGATTTTTTTCAAAACTAGATTGTTAGGCCTTTCTTCTAAGCCATCTCTGGTTGGACTGAACATTTTGGGTTAACAGCGGCGTAGGTTAACTATTTGAACTAACCACAGACTCTGTTGTTGTTGTTATTTGCCATCGAGTCGGACGGACTCTAGTGTTCACCAAATATCAGCTATTATAGTGGGGAGGCATTCAATAAATACTTGCTGAATGAAGGATTCACAGTCCCTGTCTGAAGCAGCCGGGAGACCACCAAAAATATATCCTACTGCTATTTTGGATCCCTTTATGTTCTGAACAGTTTAGTTACCAAGGAGTGGTCCTGCTTCCTAAAGTTTAATAGAAATCTAAGCAGGTATTTTCACAGTGGTTTCTTATTTCTGGAATGTCTTCTCTTTTTTGGTGTGTTGTCATCCAATAGGTTGTCTAGTGAGGAATCAGAGTGACATAAGGTGCTCCCATGCATAGAGGGAGGAAACAACCAAAATGAAAAGGGAAATGAGGTTTCTTGGGTAAAATTCCAAGGCTTAACACTAAGTCACATTTCCTGACAAGATTCAGCTTAGAAGAGTATTCTAGCTGCATTTCCATCAGCACATTGCTGAGAAAAAATGTCAAAGCTTATTGTTGGAGTCCAAGTTGATCATTGCTGATGTCTGGTAGGGGGCTCATTTCCCTGGCTGAGCTGCTAAGAGGAAGAGAAACTCTTTTGTTTTTTTTTTCACTCATACCCTACTCACAGGAAAAGGCACCATTGAAACAATACATCAGGCCTGGATATACTTACCTGGAGAATTTATTTGTCATATACCTTTAGAAAGATAGACAGATAGATAGCTGCTATCAAGATGAATTTCACTCATGGTGACCTCCTGTACATCAGAATGAAACGCTGTCTGATCCTGTGTCTGCCTCACAATCACCAGCATATCTGAGTCCATTGTTGTGACTGTTGTGTCAACCCATCTCACCGAGGGTCTCCCTCACACTTGATGACCTCTATTTCATCAAACACAATGTCCACCAGCAATTGATCCCTCCTTATGATGTATCCAAAGAAAGTGAGTCAAACAGTGTTCTGTTGTGATCTATAAGGTCTCCATAGGCTGACTTTTGAGAGATTTCCAGGCCTTTCTTTTGAGTCTCTCTTAGTCTAGAGGCTCTGCTGAAACGCGTCCATCATGAGTGACCTTGCTAGTATTTGAAATACTGGTGGCATAGCTTTCAACATCATGTTGTTGTTGTTAGGTGCTGTTTAGTCAGCTCTGACTCATAGTGACCCTTGTACAACAGAATGAAACACTGCCCGGTCCTGCACCAGCCTCACAATCCTTGCTATATATGAGTCCATCATTGCGGCCACCGTGTCAATATATTTCATTGAGGGCCTTCCCTGTATTCATTGACCCTCTACTTTATCAAGCATGATATACTTCTCCAGGGAATTGTCCCTTCTGACAACATGACCAAAGTAGGTAAGATAAAGTCTGGTCATTTTCTTGCTTCTAAGGAGCATTCCGGTTGCACTTCTTCCAGGACAGATTTGTTAGTTCTTCTGGCAGTCCATGTACTTTCAGTATTCTTCACCAACACCACAACTCAAAAGCATCAACTCTTCTTCAGTCTTCCTTATTCATTGTTCAGCTTTCACATGCATATGAGGTGACTGAAAATACCATAGCTTGTGTCAGGGGCACCTTAGTCTTCAAAGAGACATCTTTGCTTTTCAGCACTTGAAAGAGGTCCTTCACAGCTGATTTGCCCAGTGCTATATGTCGTCTGATATTTTGACTGCTGCTTCCACTGGTGGTTGGTTGTAGAACCAACTAATATGAAGTCTTTGACAACTTCAATCTTTTCTCCATTTATTGTGATGTTGCTTATTGGTCTAGTTGTGAGGACTTTTTTTTCTAAATATTGAGGTATAATCCGTACTGCAGACTGTGGTCTTCAATCTTCCTCAGTAAATGCCTCATGTCATCCTCGCTTTCAGCAAGCAAAGTTGTGTCATCAGCATATCATAAGTTGTTAATTGGTCTTCCTCCAGTCCTGATGCCATGTTCTTCTTCATATATCCATCTTCTCGGATTATTTGCTCAGAATACAGATTGAATAAATATGGTGAAAGGATACAACCCTGATACACTCCCTTCCTGATTTTAAACCATGCAGTACCCCTTGTTCTGTTTGAATGACAGCTTCCTGGCCTATCTACAGGTTCCTCATAAGCACAATCAAATGTTCTGGAATTCTCATTCTTCTCAATGTTATCCATAATTTGTTATGATCCACACAATTGAATCCTTCTGCGTAGTCAATAAAACACAAGTAAATATCTTTCTGATACTCTTTTCTTTGAGCCAAAATCCGTCTGACATCAGGAATGATATCTCTCATTCCACATCCTCTTCTGAATCCAGGTTGCATTTCTGGAAGTTCCCTGTCCATATACTGTTGGAACCATTTTTGAATTATCTTCAGCAAGATTTTACTTGCATGTGATATTAGTGATACTATTCAATAATTTCCATATTCTGTGAGATCATCTTTCTTTGGAATAGGTACAGATATGGATCTTTTCCAGTCAGTTGGCCAGATAGCTGTCTTCCAAATTTCTTGGCATGAACAAGTAAGCAATTTCAGTGTTGCATCTGTTTGGTGAAACATCCCAATGGCTATTCTGTCTATTGTTGTTGTTGTTATATTGTTAGAGCCCTGTTTTTCACTAATTCCTTCAGTGCAGCTTGGACTTCTTCCTTGAAGGTTGAATTTGTTCAATGTGGAACAAAGTAAATCATTGTTGATGTCAGATGGATGTTGGCTGACAAGACACAATGCCAGAAAGATGTTTACCTGTGTTTTATTGACCACGCAAAGGCATCCGACTGTGTGGATCATAACAAATTATGGATAACATTGTGAAGAATGGGAATTCCAGAACACTTCATTTTGCTCATGAGAAACCCATACATAGACCAGTTGTTCGAACATAGTAAGAGGGTACTGCACGGTTTAAAAATCAAGAAAAGTGTGCATCAGGTTTCTATCCTTTCACCATTTCACCAAGAGGTTGAACTATATGAAGAAGAACATGGCATCAGACTGGAGGAAGACTCATTAACAACCTGCAATATATAGATGATACAATCTTGCTTGCTATAAGTGAAGGTGACTTGAAGCACTTACTGATGAAGATAAAAGACTTCATCTTGCAGAGTAGATTACATCTCAGCATAAAGAAAACAAAAATCCTTACAATGGGAACAAAAAGCAACATCATGATAAATGGAGACAAGTTTGAAGTTGACAGAGATTTATTTTATTTGGATCCATAATCAACACTATGGAAGCAGCAGTCAAGAAATGAAATGATGTATTGCTCTGGGCAAATCTGCTGCAAAGGACCTCTTTAAGGTGTTAAAGAGCAAAAATGTCATTCTGAAGGCTAAGCTGTGTCTGACCCAAGCCATAGTATTTCGGTAGCTCCATCTGCAGGTGAAAGGTAGACACTGAGTAAGGAAGACTGCAGAAGGACTGATGTATTTGAATTATGGTGTTGGCAAGGTATATTGAAAGTACCATGGACTGCCAGAAGAATGAACAAATCTGTTCTGGAAGACGTGCAGCTGGAATTCTCCTTTGAAGTGAGAATGGCCAGACTTAGTCTCACATACTTTGGTCATGCTGTTGAAGGGACCATTCTCTGGAGAAGGATATCAAGTAGAGGGTCTGCTAGAAAGAGGAAGAACCTCAATGAGATGGATGGATACAGTGGCTACCATGAAGGGCTCCAGCATAGCAAGAATTGTGAGGATGATGCAGGACTGGGCAGTGTTTTGTTCTTTTGTACATAGAGTCACTATGCATCAGAGCTGACTTGATGGCACCTAACAACAATACCACCATCTGTCTGTCTGTCTTTCTGTCTATCCATCTATCATCGATGCACCTATCCATCCGTCTATCCACCTATCAGAGTCTGTTTATAACAATTATTTTTATACACTGTTTCCCAGAGCACAGAATACCTATCTATGCTAATTATGCATTTATTTTTATAGCATCCCCTCTTTGGAACTGGCTATGACACAAAGCAAGGCCCACAAATGATCCTGATGGCTAGTTATACTCAGGTCTGAGTGAAGGAAAAGCAAATGGATGTGTTGGAACTACAGCCCACACCTGGGTTTTCCCAAGGCTGTGCTGCTTGAACAAGCCTTCCTCTCAAGCTGGCCTAGCAAACAAACAGGAAGGTAGGTGTATTCACCCCACCTTGTCTTCTCATCTTTGGGCTAGAATGATCTGTGCAAAACTGGAGACAGCCTGACCGTGTTCAGTCTGTGTCTGTGTGTGGACGACAGGTGTCCTTTCCTCTGTGACTTGAAAACGGGCAAAGTGTGAAGCATAACAAATAAATGGGAAGAGAGAGATCTTTGTGTCCCTATTGTGTGCTTTTTCACCTCTAGGATTAACCATCTGATTTATTGGGCTTTGATTGAGTCGTGTCTATAAATTGAATTATTTAAAAACAAAGTCTACATCTCAAGATTGTAAGGGTCCATCTGTCAGCCATGGATTACTCAGCCAGGGGTTCCAGGAGCTTGGTCCCCATGATGCCTGTCCAGCATGATTCCCAGGGATGTTCTTCATATCCAGCTCTGCAACATCTCTAGAACATAGCCTCATGCTCCTGTGGCATAGCAGAAAACTCTTCGACTGAGCAGAAAGCCCTTGCCCTATGTCTAGATTGCTAGTTCTTGAAGCAGAGGGAGAATTTCTTGTTCATCATATCTCTAGGGCCTAGATATAGCACTTAGCCTAGGGAAGGTGCCCAGTGGATGGACGAGTAGATGGATGTCTCTCAACACACCACAGAGGCCACCTCTGCATATGAACAAGTGACTGGAGATAAGCTGTTTTTCTAACTACGTTAACTATTTCAACCTGGCCAGTTATACTTTGTTGCAGCAATATTGACAGAATGAATGAAGCAGCAACCCACAAGCCGCCACAGCGTGACGAATTGACCGATAGGGGTGATTTCCTTCATCACAGTCACTATTACCAATATGTATTTATTTGTCCACAGAGTTTGATATCTATCTGCCTTTCTTCCCAGGATGTCAGTTCATGAGGCAAGGAACAGATTTTGTTTTATTTGCCACATGTACACAGCACCTACTACAGAGCCTGGCACAAAACAGATGCCCAACAGGTATTAGTTTAATTGAATGAATATTTTCCATAATCTCTTTTCCTCTTTTAAATTAATATTTTAATTGTATTTTCAGTGGAAGTGTACATGCCAAAACAGGTTCCCATTCAACAATTTCTACACAGGTTGTTCAATGATATTGGTTACATTCTTAACATTGTATCAATATTCTCATTATTTCTGTTCTAGCTGCTCCATTCCCATTAACCCAGTCTCACAGCCTCCCAAACTTCTTGTCTATGCTTTAAAGTACTCGTTGACCATTTAGTCATATACAGATAGATGGTTTTCAAAAGAGCACAGTGCCCAGGGTGATACTCATTACTTTATGAGCTAAACTGCTTTCAGCATAAAGGTGATTTGAGAGGATAATTTTGGTTCAAAGCTTAAAGAATATCTCAGGGTAATAGTCTCAGGGATTCCTCCTGTTGCAGTGTGTCCAGTAAGACTTTTTTTTTTTTTTTTTTTTTTTATTTGAAGTTCTGTTACAAATTTTTCTCTCCTTCTACCAGCATTCAGCTACTTTGCTCCTGATCAGAACACTTAGTAGTGGTTGTTAGGCAACATCTAGTTCTGGTCTCAGGATAAATGTGGCCACGGTTCATGCAGATAATTAGTCCTATAGACAGATTCCTTCTCTAAGTTTTGGGTTTCCTTCTTTCTCTTTTGCTCCAGATGACTAGAGACCAATAGTTATATTTCAGATGGCTGCTTGCAAGCTTTTAAGACACTGGATTCTACTTGTTCTTGTTACCTAGTACCACTCTGACAAGAATATACCACAAATGGGATGCTTGAACAAACAGGAGTTTATTCTCTTACAGTTTGGAGGCTTTAAGTCCAAGTTCAAGTGGCAGGCTCTAGGGGCAGGGTGAAAGCTCCTCAACCTTGGGGTTCGGCTCTGCCTCCTGCTCCTGGCCCACTGGAATGAGAGGCTTTTCTTCACTCAGACAGCTACTGGCTGCTGAGACTGACAAACCCAAGGTTGACAAGTAAAAAGGCACAGTCTTGATGTTACCAAACCACACGGCAGGACATTAATTCAACTGCACTGAAAATCCCAAGGCCAGTAGAGCATGGCAGGTTGCTGAAAAACGACACGGCTACATGTAGGGTTCAAGCATGCCATAAGCTAGAGACCATTCCCAAAGCTGCTTCTTATATGTGGGAAGAACACCACATCCCTAAAACAGCTACTCAGATGCTTGAGGTAGATCCCACCATGGAGCTGATTGCCAGTCTCTTCATGGGGAATAACTACCACCAGCTGCCCAGCCACTCAACCAGGCCCAGCCAAGTTGATATAGAAACTTAACTACCACACTACTTATCAGACTAGAATGTAGAACATAAATATTAGGAACTATATTATGCCAATTGATCGACTGTCCCATAAGACTACGGCTTTAAGTCTTCAAACCAAGAAAGCTAATCTTGTGAGGTGATTGGGTATGTCGAAAAGCATCAGTTTTCATGACCTTTATTTGTTTTATCTTATTTTATTTATAGATGCATATATATAAATACACGTATTTTGGTTATTATTGTTGTTGCAAAATTATATATAATTTACCAAAATATTTATCCTTGTGATTATATGTGTGTGTACCACCTTGTGGTATCAGTTATCTTGGTTAAGTTACGCACACTTCTCCCATATTTAGTACTACCTTTTCCATCACCATATGTAGAAAGTGGCTATTGTCTATGGAATAACCCCCACCCCCACCACCGTTGTTGTTGTTATTATGTGACGTCGAGTCAGACCCGACTCATAGCGACCCCTCCTTGGGTTGCCGAGGCAGTATCACTACGGAAGTAGATTGCCCAACCTTCCTTCTGAGGAGTGGCTGGTGAGTTTGAACTGCCAGCCTTCTGGTTAGCAGTCAAGTGCCTTAGGCACTATGTTACCAGAGCTCCTACCCCCACCACTAGTAACCACCAATTAATGTTAGTCTCTGTATATATAGCTGTTCTTGTTATTTTATAAAAGTGAGATCGTACAATATTTTTCCTATTGTGATCAACTTGTTTCATTCAGCATAATGTCCTCTAAGTTAATCCTTGTTCCAAGACATTTCAGGAACTCATCATTCTTCATGGCTGCATAGGATTCCATTGTATGTATGTATGTACCACATTTTGTTTATCTACTCATTGTTGATAGGCACTTAGGCTGTTTCCATCTTTTGGTCACTGTAAATAGTGCTGTAATGGACGTAGATGTTCATAGGTCTGTCCATGTCTCTTCTGTATCCTCAAAATTACTGAGCACTTTCTCACTGGTATTCTTTTGTACATATTATGTGAATAATTTTCCTTTCAGTGTGGTTTAGGGTTTTACTGTGCTTTTCCTCTGTTATAGGTCGGATGACATTTGAAGCTCTTTGACCCGTGATGGCAGGTCTTCTGCCTTGTTCTTCTCTACCTCAGTAAGATGTATTCCTTTTCTTGTTTCTTCTCATCTTGGGGTTCGAAAATAAGACTAAGTGTTCTGGGCCAAGGATTAACACGCTGAAATAAAATGCCCTAATGAAACTTGGAAAATTGATATGATTATAGACAGCAATGTGTGGAGGGGAGAAAATTAAAAAGTGAGGGTGAGGCCTTGACATTGAGAGAGCACAAAAGAGAAGAAATATTGCTGAGGGCATGTGCCTCAGACTGCCTTGCAGATAGAGGGGAGAGGTGATTGGCTTTCTTCATACTGATTACAAATCTAGACTCAGTTCCATTATAATCATAATGGAGGGTGGAAAAATCTCTCTCCAAAGTGTGGTTCCCAGACATCAATATCACTTGGAAGCTTGTTTGAAATATAAAATCTTGGCTCTAGTTCCGGGCCAATTGATTCCAAATCTGTCTTTTTCACAAGATATTCAGGTTGTTTGTATGCCAAAAAAAATTTTGAAAATCAATGGTGTTTTCTAGGTAACCTCTAGGAAATTGCATGCTGCTAAAGTTGAGAAAGGATGTAATATTGTCACATGTTTCCAACTACTGCATCTATCATGAGTGAGGGAAACTATCTGGATGGGTTTTACTCTGGCCCACAGGGAAGACTGAACTCAGCATGGGCTGGGACAGTAAAGGTGAACTTGAACTTTTACATCCTAAGAACCAAGATGGGAACTTACCAAACAAAAACAAAAACAAAAACAAAAAAAACCTCACTGCTGTTGAGTCGATTGCGACTCATAGCAACCCTTCCTTGGGTTTCTGAGGCAGTATCTACGGACATAGATTCCCTGATCTTCCTTCTGAAGAGTGGCTGGTGGGTTTGAACCACCAGCCTTCTGGTTAGCAGTCAAATGCCTGAGGTACTACGCCACCAGAGCTCCCAATGAGAACTTGGCACATAGTAAATTATTATACACTCCAGAGAAGCATATTTCAAAAAGTACAGAGAAGAGATTGAAGCGAGGTTCTTCCAGAGAAGATGGCATGACAAAGTGGGAGCCTTCAAACACAGGACTTATACTACGTCTGAAACTAAAAATGGTTCCAGTGAGGTAGAAAAGGAGATGGTGTCTAAAAAGCTAGGTGTGGCTGCCCAGGGTAACTTAAAGAATCCAGACAAGTATAGAAGGAGGAAGGAGAAATTCAAAATCAAGAGTTGCTTGGATCCACACCAAGAGTTACAAGTGGTTAAGGTCAGAAAAAGATGTCGTTTGTGAAAGTGTTAAAGACAAAAAGAGCTTTTTTGGTAAGTTTGGAGCAAGAAAGATTAGAGAGGAACAGTTCTGCTGTTCAGAGCAGAGGGGTCACTGCCATGATGAAGAATTCCCTGGCCACTGGATCTGCCCTCATCCATCACTCTTCATCACATCACCCTTTTGTATGTTTTCTTCACAGAATTTGTCCCTATTTGTAAGTACCTAGTTTATTCTCCTTCCTTCTCTTACTTACTATATATTTCAACCGCTTCTAGAATATAAGCTTTATGGTGTTATTGAAGATTTTATCTTAGAAAATTAATAGAGAGATACTCAGGTTTGTTATGCATAAACTCATTTGTTGTTGTTGTTGTTAGTTGCCATTGAGTCGTGTCCGACTCATAGTGACCCCATGCACAGCAGAACGAAACAGCACCCGGTCCGGCACCAGCTCCATGATCCTTGCCATACTCAAGCCCATTGTCGCAGCCACTGTGTGAATCCATCTCGTTGAGGGCCTTCCCCACTTTCATCAACCCTCCCTCCACCTTACCAAGAATGACATCCTTCTGCAGGAAATGGTCTCTTCTGACAACATGACCAAAGTAGGTGAGACGAAGTCTGGCCATTTTCACTTCCAAGAAGCATTCCAGCTGCACTTCTTCCAGGGAAGATCTGTTAGTTCTTTTAGCAGTCCATAGTACTTTCAGCATTCTTCATTAGCACCACAACTCAAAAGCATCAATTCTTCTTCGGTCTTCCTTATTCATTGTCCAGCTCTTATATGTATACAAGGCGACTGAAAATATCATGACTTGTGTCAGGCGCACCTTAGTCCTCAAGGAGACATCCTTGCTCCTCTGCACTTGAAAAGGTCCCTTGAAGCCAACTTGCCTGGTGCTATACGTCATCTAATGTCCTGACTACTACTTCCATTGGCATCAATTGTAGAATCAAGCACTGTGAAGTCTTTGACAACTTCAATCTTTTCTCCATTTATTGTGATGCAGCTTATAGGTCCGGTTGTGAGGATTTTTGTTTTCTTTATATTGAGATGTAATCCATACTGCAGACTGTATTCTTCAATGTTCATCAGTAAGTGCCTCAAGTCAACCTCACTTTCAGCAAGCAAAGTTGTGTTGTCAGTGTATCACAGGTTGTTAATGATTCTTCCTCCAATCTTGATGCTATGTTCTTCTTCATATTGTCCAGCTTCTCGGATAATTTGCTTGGCATACAGATTGAATAAGTATGGGGAAAGGATACAACCCTGACATGCTCCCTTCTTGATTTTAAATGATGCAGTGTCCCCTTGTTCTGTTTGAACAACAACCTCCTGGTCAAGGTACAGGTTCCTCATGAGTACAATCAAGTGTTTGGGAATTCCATTCTTCTCAATGTCATCCACAATTTGTTATGATCTACACAATCAAATACCTTTGCATAGTCAATAAAACACAAATAAACACCTTTCTGGTATTCTTTTCTTTGAGCCAGGATCCATCTGACAGCAGCTACAATATCCCTTGTTCCGCATCCTCTTCTGAATCCAGCTTGCACCTCATTTAGTTATTGCAAAGTAGCCATGGCAGGGCACACAAGTAACAACTCACAACATTCATTTATAACTGGAAACTCAGAATTAATTATAATTACAATGTTCATTCAATGGTTAGAGTCCAAATCTTTTCACGCTTTTACCTTCAGTGAGAGGTCTTGGGAGGAAGGCCTAACCACGGCTTGAACTTGGCCCAGGTCCCTTGTAGCTAGTGACTGAGGTCTGTGGTGGTGGGCAGAGTCTTATTAGGCTCTTGGTGTTTGCCCCTGCCTTCTCTCAGTGCGTGACCAGAAATTTAGAATTTAATGCAAATTTGTCATCTTGGCTCCACACAAGAGCCAGTGTGACTCAAAGACAAGTATTTTATGTCTTTTCTCTAGGTTTAAAGATTAGTCAAGTAGCATATCTTTTCTTCAAGATTAGAGTTTAGGGAGGTTGCTTAAACTTATGTCTCAAGGCTAGTTTAAAAAGATTAACTATGTTATGTCTTCTTTTATCACAGTATGTCAGGTCAAAGTCAACTTTAAGATTAATTACCATATTCTTCATATACTTCTATATTTTTATGCCTAAATAACTTTCTTATGATATACAGGTTTCTAGGGAGCTCTGGTAGCTTAGTGGCTAAGACACTTGCCTGCTAACCAGACGGCTGGCAGTTCAAACCCACCAGCCACTCCCCGGAAGGAAGGTTGGGCAATCCTACTTCCGTAGTGATACTGCCTCGGAAACCCAAGGAGGGGTCGCTATGAGTCGGGTTTGACTCGACGGCATATAACAACATAACAACAACAACAATGACTTATAGTTAATGGCAGAGAGCCTCACAAAGATAGACATATTTCTAAGATCATATTATGAGTGCTTATGTATGTATGTGTATTTTAAAAGCATAATAGTGATTTATACCTTATGGGATTTTAGATCATGATAGAAACATGCAGAACATATGAGAGTAAGCAACATCATCTGCCTTATTCACTACAAAATTCCTAGGACCTAGAACAGTGACTGGCATATGACTGTGCTGCCATCAAGTTGACCCTGATCCATGATGACTCCATGTACAGTGCCAAGAAACACTGCCCAGTCCCACACCATCCCTGTGATCAGTTGTTGATAAGATTCTTGTGATCCACAGGGTTCTCACTGGCTGATTTTCAGAGGTAGATCACCAGGCCTTTCTTCCTAGCCTATCTCAGCCTGGAAACCCTATTGACACCTGTTCAGTATCATAGAAACACACAGCCTCCACTGATAGAAGGGTGGTGGCTACACATGAAGTGCACTGGCGAGGAAGTGAACCCAGATTTCCCACATGGAAGGTGAACCACTGAACCACCAGTAACTCACCTTGGGTGTCCCATAAATCAATGAATAAACAGGTTGAGACAAAGTCAAATGCCTCTATTCACTTCTGTCTGCTCTGTCAAGTTCTGGAAATGAGGTTCTCCAAATTGCAAAAAGGATTATAAGCTTTTAAAG
Source organism: Orycteropus afer afer (assembly GCF_000298275.1). Classification (NCBI taxonomy): domain Eukaryota; kingdom Metazoa; phylum Chordata; class Mammalia; order Tubulidentata; family Orycteropodidae; genus Orycteropus; species Orycteropus afer. Next base: position 1,594,872 of record NW_006921986.1, on the reverse strand, counting down.
AAAAGGGCAGAGAAACTCACCTTTCTTGAGAACCCATGTCATGTCTGTATGTGATGTTGTTGCTGTTTTTAGGTGCCGTTGAGTTGGCTCCGACTCAGAGCAACCCAATGTACAACAGAACGAAACACTGCCCTGTCCTGTGCCAGCTTCATACTCCTTGCTATTCGTGAGCCCATCATTGCAGCCACTGTGTCAATGCATTGTTAAGGTCGCCTCTACTTTGAGGAGGCAGCTGTTCCCAGGTTATATTTTGAGTGCCTTCTAAACTGAGGGGCTCATCTTCAGGCACTATATCAGACAATGTTTCACTGCTATTCCTAAGATTTTCAACGACTTATCTTTTCAGAAGCGGAAGGCCCCATCCTTCTTCCCAGTCTGTCTCAGTCTAGAAGCTCCACTGAAACCTACCCACCACGGGTGACCGTGCTGGCATTTGAAATGCTGGTGGCATAGTCTCCAGCCTCACAGCAACATGCAAGCCACCGCAGAACAACAAAGTGACAGAAAAGTGATAGCATGTGACATCCATTTAACCCTCATGGTATTCTTATTCCCGTTTTACAGGTGAGGAACTGAAGCTCAGAGAGGTAAAGTGACTTGTCTAAAGCTACTTAGTTAGTAAGATGTGGAAGCCATGCATGAATTAATGGTCTCTGATTCGAAAGCCCATGTTCTTTCCGTTACACTGGGGCTTGGTGGCAATTGTACTGAAAGAGAAATGGGAACATTGAACTGCTTTAAATAAGTTTAACTCACCAAGTCCAGGACAAGCTCAGTATAAATTGTTGACAAAATAATGCCATTTATCAAAATCATTCCAAGATTCTGTGGTATGTGAAAACAAACACTTATTTCTTGCTCACATGTCCATGGGTTGGCTGGGGTTTGGCTGATCTAGATTGAGTTTCAAGGGTCCATATCTACTCCATGAATCTTTCATTATTCTTGTACTAGCAGGTTTCCTGGACATGTCTTTCTTTTGGCAATGGCAGAAGCACAAATAGCTCGAACCACATGATACGTAAGGCCTACCCTGTCCCTCCCTGTCCACTTTCCACTCTGAAGAAAGCTACATGTCAGCCAACCTCAGCGCCAATGGGGTGGGAGATTCACTCAGACTCTAGCGGGAAGAATGCAAAGTCACATCTCAAAAGATATTGATCTGGCACCTCAATAACAAAAAGACAAACAATCCAATTAAAAAATGGGCAGAAGACATGAACAGACACTTCACCAAGGAGGATATTCAAGTGGCCAACA
>NW_006921986.1:1589381-1592597 GCF_000298275.1 Orycteropus afer afer | reverse complement strand
AAAAAAAAAAAAAAAAAAAAGAAAAAAAAGATATTGATCTGGGGAAAAATGAACAATTGAGAATAATGATGCAATCTACCACAGGAACATGTAGATATGCACAGTACCATGTGTTTTTCGTGTATTATCTCATTGAAATCTCACATCAATCCTATTATGTGGGAATATTGTTCCTATTTTTCAATGAGAAAGTTTTATCTCAAAATGATAAAGATTGGTTAAGGTCCCACTGAACTAAATTATATAGCAGGGACATACATGCAGGTCTGTCTGTCACCAAAGTCCATCTTCTTAACCCTGACTCAACCCTGTTGAGAAGAACTGGGAGTTGGGATAGAAGAAAAACTGCTAGTAATTCTCCAAAAACTAGGTTATAGAGAAGGGGCCAGAAGGTGGGAGGCATACACCTGGATGCATTTTTATGAAATAGGAGAAAGTGGAGTCCTGAAACAGTATATAAGCTCAAGTTTGTTTTTGTGGCAAGAATGCTTTATGAAAAACTCTAGGGGAAAATCACAAATCCCATGGCTAAGCTAATAAATCAGACTAGACCCTACTAGTAGACTGGTGGAATCCATCTATTCCCTATGTTAATCCCTCAGTTTGAACTGGTAGTCTTCAGCCACTCCTGCTCCTAGTCTTGCTTTCACCCCTGTGGTCCATGCTGCTCTTCAATGCCTGGCTATGTTAATTCTCACCTTGCCTGTTACACCTCAGACCTTCAATTTGGGTTCCTTCAGGGTTGGCTTGGGTTCTCCTTGCATGAATGCCCATGTAGATTTCCTGCTGTTCATCCACACTTTTTGGCTGTGGCTCTCATGCCAAGTCTGCACCAGATCCCTGCTCTCCTTACCAAACTGGCATGCTGTCAGGGTTCTCCCAAGTCCTATCGCCCTAAGGAGGGATACCTTCCCAGGAACACTAGAATAAACTAGAAAAAGTGGCTTTGAGTATAGCTAAAGGGGTTCCACAGGGGTAACAGGAATTCAGTAAGGGTGAATGTTGCTCAGAAAGCTTGTTAAAACACTGACTGGCAGATCAAGGAAGGGTCATGAGGGTAGAGTTCAGAGTTTCATCAAGGGGTTTGACAGATCCTTTCATAATCTCTTTTAGAAGATTGAGAAACATAGGTTGATTTAGAACAGATAGATTGGTTAGTCTGTGGTTGGTTAAAAAATTATGCTATCATTAATCAGATGTGCTGATTAATGACAGTCTGAGGGAGGTTGCTGGTGGTGAACAATGGATCTCTGTCCTTGGCCAGATTCTGTCCATACTTCTCTCTCTCTCTCTCTGTTTCCTTCCTCCCTGCCTCCCCATCTCTCTTTGGAAAACCTGGATGAAGACATAGGAAACTAGTTTATAAAATTTGTGGGGTGGCACAAACAAAGGAGGAGTAGCTAATACGTAAAATATGAGAGTTGAGATTTAATATATAATAATTAACAGGTACAGCCCCTTGCAAAGCCCTTCTCTATTCAGTGATCTCATTTAAGTCTCTCTACAACTCTGTGCGGTAGGTAGGACCAATTATCCTCATTTTAGATGAGGCTCAGGGTTTAAGTAAATCCCCCAAGATCACTCAACATTACTCCGTGGAGCCCAGGTTTAAATCCTGGTTTTTCTGATTCCAAGTTCCATACTCTTTAAATGGGCCAAAGCAAACAAGAGAAAATGAATGGAAACTTATATTTAAAAATATATGGAAGCATAGGTTGAAAGAGACCTGATGTACCAAGTACTGTGTGAGTGGTTCTCAGTATTATTCTCCTCCTCCCCAGATCCATGATGGCAGCCCACTTCCCCCCTCTTCCACCATTCTACACGTGCCCTGGCTTCCAAGCAATCAGTAAGCTGGTTCTCCTAGAGCCTAAGAACAGGGATGGGAGTTTGACCCTCCACTTTCATAAAGCTACCAGCCTTTCATTGGATTCAAGAGTACTGTTGGCACAATGGGGAATTCATAAGCTTAGGAGTCACAGTAATGTAATTGTGTGAACTTGGCCACATGAACTAAACCTCTCCAAGCCTCAGTTTCTATAACTGCAAAGGGGGATACTGATGCTATGAACCTCAGAGGGCAGTAGTGAGGATTGCATGAGATGGTGCACATAAAATACTTGGCACAGTGCCTGGCATGTTGTTGTTGTTGTTGTTAGGTGTGGTTGAGTCATTTCTGACTCATAGAGACCCCATGCACAGCAGAACAAAACACCACCTGATCCCATGCCAGCTCCATGATCCTTGCTATACTTGAGCCCATTGTCGCAGCCACTGTGTCGATCCATCTCGTGGAAGGCCTTCCCCTCTTTCATCGACCCACCACGTTACCAAGCATGACATCCTTCTCCAGGGAATGGTCCCCTCTGACAACATGACCAAAGTAGGTGAGACGAAGTCTGGCCATCCTCGCTTCCAAGGTGCATCTTGGCCACACTTCCTCCAGAACACATCTGTTAGTTTTTTTGGCAGTCCATGGTACCTTCAGCATTCTTCGCCAGCACCACAACTCAAAAGCATCAACTCTTCTTCGGTCTTCCTTATTCATTGTCCAGCTTTCACATGCATACAAGGCGATTGGAAATATCATGGCTTGTGTCAGGCACACCTTGGTCCTCAAGGAGACATCCTTGCTCCTCAGCACTTGAAAGAGTCCCTTGGCAGCTGATCTGTCCAGTGCTACATGTCATCTAATGTCCTGACTGCTGCTTCCATTGGCGTTGATTGTAGAACAAAGTAATGTGAATTCTTTGACAATCTCAATCTTTTCTCCATTTATCATGATGCTTGTTATTGGTCCAGTTGTGAGGATTTTTATTTTCTTTATATTGAGATGTAATCCATACTGAAGACTGTGTTCCTCAATCTTCACCAGTAAGTGCCTCAAGTTATTCTCACTTTCAGCAAGCAAAGTTATATCATCAGCATATCTCAGGTTGTTAATGATTCTTCCTCCAATCCTGATGCCACATTTTTCTTCATATAGTACAGATTCTCGGATTATTTGCTCAGCATATAGATTGAATAAGTATGGGGAAAGGATACAACCCTGACACACACCCTTCCTGATTTTAAACCACACAGTGTCCCCTTGTTCGGTTAGAACGACAGCCTCCTGGTCAATGTACAGGTTCCTCATGAGTACAATCAAGTGTTTGGGAATTCCCATTCTTCTCAATGTTATCCATAATTTGTCATGATCCACACAATCAAATG
>NW_006921986.1:1585150-1588344 GCF_000298275.1 Orycteropus afer afer | reverse complement strand
CAATCTTTATGCATTCCATTTCATTTTTGACAACTTCCAATTTTCCTAGATTCATACTTCGTACATTCCATGTTCTGATTATTAATGGATGTTTGCCGCTGTTTCTCCTCAATTTGAGTGGTGCCAGGTCAGCAAATATGGTCTTGAAAGCTTTACCTTATCCATGTGAATAAGGCTGATTTTTCTCTGATAATGCAGCTCTTTCCCAGTCCTACTTTGAGAGCTTTCTAAGCTAAGTGACTCATCTTCCTCCTCTGTATTGGACAATGTTTCCGGACTATTCATATAAATGCATTGTAATGTATCAGACAGTGTTTCTCTGATATTCATAAGGTTTTTCCTGGCCAATTCTTTGAGAAGTGGATGGCCTCTTCCTTCTTCCTAGTCTGTCTCGGTCTGCAAGCTGGGCTGATACCTGTGCATCATGTGCACCCCACTGGGTTTAAAACACCAGTGGCACAGCCTCAAGACTCACAGCAACACAACACCACAGTGGGACAAACTGACAGACAAGTTTGTCTCCCTTAGCTGTTGGACCCCTCCAACCACCCTTACCTGGATCCCTGCAGCTCACTCCTTGATCTATTCCAGTTCCCTTTGCCTTTTCTGTCCTCTCCCTGCCTTCCCGCCTTGCTGCTTGTGGGGCATGGCCTGGGTTCCCTCTCCTCATCTGGGTTCCTGTGGCTGACTTCTCGATCTTTTCCAGTCCCCTGTTCCAGTGCCTGACATGTAGGAGATCCTAGTCAATGGTAGTTCATCTTTGGAGTTGGTAAGTAGCAGGTTACTGTTGGGTTATGATTGCCATACTTTCTGCATTGGTACTATACTCTCACTCTTTCTGGCTCTAAGTCTTGGTTTTTGTAACCCAGAAGACTTGATTAGATTTTCACTTTTCTGGTTGGAGGGCTTCCTTATTCAGGAAGTAAGAGTAAGTCAGCCATATTTGTTCTGTTACCCCTTATGGGAATTTTCTAATATTGTGGATTTTTGGAACATCATATGGACTTCTCTTTATTACCTTACTACCATTACATGGAAGGGGAGTGGTGGGTCAGTAATAGAATTTTTGCCTTCCACATGGGAGACCTGGGTTCAAATCCAGCCAGCATTCCTCATGCCCAACCACCACCCACTACTCTCACTTGAGGCTTGTGTGTTGCTATGATACTGAACATGTTTCAGTAAAATTTCCAGACTAAGACAGTTAAGAAGAAAGACCTGGAGATCTACTTCTGAAAATCAGCCAATGAGAACTCTGTGGATCACAGTGGTCTGATCTGCAACCAATCACAGGGATTGTGCGTGACCAGGGAGCATTTTTTTTTTTAATGAATGAGATCTCCATGAGTCAGGGGCTGACTTGCCAGCAGCTGACAACAACAAACATCATGTGGAGTTACCCAACCAGGCAGGTGGATAGATCAAGTAACTCATTTCCTTATCTTTACTTCTTGGAGGTTTGGTAGAGAGATAGGAAAGAGCGCCGGGTGAAGAGAGTTATAGATAGAAATTAGAGGGAATATGTAACTTTGTGAATCTCTTTTCTCAATGTTGCATTTTGTCTTTTCTATGTCTCTCTGTCTTCTGGGTGATACAAGGAAGCTATTTTTTGCCCAGAATTTAATACTCCCTTCTATTTGTTTTGATCTTTATTAGGACTAAATATGGGGAGCTCTGGTGTTGTAGTGCCTAAGGTGTTTGACTGCTAACCAAAAAGCTGGTGGTTCAAACCCACCAGCCACTCCTTGGAAGGAAGGTTGGGAAATCTACTTCCGTACAGACACTGCCTCGGAAAGCCACGGAGGGGTAGCTATGAGTCGGAAACGACTCAATGGCAGTGAATTTGGTGTTTTTTTTTTTTTTTTTTTTTTTTTCCCCAGTAGGATCAAGTGTTTCTTTTGGTGGTTTTTAAAGTTTTCATCAATGGATGTTTACTCATTTGGCGTCATCAAACTGTACTTCAAAAAAGATACCCAATTCCAATGTTATAAAACAATGAAATGTAAAAACAATGAAGTATTTTCAGAGGAATATATTTTAAACTATATTCAAGTACCAAGAACTTACCAAGGGCAAGAACTGAACTCTTCTGGAAGAATAAATTGTAAGGCTAATTAATTTATTTTGTACAAGAATGAGTATTAATTCACTCATTGCTTCCATGGTAGTGATAATCCATAATCCATAAACCCAGAACAACAACAAACATCATGTGGAGTTAGCATAATCCATAAATCCAGAATGCTGTGATGAGGCTGAGAGAGCCTGTGTATCTTTATCTAACAAACAGTGGGCCCTACAAACTCTTGACCTCCTGAATTTACATTAACCTAATGGGGATTGTTATGAATTGAATTTGTCCCCCCAAAATGTGTGTTGAAATCTTAACCTTTGTACCTATAAATACGACCTTGTTTGAAAGTAGGAGTTTTCGAGTTCCGGCAAGATGGAGGACTAGGCAGAAGGACTGCACAGACTCTCTTCAACAAAGAAAAGGGAAACCAATTAACACAGACACAGAAGATAATCTTGGACCTCTGAGCCTTAAAGGGAAGGATACAGAAGTGGACTAAACCCCAACTAACAGAAAAATTTGCATGAAAATACCAAAAAAAGGAGACATACGGAGCTGCGGTCTGAGAGCACCCTGAGTGACCCTGACGGTACAGGTGGCTTGGAGATTCCCAACTGGTGGTAGGACCTAAGAATTAACCTAAAAATCACCCTGCTAGCCAGGGACTGCACGGACTGTGCATGGTGGCTGTGGAACAAACAGAGAAGGTGAAGAGAAAGGTGGGCTGAATTGTGGACTTTTGCCAGTCTGGAGGGTGCCACCATTTTGTAGGTTTAAAAAGCGGCTTGACTATTTTGGATATTTAAAGAGATAGTGCTCTTGCAGATTCCTGTGGTGGTAGGATTTAAGAATTAACCTAAAAATCACCCTGCTAGCCAGAGACTGCATGGAGGACTGTGCACGGTGGCTGGGGAACAAATGGAGAAGGTGAAGAGAAAGTTGGGCTGAGCTGTGGACTTTTGCTGGTCCAGAGGATGCCGCCATTTTGAAGGTTTAAAAAGCGGCTTGACTAGTTTAGATATTTAAAGAGACAGCGCGCTTGCAGATTTCTGGGACTTAAGAACACATTCTGCTTTCCAGCAACCCAAGGACACTCGAGGCCTGAAAGACTGAAAAGGTA
>NW_006921986.1:1579265-1581868 GCF_000298275.1 Orycteropus afer afer | reverse complement strand
CACAGGGATACAGCTCAGCGGGCAGGAGAGTATGGAGGGATGGACACAGGGAAGAGGTAACTATGGGGAGGAAGTGGGAGGGGAGCTGTTGCATTGTGGTAAACTGTGGTCAATGACATAAGACAAAGTATGTGTGAACTGCTGTATGGAAAGTGAATCTGCTCTATAAATCTTCACCCAAACAAAAAAAAAATTAATGATTGCGAGCAATTTCTTGTGTGTTTATTGGCTGCTTGTATATCTTGTTTGGTGAAGAGTCTGTTCAAGCTTTCTGCCCATTTGTGAATTGGGCTATTTGTCTTTTTTGGTGTTGAGGTGTTGAAGTTTTCTGTAAATTTTCAAGATAAATCCTTCAGATATGCCATAGGCAAATATTTTCTCCCAATATCTAGGCTCTCTTTTTACCCTTTTGACAAAGTCTTTCGATGTGCATACGAATTTAATTTTTAAAAGGTCCCAGTCATCTAGCTTCTCTTCTATCTCTTGCACATTCTGGGTTATGCTTGAGAGTCTATTTAAATATGCCATAAATTATGGCTCCCAGATTTTCCCCTATTTTATCTTTGATGAATTTTATACATTTTGGTTTTATATTTAAGTCTTTCATCCAGCTTGAGTTTGTTTTTGTGTATGGGATGTTTATGGGTCTTGTTTCATTTTTCTACAAGTGAATATCCAGTTTTGCCAGCATTATTTATTAAAGAGGCTGTCTGTTCCCCCTTTAATGGGTTTTGCACCTTTGTCAAAGATCAGTCGTCCATAGATGGATGGGTCTGTATCTGGACTTTTGATTCTGTTCCATTGGTCTATCTGTCTATCATTGTACCAATACCATGTTGTTTTAACTACTGTAGCTGTATAGTAGTTACAATGTGAGACCTCCCACTTTGTTTTTCTTCTTGAGAAGTGCTCTGCTTATCTGAGGTCTCTTCCCTTTCTATATGAAATTAGTAATTAGTTTTTCCATGTCCTTAAAAAATTTTGTTCAATCTGGATTGGGATTGTGTTAAATGTATAGATTGCTTTAGGTAGTATTGACATTTTCACAATGTTTAGTCTACCTATCCATGAATATAAAAGATTCTTCCTCTTATGTAGTGCCCTTGTTGTCTCTTGTAGCAGTGTTTTATAGTTTTCTCTGTATAGGTCTTTTGTGTCTCTGATGAGGTTTATTCCTAGATATTTTATCTTTTTAGTAGCTATAGTAAATGGTATTCTTTCCCTTATTTCTTTATCAGAGGACTCTTTGCTGGTGTAGAGGAATCCAACTGATTTTTGTGTGTTGATTTTGTGTCTTGCCACTATGCTGAACCTCTCTATTAGTTCCAGTAGTTTTTTTTTAGTCCCTTGGGTTTTCTACGTACAGGATCATATCATCCACAAATAGAGATAGTTTTAGTTTCTCTTTGCCAATTTGTATGCCTTTTATTTCTCTTTCTTGCCTTATTTCCCTGGCCAGGACTTCCAATATAATGTTAAATAGAAGTGGTTATAGAGGGCATCCTTGTCTGGTTCCCGTTCATAAGGGGAATGCCTTGAGTCTTTCTCCATTAATGGCCACAACTCTTCTTAATAATACTTTTAATAGTCTCATGTTGGCAATATACAAGCATATTAATTTTATTGAACAACTTACAAACTGAGTTAATGATCATTTGGTTCCAACATGTGAACATTTACCCAATTTAGTTATAATATCATCAGAGAAGTAGGATGTTTTATTATATCTCTGAACTGACCCAGTCCTTATTGCCATTTTGAATATTTGAAGAATTATGTATTTATTCAATGAAAATTTGATTACTTGTAGCATTTTAAAAAATTATGCTTTAAATAAAGTACCACAAGAGCACAAGGAATTGAAAAGGCCACTGAATTTGGAATTAGAAAAATTTAGATTTGATTCCTCTCTCTGTTGCTTACTATCTATGTAAGCCCTAGGGAAAAATCATTTAATATCTCTGCGTTCTAGTTTTCCTCCTTAATCATTAGAGGGGATGATGTCTGCTCTGCCCACCTCAGAGCATCAACATCCCTTAAAAACTTGGACCCAAGTGATTCCATTTCAGAATGGTGTCATACTTAAGAAGCACAGTTCAACAACAAAAAGTAATTTAAAGGAAATTCCTTTCTTTCTTTTGTCCCTTGAAGGAGAGTGAAGAGGATTTAAGCACACCATTCCGCTACAAAACCAGAACCCACTGTCACTGAGTTGATTCCTACTCATAGTAGTGCGGTAGGACAGAGTAGAACTTCCCCAGATGATTTCCAAGGCTGTAAATCTTTATGGAAGCAGACTGCCTCATCTTTCTCCTGTGGAGTGCCTGGTGGGTTTACACTGTTGACTTTTTGGTTAGCAGCCACATAGTTTAACCATTGTGCCCCCAGGGCTCTAAAATTTTAAAAAGCAAAGACATCACTTTGAGGAGGACTAAACTGACCCAAGCCATGGTCTTTTTAATTGCCTAATATACATGCTCTCAGAAGGAAGGTTGGGCAATCCTACTTCCTCAGTGATACTGCCTCGGAAACCCAAGGAGGGGTCGCTATGAGTCGGGGCCGACTCGACGGCAAACAACAACAACAACAACAACAATATACAT
>NW_006921986.1:1539685-1579160 GCF_000298275.1 Orycteropus afer afer | reverse complement strand
CTAACCAGAAGTCTGGCAGTTCAAACCCACCAGCCACTCCTCAGAAGGAAGGTTGGGCAATCCTACTTCCGTAGTGATACTGCCTCAGAAACCAAGGAGGGGTCGCTATGAGTCGGGACCGACTCAACAGCAAATAACAACAACAAATATACATGCAAATGCTGAACAATGAAAAAGTCAGACTGAAGAAGAATTGACACATTTGAATTGTGGTGTTGGCAAAGAATATTGAATATACGTGGACTTCCAGAAGAAGAACAAATCTGTCTTGGAGGAAGAACAGCCAGAATGTCCACTTGCTTTGGACATGTCATAAGGGGTACCAATAGTCTCTGGAGAAAGACATCATGTATTTTCTGGAGAAGGACATCATGCTTGGTGAAGTAAGAGTGTCAGTGAAAAAGAGGAAGACCTTCATTAAGATGGATTGACACAGGGGTTGCAATAATGGACTCAGACATGCCTACTATTGTGAAGATGGTGCAGGATCCAGTAACATTTCATTCTGTTATACGTAACAGACTCAATGTTACCTAAAAACAACAAAACACACTATGAGAAATAATATAAAATCCCCTTTCCTCATACATCACCCTTCATACCCTCGGCTCTTGAAGTTTCTCTTCTACCTGCCTTCCCATAGCTTCTCACCCCCACCAAAAATGCTTTCCTTCTCCCAGCTTGTCCTGCTTTTCCCCCTCCTCTTCTCCACACCTTTTCTTCCTTTTAGTCTTTGATTAGATAGATTATACAGCTTCTCTCCCCAAACCACCAAACTCACTGCCATTGAGTCTATTCTGACTCATAGGACCTTATAGGACAGAATAGAATGGCACCATAGGGTTTTCAAGGCTGTAGATCTTTATAGAAGCTGACTGCCTCATCTTTCTCCTGTGGAAGGCTGGTAGGTTCCAACTGCTGACCTTTTGGTTAGCAGTCGAATGCTTTAACTACTGCACCACCAGAGCTCTTTAGCTTCTCTCCTAGTAAGAGAGAATTCTTCCCTTATTACCAAACTCACTGCCATCAAGTCAATTCTGACTCATAGTGACTCCCTTTGGGTTTCTGAGGCAGCAACTTTTTACAGAAATAGATTGCCCAGTCTTCCTTCTGGGGAGTGCCTGGTGGATTTGAACCACCAACCTTCTGTTTAGCAGTCAAATGTCTTAGGCAGTATGCCACCAGAGCTCTTTCTTCCCCTATTGTTGTTGTTATGTGCCGTCAAGTAGGATCTGACTCATAGCGACCCCTCCTTGGGTTTCCGAGGCAGTATCACTACGGAAGTAGATTGCCCAACCTTCCTTCTGAGGAGTGGCTGGTGGGTTTGAACCACCAGCCTTCTGGTTAACAGTCAAGCACCTTAGGCACTATGTTACCAGAGCCCCTTCTTCCTGTATTAGTGCTTTATAATTTGAGCATTTCTTTTGGAAGGATGAAGGATAAAATCTGAGTAATAAGTCTTTTCACATGAATTACAAAATGTAGGATACAATGACAATATAAGATATTACTGTTATCATCATCATCATTAATAATATAAGGTGATAGAATGGGTATGCCTTTTACCCCAAACAAATAACTCAACTTCTAAATTACAGGAGTCCCTAATATTATATTGAATCCATTTAAGACATATTTTTGGAAGAAAGGTTGGGTAATCTACTTCCACAGTGATATTGCCTCGGGAACCCAAGGAGGGGTCTCTACAGGTCAGGTCCGACTCGACAGCACATAACAACAACAAGACATTTTAACATTTCTGAAATCAGAATATCCTACAACGAATGATGCTTTATAATCACTATTTACCATTTTTCTCCATTGAACATTGCTGAAATTTTATTATCAAGGAAGTGTTTGGTAAAATACAGATGACTGATTTTCACCTACGTTACATCAGTTACAGTCGAGTCAATTCAGACTCATGGCAACTCCATGGGTGTCAGAGTAGAAGTCTGCTCCACAGGGTTTTCAATGGCTGATTTTTCAAAAGTGAATTGCCAGGTTTTTCTTTCAAGTTTCCTCTAGGTACATTTGAAGCTCCAACCTTTTGGTTAGCAGCCAAGACTGTATTAACTGTTTGTACAACCCAGGGACTGCTCACCTATTGTCGATGCTATATATTGAGTGCCACATTGAGGCTGCTAGTATGTAACAATAATCGCTGTGCCATTTCCTTCTCACTGTGTGGAAGAAACAGTATGGGCAGCTTGTTCCTGGGAGGGATAGGGAACGTTTTATGGGTCAAGCTCATGGTCATAAGCTCTTGGGGTTGCAATAAGTTACTTGACTTATGAGACTCAAGAGAAAGGGATATTTAGGATTCCACATACACTATCTACATCTTGCATGTGGTGCATGTCCCGCTTCCTGATTCCTTGCTGGGCACACAAACCAATTTCAATACAGGGCAGCCTATCTGGAAAGTATATACTATACCTAACACCATGCCTTGCATTCCTGAGATAGTCACTCCGGACTTGCTAAATAGCTACTGCAGGGGGCTGCAGAGGGGCTGCACATAGAAGTTGGATGAAACAATTTCTGCTGAAGCCAAATGATTGTCTATTACCTTGCCTGTGGACTGGTGGCGCCATGCATGTAAGATAATGTTATGACAAGGAAGTTAAGAAGTACAGGAAATCAAAACAGTACAGTAGCCTGTGATGGAAATCCAGGACAGAAATGACTTCAGAGTGGTCAGGGTCTGTTTGTAAAAGCATAGGTTGTGCAAGCAAAAAACAATTGGGGCAAAAACCTATAGCCTCCCCTCCAAGTCAGCAGCTTGCCAGGAGACAGCGTAGAAGTTTGCAAAGACTCCTTTAGTCAGACAGGGTCTATGCCAGAGAGAGCAAAGCTGCTGAGAGGTTACAAATGGTGGGAGTATAGGAAGGCTGTTTATAGTCTGACTGAATCTCTGAAAGAGCCGGGTTTCCTGACTCTGAGGAAATATGAGTGGATGCTGAGAGGAGCTGTTAGAATGTATAAGGCTCACCTTTTGGGAAATAGGTTTCTTTTTTTTCCTCTCTTCCTTTTATGGTTGGTTCATTTTGTACATAATGGTTTAAATGGTTACACGTTTGGCTGATGACCAAAAGGTTGGCAGTTGGAGTCCACACAGAAGTGCCTAGGAGGAAAAGCTTGGTGATCTACTTCTGAGAAATCAGCTAATGAAAACTCGGTGGAGCACAGTTTTGCTCTGACACACATGAGCTAACCAAGAATCAGATTGACTCAGTGGCAGGCTGGTTAACTGTTGATGGTTTATACCCTTGGCCTCATGGTAGTCTGATCAAGAAGTTTTATCAGAGGATTTGGGAATTTGGACCTCTTTTTAGTATTCCATATCTCTAGGTTGGTCTAACTCCTGTTTGGCCCTTGAGTAGACTGACCTGGGATTTCCATACTGCCATGGAGTCGATTCTGGCTCATATTGACCCAAGACTGTAAATCTTTATGGAAATAGATTGCCTCTTCTTCCTCCCACAGAGCAGCTGGTGGGTTTAAACCACAAGCCTTCCGGTTAGCAGCCAAATATCTTAACCACTGTGCCACCAGAGCTCCTTAGAGGAGACTGAAGGTGTCCCGAAATCTATAGGTACCCCACAATAACACTTGGACCCATGACTCTAAAATAGTTTTGGAGCTGGCCTTGCTTCCAGATTACTGTTGAAAGGGATGGGTTGATATCATTCTATCCTCCTTCAGCCTAAACCTGAATTCTGCATCCTGAAAAAACAATTGTTTATGATAGTAGTGCTGGGGTGAACCAGCACTAGTGTCTAGCAGGGCTGGGCTCTAGAGGAGTATAGAGAAGGAAGGAAGAAATGGGTCCAGCTAGAATCATTTATCCCTTTTTATCATTTGTTTGTCCCTAGGTGGCAGGATCCAGGTAAGAGGAGGGTGGAGAGGCTACGAACAGCTAAGAGAGACAAACATCTGTCAGTTTGTCTTACTATGGTAGCTTACATGTTGCTGTGAGGCTGGAGGCTGTGCCACCAGTGTTTCAAATGCCAGCAGGCATGGTACACAGGTTTTAATGCAGCTTACAGACTGAGACAGACTTGGGAGAAGGAAGAGGCCATCCGCTTCTTAAAGAATGGCTAGGAAAATCCTTATGAATAACAGAGAAACACTGTCTGATATGTTACTGGACAACTTTATCAGTGCTGTTGTTGTGGTTTGTCCTATACAGTGCCAGAAGGTGAGTCCCTTAGGTGGGAAGGCTCTCCAAACCTAAGGGAGGAGCTGCCCCTTAGAGTAGAGCCAACCTTAATGATATGGATAAAGTAAAGCTTTGGGGACCTCCATTTGCTGATGTGACATGACTCAAATTGAAGAGAAACAACTGCAAACACCCATTAATAAATGGAAAGTGGAATGTACAAAGTATGAATCTAGGAAAATTGGAAGTTGTCAAAAAAGAAATGGAACACATACAGATTGATATACCAGGCATTAGTGAGGTGAAATGGACCAGTTTTGGCCATTTTAAACAGAAAACCATATGATCTACTATGTCTAGAATGAGAAGTTGAAGAAGAATGGTGTGGCATTCATCATCACAAAGGATGTTTCAAGGTATATCCTGAAGGACAATGCTGTCAGTGCACTTCCATGGAGTTGTATCCAACTCACAGTGACTCCTCTTTGGGTTTCCGAGTTAGTATCACTATGGAAGTAGATTGCCCAACCTTCCTTCTGAGTAGTGGCTGGTGGGTTTGAACTGACAGCCTTCTGGTTAGCAGTCAAATGCCTTAGGCCCTATGCCACCAGAGCTTCCACAATGTTGTCAGTAATAGGATAATATCTATATGCTTTCAAGGAAGACAAGTTAATACCACTATTATTCAAATTTACACACCAACCACCAAAGCCAAAGATGAGGCAATTGAAGAATTTTATCAACTTCTGCAGTCTTAAATTGATGAAACATGCAATCAAGGTGTGTCAATTATCACTGGCAACTGGAATACAAAAGTTGGAAACAAAGAAGAATCACCGGTAGTTGGAAAATTTAGCCTTGGTGACAGAAATAACACTAGAGATCGCATGATGGAATTTTGCAAGACCGACAACTTATTCATTGCAAATACCTTTTTTCAACAATACAAATGGTGACTATATAAGTGGACTTTGCCAAATGGAGTACACAAGAATCAGATTGACTATATCTGTGGCAAGTGGCGATGGAAAAACTCATTATCTTTAGACAAAACAAGGCCAGGAGCTGATTGTGGAACAGACCGTCAACTGCTCATATGAAAGTTCAAGTTGAAACTGAAGACAAAACAAGTTCATGAGAACCAAAATATGACCTTGATGATATCCCTCTTGAATTTAGAGACCATCTAAAAAATAGATTTGATGCATTGAACACCAGTGACTGAAAACCAGAGGAATTGTGGGATGACATCAGGAACATCATCCATGAAGAAAGCAAATGGTCATTAAAAAGACAGGAAAGGAAGAAAAGATGACAGAAGAGACTCTGAAACTTGCCCTTGAATGGAGAGTAGCCAAAGCAAATGGAAGAAGAAATGACAAGATAAAAGAACTGAACAGAAGATTTCAAAGAGCAGATCAAAAAGACAAAATCAATTATTATAATGAAATGTGCCAAGACCTGGAGTTAAAAAACCAAAAAGAAAGAACACACTCAGCATTTCTCAACTGAAAGAACTGAAAAAAAAAAAGAAAAAAAATTCAGGCCTCGAGTTGAACTATTGAAAGATTCTATGGGCAAAATATTAAGTAATGCAGGAAACATCAAAAGAAGATGGAAGGAATACACAGAGTCACTATACCAAAAAGAATTGGTCGATATTCATCCATTTCAGGAGGTGGCATATCATCAAGAACCAATGGTATTGAAGGAAGAAGTTGAAGCTGCATTGAAGGAATTGGCCAAGAACAAGGCTCCAGGAATTGACAGAATACCCATTGAAATGTTTCAACAAACAGATGCCACACTGATGGCACTCACTCTGCTATGTCAAGAGATTTGGAAGATAGCTTCCTGGCTAACTGACTGGAAGAGATCCATATTTGTACCCATTCCAAAGAAAGGTGATTTCACACAATGTGGAAATGATCAAACAATATCAATAATATCACACACAGTCAAATT
The DNA here is from genome assembly GCF_000298275.1 of Orycteropus afer afer. Taxonomy (NCBI): domain Eukaryota; kingdom Metazoa; phylum Chordata; class Mammalia; order Tubulidentata; family Orycteropodidae; genus Orycteropus; species Orycteropus afer. The sequence goes on along the minus strand of NW_006921986.1, from coordinate 1,573,030 downwards.
TGCTGAAGATAATTAAAAAATGGTTGCAGCAGTATATTGACAGGGAACTTCCAGAAATGCAAGCTGGATGTGGAACAAGGGATATCATTGCTCATGGGCAATGGATCTTGGGTGAAAACAAAGAATACCAGAAAGATGTTTACTTGTTATTTTATTGATTATGCAAAAGCATTTGATTGTGTGGATCATAACAAATTATGGGTAACATTGAGAAGAATGGGAATTCCAGAACAAGGAGACACTTCATGGTTTAAAATCAAGGAGGGAGTGTGTCAGGGTTGTATCTTTTTCCCATACTTGTTTAATCTGTATGCTGACCAAATAATCTGAGAAGCTGGACTATATGAAGCAGAATGTGGCATCAGGATTGGAGGAAGAATCATTAACAACCTGCAATACACTGATGACACAACTTTTCTTGCTGAAAGTGAGGATGACTTGAAGCACCTACTGATGAAGATTGAAGACTACAGTCTGTAGTATGGATTACATCTCAATATAAAGAAAACAAAAATCCTCACAACTGGACCTATAAGCAGCATCATGAAAAATGGATAAAAGATTGAAGTTGCCAAAGACTTCATATTGCTTGGTTTTACAATTGACGCCAATGGAAGCAGCAGTCAGGACATCAGACGACATATAGCACTGGGCACATCTGCTGCAAAGGACCTCTTTGAAGTGCTGAAGAGCAAAGATGTCTCCTTGAGGACTAAGGTGCGCCTGACTCAAGCCATGGTATTTCAATCACTTCATATGCATGTGGGAGCTGAACAGCGAATAAGGAAGACCAAACAAGAGTTGACGCTTTTGAGATGTGGTGCTGCAAAGAATGCTGAAAGCATCCTGGACTGCTAAAAGAGCTCACAAATCTGTCCTGGAAGAAGTGCAGCCGGAATGCTCCTTGGAAGTGAGAATGGCCAGGCTTTGTCTCACCTACTTTAGTCATGTTGTCAGAAGGACCATTCCCTGGAGAAGGATATCATGCTCAGTAAGGTGGAGGTTCGATGAAAGAGGGGAAGGCCCTTAACAAGAGGAACTGACACAGCAGTGCTGTGATGGGTTCAAATATAGAAAGGTTCATGGAGCTGGCGTGGGACTGGGCAGTGTTTTGTTCTGCTGTGCATAGGGTCACTATGAGTTGGAGATGACTTGATGGCACCTAACAACAACAGATGGCATGAATGGTTAACACACTCAGCTGCTAACCACAAGTTTCGAGGTTTGAGTGCACCCAGAGGTACCTCAGAATAAAGACCTGGTGATCTACTTCTGAAAAAATCATCTGTTAAAAACTCTATGCATTACAGTTCTACTCTGACACACATGGAGTCACCATGAGTAGAAGTCAACTCAACAACAACTGATGATAGTGGGGGTCATTTATTTAGAGCTTTTTATTTGCCAGACACTAGCTGATTGGTCTATTACAGCCTTATCTCATATGTTCTTCATAAGACCCAATAAGGTATGAATTATTATCTCTATTTTATGTATGAGACATTGATGCTTAAAGACTTTAAATAACTTGACTGAGATCAAAGAGTTGGTAAAGGATAACTATAGAATATTTTCCCCCAAATTGTTTCAAACCTAGATATTTGTATATTTAGAACCTGGACTCTTAGCTATTTTGTTCTATTATCTTCTCACATGTGGTAGCTCTGGTAGGGTCTGATATGTTGGAAAGTCAGTTAGTGTTGGCAAATGTGCAGCCAGAAGAATAAACAGAGCATGAATAGCCAAGAATTGTTGGACAGAGGAGGGCCTTTGAGGGCCCCAGCAGAAGGACATGAGGAACTGAGGCTTCTCAGACACAACAGAGGTTGGCTGGTTGGTTTCCTGGTGGTGAACCAGGAACCAGAGACAGGAGTTTAGGCAGGCATAGTGACTAGTGAGAAATGGAATAGGGAGAGACCAAGAACCCCAACATCTAAGATGGGAGATGGAATGGTAAGGAAGTTCACACTCCAGAAACCTTCCCACTTCAGATCAAGGAGCAGGAGGTATACCTCAGGATCTAAAACAAGGTGTGTGAATGGAAGGTCACTTGTTCAATAGGACATTTCAAGAGATGGAGACTGATCTAAAGGCAAAACTTTCAATAGCCCCAAAAACCAGAATTAAGGGAACTATGTCTCTGGGCGAAATCCTAAACACTTTCTTCTTGCAGAATGAGATCCTCACTACCCAGATCTGCAGCAAAGTCTCAGAAGCTAAAGTATTCTAATACATAGCTCTAAGAGCATTTAGGAAAACGAGGAAGATTGTGGACAGAAGAGCCATCAGACATATTCTTAGGATCATAAAACATTAGACAAAAGAGTCTGTAAAGTCTACCTAAAACAGACCCATAATGATTCACAAAATTTTGACAAAATAATTAAAAATGAAGAGAATTCAAATAGAAATCCAAATTTTAGGGTTCTTTTGAAATACCAGAAGACCTAGCCACACAGAGCTCACATTCCCATGGTAGTTGAGTTGTAGATGATAGAAGCTCTTCACTTCAGGAGATGCTAGTGCTCTCCAAGTCTCCATAGTCCCCACCACTCCCTATTGCCTCCAGGACACTAAGGCTTACCTTATGTTTAGTCATCATTCTTCATTTTTCTAATTTTTCTGGCTCTGATAGGCATTTAACTTTGGAATCACTGATGTAGACCACCAGGTCCTTTACATACAAGGAAACAGAGGCCCAGAGAGAGAATATATGACTGGCCCAAGAGTAGATAAATTGGTGAAGATCAGAACTAGAACTTTAACCCATTTCCTCTCATACCCAACCCAACCTCTTTTCTCCACTCCCAGAATAGACTGTTATGAAACCACAGTCTCCTAACTGTAGCTCAGTGTGCTCTCCATTATGATCCTTAGAATGTGCAAGGACTGTGGGAAATAGACCTGAAAATGAGCATGGAGGTGAGGGTGGGGGGGTGGGAAGGAGAAGATTTTTTTTTTTTTAACAGTGAGAGACTCTGATTTAGGACTCAGAGAAAGGACGACACTTCCCCAAACACAGAGTCAGAGAAGCAAAATGTGGAAGAGAAAGGGGAAGGAAACTCAAGCTGCTTTAGAATTTAAGCTGGCAAAACGACCAAAATTCCCCTGAGTTAGGGACCAAAGTATGTATTACGGAAAGACTTGCTTAGTCTAGAAATCTGGGGATTGCCAAGATCAAGAAAGTATAGACTCAAATTTAAATATTAGGATAGTAAATGAAAGATAAAAACTGACACCTGATGGGAGTAAGGGAAGTTCTGTTTTTGAAATGAACACAAGATAGAACAATCATGTTATACAAGTGAGCCAGTGATATAGGCAGACTAATATGAAATGTAAAAAGCAACTTTATTTGCATTATCTCATGTATTATGAAGGGTTCATAATTCTTCTAGCCAAAGAGGTCTTTTTTCCTCTGCTGGAATCCCCAGATCTTGGACAGAGATGCTTAAACACCAGTGGGAAGCTGGACGTATCTCAAGTTGCCTCCAAGGAGACCAGATATGTTGCTTAAAACGGGAATTTTATTTTGCGGAAGTAAGTTTCTTTTTTTGTTTTTAGCAACTATTTGCAAAAATTAGCAGCAGAAGTAATGTGTGCATGGCCAGGAGAGGAGACTTCCACCCCAATTAGTTAATTAGACAAGTCTTAATTGAGCCCTAAACCACATACATCCAGGCAGTCTGCTGGAAGCTGGGAGCACAGTGAAGAATAAGAACTATGTGATCCCTGTGTTCATGGAACTTACTTGGTCCTGCTATATGTTATGATTCACTATGGTTAAATATTGTGCAAAATGTCCACAATTTCTAACGGCCTTTTGCCTTTCCCCAGTGTTACTAATTAGCTTACTTGTGATATCTGGCAGGACCACCACTTGTCTGTCAGTTTGTTGTATTGTGCTAGTTTGCATGTTGCAGTGAAGATATGCCACCAGTATTTCAAATACCAGCAGGGTCACCCATGGTAGACAGGTCACAGTGGAGCTTCCAGACTAAGACAGATTAGGAAAAAAGGCCTGGAGATTGACTTTTGACAATTAACCAAATGAAAACCTTGTCTGACCTGTTTGCTTTGGACACATCGTCAGGAAAGATCAGTCAATGGAGGAGGACATCATGTTTGGTGACATAAAGGCCAGCAATGGTGAGGGAGACTTTTGGTGAGATGTATTGGTGCAGCAGCCATAATGATGAGCTAGAATATGCTGGCAAGCATGAATGTGATGTAGGACCAGGCAACATTTCCTCCTGTTGTACACAAAGTCACCTTGAGTATGAGTTGACTTGCTGGCAGCTCTCTCTCTCTCTCTATCCTGCAGAGCAAGTAGTCCTTCTAACCTCTCCAAAAATGTCAGTGTGTGCAGATGTTGAAAAGTCTTACAATTAGCAGAAATTATATTTACATCACCTTCAGAGGATGGTACAGCATATTTTAAAAAAATTTTCCCTTTGAGTCAACTATTTTTATATGTCAGTCTTGAATGCATTCTCAGGAGGTTTATTCTTTTTTGTATTTCCTTCTTTGCCTTGTTGCCTTAGTGTCTGGCCAGAATCTCCAGGGTAATGCTGAATAGAAATGGTGACAGTGAAGATTTTTGTCTTATTTCACATCTTGAAGGAAATGCTCTTGTTTTCTGCATTCTCACATTACAATGTGCATTGCTATTATGTTTGCACTGGGTTTTAAACTGAATATTTTTATCTTCACTAAATGAAAAAAAAATAGTTTATGAAAATTAAAAAAAATTCATGAATGGATGGTGACATTCATTGAATACTTTCCTACATCTCTTATGACGATCATGTGTTGTTTTCCCTTCGATCTGTTCAATTGTCCATTCATCCTATTGTTGTTATGTTGTTGTTGTTAGGTGCCATCAAGTCAACTCCAACTCACAGTGACCCTGTGTACAACAGAATGAAACACTGCCCAGTCATGCACCATCCTCACAATCCTTGCTATATTTGAGCCCTTTGTTGCAGCCACTGTGTTAATTCATCTTGTTGAGGGTCTTCCCCTTTTTTGCTGACCCTCCACTTTACCAATATAAGCATGATATCCTTCCCCAGGGAATGGTCCTTTCTGACCACATGACCCAAGTAGGCGAGACAAAGTCTGACTTTCTTGCTTCAGAGGAGCATTCTGGCTTCACTTCTTCCAGGACAGATTTATTTGTTCATTCTTCTGGCAATCTATGGTATTTTCAGGATTCTTTGCTAACACCATTAACTCACCTCTTTTTCAGTCTTGCTTATTCATTGTCTAGCTTTCACATGCATATGAAGTGATTGAAAATACCATTTCTTGGGTTAGGTGCACCTTAGTCTTCCAAGTGACATCTTTGTTTCTTAACACTATAAAGAGGTCTTTTGCAGTCGATTTTCCCAGTGGAATATGATGTCTGATTTCTTGAGTGCTGCTTCCATGGGTGTTGATTGTGGATCCAAGTAAAATGAGATCCCTGACAGCTTCAATCTTCTCTCCATTTGTCATGATGTTGCTTTTTGGTCCAGTTGTGAAGATTTTTGTTTTCTTTATGTTGAGGTATAATCCACATTTAGTCTTTAATCTTACTCAGTAAGTTCTTCAAGTCATCATCATTTTCAGCAAGCAAGGATGTGTCTTCTGAATATTGCAGGTTGTTAATGAGTCTTCTTCCAATCCTGATACCATGTTCTTCATATAGTCCAGCTTCTGGATTATTTGCTCAGCATATAGATTAAATAAGTATGGTGAAAGGATTCAACCCTGACACACAACTGCCCTGATTTTAAACCATGCAATATGCCATTATTCTGTACGAATGACAGCTTCTTGGTCTAAGTACAGGTTCCTCATGAGCACAATTAAGTGTTCTGGAATTCCCATTCTTGCAATGTTATTCATAATTTGTTATGATCCACACCATCAAATGCTTTTGCATAGCCAGTAAAACACAGGTAAACATGTTCCTGGTATTCTTTGCTTCAGCCAAGATCCATCTGACATCAATGATGTCCCTTCTTGAATGTCCTCTTCTGAATTTGGCTTGATTTTCTGGAAGTTCCCTGTCAATCACACACTCATTTACTGCCATCGAGTTGGATCTGACTCACAGCGACCCCTCCTTGGGTTTCTGAGGCAGTATCACTACAGAAGTAGATTGCCTATTCTTCCTTCTATGAATGGCTGGTGGGTTTGAACCACCAGCCTTCTGATTAGCAGTCATCAAATGCCTTAGGCACTATACTACCAGAGCTCCACATTCTATTGGATTACCTTTCTTTGGAATGGGCATAGCTATCTCTCTCTTCCAGTCTGTTGGCCAGGTTGCTGTCTTCCATATTTCTTGGCATAGATGAGTAAGTGACTCCAAACTGCATCTGTTTGTGGAAATACTTCAATGCATGTTCTGTAAATTCCTGAAGGCTTGCTTTTCACCAATTCCTTCAGTGCAGCTTCGACTTCTTCTTTTAATGTTGTTGGTTCTTGATCATATGCTACATCATGAAATATTTGAACATTGATCAATTCTTTTGGTTCAGTGACCTTGTGTATTCCTTCTATCTTCTTTTGATGCTTCCTCCATCATTCAACACTTTGTCCATAGAAGCCTTCAATATTGCAACTTGAGGCTTTAATTTTTCCTTCAGTTCTTTCACCTTGAGAAATGCCATGTATGTTTTTCCCTTTTGATTTTCTAACTCCAGGTCTTTGGACATTTCATTATAATACTTTATTTTGCCTTCTGGAGCTGCACTTTGAAATCTTCTATTCAGGTCTTTTATCTCATTATTTCTTCCATTCACTTTAGCTACTCTCCATTCAAGAGCAAGTTTCAGAGTCTCTTCTGACATCCATTTTGGTCTTTTCTGCCTTTCCTGTCTTTTTAATGTTCATTTGCTTTCTTCATGTATGATGTTCTTGATGTCATCTCACAGCTCATTTGGTTTTTGGTCATTGGTGTTCAATGCATCAAATCTATTCTTCAGATGATGTCTAAATTCAGGTGGGATATACTCAAAGCCATATTTTGGCTCTTGTGGACTTATTTTAATTTTCTTCTGCTTCAATTTGAACTTGCGTATGTACTATTGATGGGCTGTTCTGTAGTAAGAGCCAGGCCTTGTTTTGACCGATGATATTGAGGTTCTCCATCTCCTCTTTGCACAGATGTAGTTGATCTGATTCCTGTGTATTCTATCTGGTGAGGTCCATGTGTATAGCTGCCATTCATGTTACTGAAAAAAGGTATTTGCATTGAATAAGTAGTTGGTCTTGCAAAATTCTATAATGCGATCTCTGGTATTATTTCTATCATTAAGGCCATATTTTCCAACTACTGACTATTTTTCTTTGTTTCCACCTTTTGCATTCGAATCACCAGCAATAATCAATACATCTTGATTGCATATTTGGTCAATTTGGGACTACAGAATTTGGTAAAAATCTTCAGTTTGTTCATCTTTAGCAGTAGTATTAACTGATCTTCCTTGTAGGTGTATGGATATTATCCTATTACTGACAACCTTGCACTTCAGGACAGATCTTGAAACATTCTTTGTAATGATGAATGCCAAGCCATTCCTCTTCAATTTGTCATTCCTAGCATAATAGATCATATGATTGTCTGATTCAAAATGGCCAAAACCAGAACATTTCATCTTACTAATTCCTAGAATATCAATCTTTATGCATTACATTTCATATTTGACAACTTACAATTTTCCTAGATTCATACTTTGTACATTCCATGCTCTAATTATTAATGAGTGTCTGAAATTGTTTCTTCCCATTTTGAGTCATGCCCCATCAGCAGTTGGAGGTCCCGAAAGATTTTTTCCATCCACGTCATTGAGGTCTGCTTTACTTTGTAGAGGCAGCTCTTGCCCAGTTGTATTTTGAGTGCCTTTGAACCTGAGGGGCTCATCTTCTGGCATTATATCAGACAGTGTTGCAGAGCTATTCATAAAGTTTTCCAGTAATATATCAGACAGTAGTTCACTGTTATTCGTAAGGTGTTCAATGGCCACTTTTTTTTCCAGAAGTTGATGGCCCCTTCCTTTTTCCAAGTCTGTCTTAGTCTGGAAGCTCCATTGAAGTCTGAACACCATAGCTGACCCTGCTGGCATTTGAAATACCATCGGGATAGCCTCCAGACTCACAGCAACTTACAAGCCATGACAGTAGGATAAATTGGCAGATGAGTGGTGGGCATCCTATTGTAGTATCTTATTGTTTTTTGTTGGATCTGATTTGTTAATGTTTTGTTCACAATTTAGTATCAATGTTCGAATGCAAAATTGCCTTGTAATTTTCTTTTTTTCAAAGTGTGCTTAGATTTTGATATGGTTATTCTTGTCTCAAAAAACGAGATGAGTTATCTAATTTTCTGTTCTGCGGAAAATTTATCTAAGACAGGAATTATTTGTGCCTTGATATCTAACAGAACTCTTAAAACCATATGGGCCTGATAGTTTCATTGCAGGAAAACTTAACAATGGATTCCGTTTTCAAAATTTTAATAAAACCATTAAGTGTTTTCTTTTTCATTTTGGTAATATGTGAGTACTTTGCATTTTCTAAGTATTATTCCTTTTCACCTGTTTTCATTTTTTATTGGCATAAATCTATTTGTAATAGACTATTATCTCTATTAATGTCTGTTGAAACTATAGTTATGTTCAGTTTTTCATTTATAATATGTTTTTTAAATGACTGTTGTTTCTTTCTTTCTTTCTTTTTTTTTTTTTTGGTCAGTATTGCCAGAGGCTTGTCAACTTTATTACACTTTTCAAAGAACCAAATTTGGCTTTATTGATCTTTCTGTTGTATGATTGTATTAAATTTTATTAATTTCTGCTCTTAGTGTTATTTCCTTTTTTTCTGTTTCCCAAAGCACACTCAACCCACTGCCATTGATTCTTCTGCTTAGTTTGGGTTTATCCTGCTGTTCTTTTCCTACCCCTTAGATTAGATATTCAACTCTTTAATTTTTAGCTTTTTTAGTATAAATATTCAATGTTTTTTCATTGTATCTCACAAGTTCTGATGTGTGTTTTTCTGCATCATAACACATCTAAATATTTTTCAATTTTTATTTGGAAGTCTTAGACTCAAGAGTTATTTACAAGTATGCTTTTGAGTTTAAAAATATATGAGGATTTTAAAAAACACCATTTTGTTATTGGCATGTAATTTAATTTAATTTGGGTCAGAGAATGTGACCAGTAGGATAACAATTTTTTGAAATCTGTTGAGACTGGATTTATTGTTTAGTAAGTGGTTTATTTTCATAAGTGCTCAATTTGTGTTTGAAAAGAACATATATTCTTCAATTGCCAGGTGCAGTGTCCTCTATATCATTTGATTAAGAATTTAATTTTCTTGTTCCAATTTTTGACTTCTTGAATTCTATTGTGTGCTTTTTCTACCACTTACTGAGAGAAGTATATGAAACCACTCACAACTGTTGTTAAGTGCTGTTGAGTCAATTCCGATTCATAGCAACCCTATGTATAACATAATGAAGCATTGCCCTGACCTGTGTCATCCATACAATTGTTGTTATGTTGGAGCCCATTGTCTCAGCCACTTTGTCAGTCCATCTTATTGAAGGTCTCTCTCTCTCTCTTTTTTTTTTTTTTTTTTGCTAACCCTCTACTTTACCCAGCATGGTGTCCTTCTCCAGGGACTAGTCCTTCTTGATAACATGTCCAAAGTATGTGAGACAAAGTCTCACCATCCTCTTGTCTACGAAGCATTCAGGTTGTCCTCCTTCCAAGATAAATTTCTTTGTTCTTCAGGCAGGGACTGGTATATTCACTATTATTCACCAACACCAAAATTCAAGTGTGTCAATTCTTGGTTCTTCCTTATACATCGTCCAGCTTTCACATGCATATGAGGTGATTAAAAATAATCATCTTGGATCAGACACATCTTACTCCTTCAAGTGACATTTTTTTTTTCTTTTTAACACTTTAAAGAGGTCTTTTGCAGCAGATATGCCCAATGTAGTATGTTTTTTGATTTCTTAACTGTTGTTTTTGTAGATATTGATTGTGGGTCTAACTAAGGTGAAATTCTTGACAACTTGAATCTTTTCTCCATTTATCATGACATTGCATATTAGTCCAGTTGTGAGGATTTTGTTTTCTTTATGTTGAGGTATAATCCATACTGAAGGCTGTAGTCTTTGATCTTCATCAGTAAGTGCTTCAAGTCCTCTTCACTTTCAGCAAGCGAGGTCATGTCATCTGCATATTATATGTTGTTAATGGGTTTTCCTACAATTCTGATGCCATATTCTTCTTCATATAGTCTAGTTTCTTGGAATTTTTGCTCAGCATATAGATTAAGTATGTATTGAGTAAGTATGTTGAAAGGATGCAACCCCTTTCCCAATTTTAAACACACCTTTCCTGATTTTAAACAGTTATCCACTTGTTCTCTTCCAATGACTACCTCTTTGTTTATGTACAAGTTCCTCATGAGAACAATCAAGTGTTTTGGAATTCTCATTATTCACAATATTATCCATAATTTGTTATGACGCACGCAGTCAAATGTCTTTATATAGTCAATAAAACACAGGTAAACATCTTTCTGGTATTCTCCACTTTCAGCCATGACATCAGCAATGATATTCTCATTCCTCATCCTCTTCTGAGTCCAGCTTGAATTTCTGGAAAGTTCCCTGTCAATATACTGCTGTAACTGTTTTTGAATTATCTTTGGCAAGATTTTACTTGTATGTGATATTAATGATTATTGTTTGATAATTTCTGCATTCTGTTGGGTCACTTTTCTCTAGAATGGGCACAAATATGAATCTCTTCCCTTCAGTTGACCAACTAGTTGTCTTACAAATTTCTTGATATGGATGAGTGAGAACTTCCAGAGTTGCATCTGTTTGTTGAAACACCTCAATTCGTGTTCTGTTATTTCCAGGAGCCTTGTTTTTACCAATGCGTTCAGTACAGCTTGGACTTCTTCCTTCAGTACAATTGGTTCTTGATCATATGCTACCTCCTGAAATGGCTGAACATCTACTAATTCTTTTTGGTACAGTGACTGTGTATTCCTTCCATCTTTCTGTGTCATTCAATATGGCCCATAGAATCCTTCAATATTGTAACTCGAGACTTGAACCACCTACTATGATGATCAACTACTATGATTTATCAACTTCACAATGTATTTCTGTTTTTCTCTATCTTATTACAATAATGCAATGTATGTTTACTGAGGTAAACCTTTTTTTTTTGTTATTATGTAACTTTATCTCAAGTTATGCTTTTAGTCCCAAAATATATTTTGTCTAACAATAATATGGCTATTTTTTTTGATATTGCTTGCCTGATATTTCTTTTTTGATCCTCTTATTTTCAATCTTTCTGAGTCTTTATGTTATGTATATCTCTTATAAACAACATAGAGCTTAGATTTTGTATTTGTATGTAGTTTTACAATTTATGCCTTTTCACTAAGTATTTTAGTACACTTAAATTTATTGCAATTTAATTTTACGATCCTATTTTGTTGCATCTATTTGTCTTTGTTTTCTATTGCTTTTTTCTTTTTTATATTGTTTGTATTATTGCCATTGTTATTATTTAGAAATTTAGCTTTAAAATTTTATTCTTACTTTTGATTGCTGCTTCTATGGAAGCTATATATTCTATATTTCTATTCTGTTATTGGTTACATTAATAATTTTGCTATAATCTTTGACAAATTTTAAATTTAATCTACATCTTCTACCCAACCTATATAAGGACATAAATATAGTTTAACTCTGATAATCCCTCCTGACTTATATATTATTATTGTCTAGTATATTAATTTTAAGGAACCCCAGTGGCCTTGTGGTTAAGTGTTTGGCTGCTAGCCAAAAGGTCAGTGGTTTGAACCCACCAGCCACTTTGTGGAAGAAAGATGTGGCAGTCTGCTTCTGTAAAGATTACAGCTTAGGAAACCCTATGGGGCAGACTTACTCTGTCCTACAGAGTTGCCATAGTCAGAATCAATGACAGTGGGTTTTTATGAGTCAAAATCAACTCAATGGCACACAATGACAAATATTAGTTGTATATTTTTATTAGCACAATGAGATATTTTAATTTTTGTATTTAGGTAATATTTGTTTAGGTCTTCTCTACCCATCCTCAACTTACAAATTCTTTGCTCATTGTTATGTATTGAATGTGCACCCCCAAAATATGTGTTAGAATCCTAACCTCTATACCTGGATTATAGAGTTTTTTTCTTTATGTTAGTGAGACCAAATCCCTTTTATAAGCCAATTGCTTTTGAGATATAAAAGGCACAGAAGCAAGAAAGCACAGATGGAGAAAGGAAGATATCACATCATATGAAGATCACCAATGAAGCTAGGAACAGAAGCTGGAAAGAGATGAAGATTTTTCACACAGAGCTGAGAAAGAAAGCGTTCCTCGAAAGCCAGTGGCCTGAATTTAGACTTCTAGCTCTGGTGGCATGGGGTCTAAGACATTTGACTGCTAACCAGAAGGCTGGTGGTTCAAACCCACCAGAAGGAAGACGGGGCAATCTATTTCCACAAAGATTTACAGTCTAGGTTTTCGCTATGAGTCAAAATTGACTTGATGGCAGTGAGTTTCATTTTGGTTTTGGTTTAGCCTCCCAAACAGTGAGAAAATAAATTTCTGTCACAGCCACTTACTTGTGGTATTTATGTTATGGCAGCAGTAAGGAGATAAGATATTCATTCACCTTATTTCATATATCTTCTTTCAGACATCATTATCCTTGTTTCATACATCTTCTCTCTGGAATTTTTATTTTCTTCCTAAGGTACATTAAAAAAATTTCCTTTAGTAATTGTGGTAGTTTGTGCGTCAACTTGGTTGGGCCTGGTTGAATGGCTGGACAGCTGGTGGTAGTTATTCCCTATGATAAGACTGGCAATCAACTCCATGGTGGGATCTACCACAAGCAGCTGAGTAGCTGCCTTTGGGATGTGGTATGCTTCCTGTATATAAGGAGAAGCCTTGGGGATAGTTTCTAGTTTATGCACGCTTGGACTCTGCATGTAGCCGTGTCATTTATCAGCAGCCTGCCATGCTCTGCTGACCTGGGGACTTACAATGGACTTAAATTAATGGCCTACCATATGGTTTGGTAACATTGGGACTGTGCGTTTTTACTTGTCAACCTTGGGCTTGGCAGCCTCAGCAGCCAGTAACTGTCTGAGTGAAGAAAAGCCTCTAGCTCCAGTGGGCCGGGAGCTGGAGGCAGAGCTGAAGCCCAAAGCTGAGGGGCTTCCCCCCAACCCCTAGAGTCTGGCACTTTGAACTTGGACTTAAAGCCTCCAAATTGTAAGAATAAACTCCTGTTTGTTAAGGCATCCCATTTCTGGTATATTTCTTGTCAGAGCAGCACTAGGTAACCAGAACAGTGATGTTTGTGTAAATTTCTCAGTTGTTGTCTGCTTGAAAATATCTTTATTTTTCCCTCTATTCTTGAAAGATAGCTTCAAGAATAGTAGAACTGATAGTTAATTTATCTTAGTGTATTAAAAGATTGGGGACAGTGGTGGTTCAGTTGTAGAATTCTTGACTTTCATGTGGGACCCAGCTTTGATTCCGGATCAATGCATCTCATGTTCAGCCACCACCCATTTGTTACTAGAGGCTTGTGTGTGCCTATGATGCAGAACAGGTTTCAAGTGTCCAGACTAAGCCAAACCAGGAAGAAAGACCTGGCTATCCACTTCTGAAAAATCAGCTAATGAAAGCACTATGAATTTCAACAGTTTGATTGGCAGCTAATCATGGGAATGGCACAGGGCCTGACAGTATTTTGTTCCATTGTGCATGAGGTCGCCATGAGTGAGGGGCCAACTGGACAGCAGGTAACAATGACTATAACAATAAGAGATTATTCCTCTTGTCTTCTGACTTCCAGTGTTGCTATTGCTAAGACAGCTGTAGGCCTTGTTCATTTTATAGTAATCTGTCTCTTTCCTAGAGCTGATTTCAATATTCTTTTCATTCTTGGTGTTATATAGTTTCACAATAAAATGTCTTGTATGAATTAGGAAGGAGCGCTGGAGACGTAGTGGTTGAAGCATTTGGCTGGGATCAGCAGTTTGAACTCACCAGCAGCTCCATGGAAGAAAGATGAGGCAGTCAGTTTCTGTAAAGATTCATAGCCTTGGAAACCCTAAGGGGCAGTTCTACTCTGTCCTATAGGGTCTCTATGAGTCGGAATCAATACCATAAGTGGGTGGCTTTAACAGAAATTTCTTTTCTCACTGTCTTCCTTAACCATTTTCCAGCTTTCACATGCATATGAGGCTCTCAAAAATACCATGGCTTGGGTAAGGCATACTTTAGTCTTCAAAGAGACATCTTTGCTCTTTAACACTTTAAAGAGGTCTGGTGGCATGGTGCCTAAGGCATTTGACTGCTAACCAGAAGGCTAGTGTTTCAAACCTACCAGCCACTTACACACAACTTTAACTACCACACCATTCTTCTCATTGTTTTCCTTAATTTGTTATGATCCACACAATCAAATGTTTTTGCATAGTCAATAAAACACAAGTAAACATCTTTCTGGTGTTCTTTACTTTCAGTCAAGATCCATCTGACATCAGCAATAATATCCCTCATTCCATGTCCCCTCTGAATCCAGCTTGCACTTCTGGAAGTTCCCTGTCAATATACTGCTGCAACCATTTTTGAATTCTTTTCAATAAGATTTTGTTTGCATGTGATATTAATTATATTGTTTGATAATTTCCACATTCTTGGGATCACTTTTCTTTGGAATAGGCACAAATATGGATCTTTTCCAGTCAGTTGGCCAGATAGCTGGCTCCCAAATTTCTTGGCATAGATGAGTAAGTGCCTCCAGTGCTGCATCCATTTGTTGAAGCATTCCAATGGGTATTCTGTCAATTCCTGGATCCTTGTTTTTCTCCAGTTTCTTCAGTACAACTTCTTCCTTCAATACCGTTGGCTCTTGATCATATGCTGCCTCCTGAAATAGCTGAACATTGATGAATTCTTTTTGGTACAGTGACTCTATATTCCTTCCCTCTTCTTTTGATGTTTCCTGCATCATTCTATATTTTGCCCATAGAATCCTTCAATATTACAACTTACAGCTTGAATTTTTTCCTCAGTTCTTTTAGCCTGAGAAACGCTGAGCATGTTCTTCTCTCTTAGTCTTCCAACTCCTGGTCTTTGGACACTTCATTATAATACTTTATTTTGTTTTCTTGAATGCTCTTTGAAATCTTCTGTTCAGCTTTTTATCTAGTCATTTCTTCCATTCACTTTACTACTCCAAGGTTCAAGAGCAAGTTTCAGAGTCTCTTCTGACATCCATTTTGGTCTTTTCTTCCTCTCCTGTCTTTTTAATGATCTTTTGCTTTCTTCATGTGTGATGTTATTAATGTCATACCACAGTTTGTCTGGTTTTTGGCCATTGGTGTTCAATGTATCAAATGTGTTCTTTGATTGGTCTCTAAATTCAGGTGGGATATAATCAAGGTCATATTTTGGCTATTGTGGCCTTGTTTTAATTGTCTTCAGCTTCAATTTGTACTTTCATATGAGCAATTGATGGTCTGTTCCACAGTCAGCTCCTGGCCTTGTTTTAACTGAAAATATTGAGCTTCTCCATCACCTCTTTCTACAGATGTAGTTGATCTCCTTTCTGTGTATTCTCTGGCAAGGTCCATGTGTATAGCTGCCATTTATGTTGTTGAAGAAAGGTACTTGCAATGGGTAAGTCATTGGTCTGGCAAAATTCTATCATGCAATCTCCAGTGTCATTGCTATCACCAAGTAATGTTTTCCAACTACTGGTGATTCTTCTTTGTTTCTAATCTTCAAATTCCAATTATCAGTAATAATCAATACATCTTGATTGCATGTGTGGTTAATTTCAGGTTCAGAAGATGGTATAACTCTTCAGTTTCCTTGTCTTTGGCTTTGGTGGTTGGTGTGTAAATTTGAATAACAGTACTATTAAGTGGTCTTCCTTGTAGACATATGGATATTATTCTATCACTGACAGCATTGTACTTCAGGATAGATCTTGAAACATTCTTTGTGACAATGAACACCACACCATTCCTCTTCAATTTGTCATTCCCATCATAGTAGATCATATGATTGTCTGATTCAAAACAACCAAAATCAGTCCCTTTCAGCTCACTAATGCCTAGGATATTGATCTTTATATTTCATTTTTGACAACTTCCAGTTTTCCTAGGTTTGTACTTCGTACATTCCATATTCTGATTATTAATGGATGTTTGCAGCCGTCTCTTCCTATTTTGAGTTGTACCACTTCAGCTAATGGATATCCTGGAAGTTTTACTCCATCCACATCATTAAAGTTAACTCTACTTTGAGAAGGCAGCTCTTTCCCAGAAGTATTTTGAGTGACTTTGGACGTGAGGGACTCATCTACTAGCACTATATCAGACAATGTTTCAGGGCTATTCATAAATTTTTCCACTAATATATCAGACAGTGTTTCACTGCTGTTCATGAGATTTTCACTGGTCAATTCTTTGAGAAGTGAGTGGCCTGTTCCTTCTTCTGTCTTAGTCCAGAAGCTCTGCTAAAGCCTGTCCACCATGGGTGACCCTGCAGGTATTTGAAATACTGGTGGCATAGCCTCCAGCCTCACAGCAACACACAAGCCACCACAGTGTGACACACTGACAGATGAGTGGTGGCATGTATATTCAATGGTGTAGTCCTATTCTCTCCCCACCACTGTGTAGCTTGAGTGTCTATCTATGTATCCACTTGTAGGTTATTGCTATTACTGTTATTATTGGTATTTACTGTTGTTGTCTTTAACTTTTGTCTTCAACCCTGTGTCTTACACTGCCTTGAACACTTTGTGCTGACCTACCCCTTATTGTATGTTGCCTTTCCTTTCACCTAAATTAATACATATCTACCCTCTAGGTAATGACTTACCCTCTTTTTCCTCCCACCCCTAATAACCTTCAAAGAATGATTCTTTCTGTGTGTGAACCTTTTCTTAACTTTTTACAGCAAAAGTCTCATACAATATTTGTCCTTTTGTGACTAATTTCAGTCAGCATAGTATCCTTTAGGTTCATACATGTTATAAGGTGTTTTGCAGATTCATCATTGTTCTTTAACATAGTTCTTTAACATTGTTCTTTAATCATAGTGTTCCACTGTGTGTGTGTGTGTGTGTGTGTGTGTGTGTACCATAGTTCGTTTATCCATTCATCCGTTGATGGGCATTTAACTTGTTTCCATATTTTTGCTATTGTGAATAATGCTGTGATGAGCATGGGTGTGCACATATCTGTCCACATTTTGGCTCTTATTTTTTAGGATACATACCTATTAGTGGGATTGCTGGATCACACAGTATTTCTACATCCAACTTCTTAAGGAAGCACCATATTGCGTTCCACAATGGTTGTACCATTTTACAATCCCACTAGCAGTGTATAAGGGCTTCAATCTCTCCACACCCTCACTAGTATTTGTTGTTTTCTGTTTTATTAACTTTGCTTGCTATTAATGCTGGGGTGAGATGATATCTAATTGTGGTTTTGATTTGTATCTTTCCAATGGCTAATGATCACGCACATTTCTTGATGAGTTTGTGTGCTGCCTGAATGTCTTCTTTGGTTAAGTGTTTGTTGATATCTTCTGCCCATTTTTTGATTATATATTTTTGTTGTTGAGGTGTTGAAGTTTTCTGTAAATTTTGGAGATAAGTCCTTTGTCCTATATATTGTTGCCAATTTTTTTTTTCCAGCCTGTAGTTTCTCTTTTTATTCTTTTGGTGAAGTCTTTTGATGTGCATGCATGCTTAATTTTTATATCTACAGATATGATGCAATCCTGACCCAGATTCCATCATTAATCCTTAGAAAAAGGGAAAAAACAATCACTAACTTTATATGGAAAGGAAAGATGCCCCAGATAAACAAAACACTAATAAAGAAGAACAAAATAAGAGGCCTCACACTGCCTGATCTCAAAACTTATATACAGGCAAGGTGGTCAAAACAGCCAGGTACTGGTACACTGACAGTCACATAGAAAAATGGAACAGAATTAGAACACAGAAGTAAACCTATCCACCTATGGACAGCAGATCAAAAGGCCCAAACTCATTAAATGGGGAAGAGAAAATCGGTGCTCACAAACTATATATCCATTAGTAGAAAATGAAAGAGCATCCATATCTCACACCATATATAAAAAGTAACTCAAGAAGAATCAAAACCCTACATACAGGGCTATTCATAATTTTTTCCAGTAATATATCAGACAGTGTTTCATTGCTGTTCATAAGGTTTTCACTGGCCAATTCTTTGAAAAGTGGATGTCCCCTTCCTTCTTCTGAGTCTGTCTTAGTCTGGAAGCTCCGCTTCACCAAAGAAGACATTCAGGCAGTGAAAAAACTCATCAATAAATGTGCATGATCATTAGCCATTGGAGAGATGCAAATCAAAACCACAATTAGATATCACCTCATTCCAGCATTAATAGCAAAGTTAAAAAAACAGAAAACAACAAATGCTAGTGAGGGTGTGGAGAGATTAGAACCCTTTATACTCTGCTAGTGGTACTGTAAACCATAAAGACCATCAAAGAAAAAATAGGGCAAACTTAAGGGCCCTAATACAAAAATAAAGTATCAAATATGACTAAAAACATACAAAGAGCTGAAGATAAACTAGATGACTTGGACCTCCTTTCCTGACTTTAAACCACAGAGTATCATTTCATTCTTAGTCTATGTATAGGTTCCTCATGAGAACAATGAAGTATTCTGGAATTCCTGTTCTTTGTAATGTTATTCATAATTTATTATAATCCACAAAATGCCCTTTGTAAGTTTCCTCACACAAACTCTGAAAAAGAACAGGTGTGGAGTAGAGGTTTACAAGGCTAGTAGAAAACCACATGAGACTCGATTTGCTTCTGTGGAACTGGCTTCTCTGATACAATACCCTGTAAAGTTGTAAATAAGGTATTGGAGCTAATAAATCAATCACAGAAGGGCCTTCCTGCTGCCAGCCTATCTTCTAAAGAATGGAGTCCTGAGGGCAGACTCAGGGAAGTACAGTTGGAATCTGTGACATTGCCAAAGTGCCCTGCCCTGGCCTGCCAAGTTCAATGTGAACTTTTGTGAACTTTCTTTGCAGCAGTTAGAACTCAGCTGCCTTTGTGCAATTCAATTCCAATTTATGGCAATATTGAATATACAATTTACAGAAATATACTGGGCCTGTGAATTCATTCAGTCAATGTTAAACCCATGGCCCTAGCAATCTTCTCTAACTAAAAATCTACTGAGAGTTCAACCTAGGGTCACTCTCCTTTATTGCTGTTCTTCTCAAGAAGGTCAAAGTATTGAGCTTATCATGGGGGTGAAGATTTCAAGTCGGTGATTAATGGCATGATTATATTTGTTTTCTTTCTTAATTAACCTATGTGACTCATAGCATTTATACCTCATGTTAACCATTAGATGTATTTATTTGGGTGCCTTGTATTTATTTGGATGGTAGAATTCTAAATCCAAACCGATTGCTGTTGAGTCAATTGCAACTCACAGTTGTGGGACAGAGTGGAGCTGCCCACATACTTTCTAAGGCTGTAATATTTACAGAAGCAGACTGCTACATCATTCTCCTGCAGAGTGGACGGTTGTTTCAAACCACCAACCTTTTTGTTAGCACCCAAGCAGTTAACTTCTACACTAGGGCTCTTTGTTGTTGTTATTGTTAGGTGCCATTGAATGAGTACCAACTCATAGAGATCCTAAGTACAATAGAATGAAATAACACCCAACCCTGAGTCATCCTCATAATTGTTGCCGCGCTTGAGCCCATAGTCACAGCCACTGTGTTCATCCATCTCATTGAGGACCTTCCTCTTTTTTACTGACCCTCTACTTTACCAGGGATGATATCCTTTTCCAGAGATTGAGCCCTTCTTACAGCATGACCAAAGTACGAGAGATGAGGTCTGGCCACTTCTAGGGAGCCTTCTGGCTATACTTCCTCCAAGACAGATTTGTTTGTTCTTCTAGCAGTTCATGGTACAATCACTATTCTTTGCCAACACCACAATTCAAATGTACCAATTTTTCGAAGATTCCCTTATTTATTGTCACCTCTCACATGCATATGAGGTTATTGAAAATACCAAAGATTGGCTCAGGCACACTTTACTCTTCAAAGCTACACCTTTGCTCTTCAATACTCTAAAGAGGTCTTTTTTAGCAGATTTCTCCAATGTAATATGTTGTTTGATTTCTTGACTTCTACTTCCATGTCCACTTCTGAAAAAAATTGGACACTGAAAACCTTATGAGTAGCAGGGAAAGATTGTCTAATATAATACTGAAAGATGAACGCCTCAGGTTGGAAGGCACTCAAAATATGACTGGGGAAGAGCCACCTCATCAAAGTAGGGTTTACATTAAAGACATGGATGGAGTAACATAGGACCTTCATTTGCTGATATGGCATGACCCCAAATGAGGAGAAATAGCTGCAATCATCCACTAATAATTAGAAGGAGGAATGTATGAAGTATATAGGAAAATTTGAAATTGTCAAAAATGAAATGGAATGCATAAAGATAAATATTCTAGGCATTAGTGAACTGAAATGGACTGGTATTAGCCACTTTGAATAGGACAATCATATGGTCTGCTATGTTGGGAGTGACAAATTGAAGAGACATGGTGTCAAAAAGAACATTTCAAGGTTTATACTGAAGTGTAATGCCATCAGTGATAGAATAATATCCACACATCAAAAAGGAAGATCAAGTCATACTACGGTTATTCAAATTTATGCACCAACCACTAAAGCCCAAAGATGAAGAAATCGAATTTTTTTTTTTAAACCAATTTCTGTAGTCTGAAATTGACCAAAGATGCAATCAAGATACATGGGTAATTAGTGATGATTAGAATGTGAAAGTTGGAAACCAAGAAGAAGCATTGATATTTGGCAAATACGACAATAGAAATGGTGATAGAAATGATGCTGGAGATTGCATGACAATTTGGGAATTGTGGGATGACATCAAGGACATCATACATGAAGAAAGCAAAAGGTCATTTAAAAGTCAGAAAAGGTAGCAAAGACTGAAATGGATGTCAGAAGACACTCTGAAATTTGCTCTTGAATGGAGAGTAGCTAAAGCAAATGGAAAAAAATGATGAAGTAAAAGAACTGAACAGATTTCAAAGGGAGCTCTACAAGACAAAGTCAAGTATTATAATGAAATGTGCAAAGAGCTGGAGTTAGAAAACCAAAAGGGAAGAATACGCTCAGCATTTCTCAAACTGAAAGAACTGAAGAAAAAAAATCAGTCCTCGAGTTGCAGTATTATGGCAAAATTTTGAACAACACAGGAAGCATTTAAACAAGATGGAAGGAATACACAGTATAATTATACCAAAAAGAACTGACTAAAGTTCACCTATGTTAGGAGGTAGCATACGCTCAACCAATGATATTGAAGGGAGAAATCCAAGCTGCCCTGAAGGAATAGGTGAAGAACCAGGCTCTCAGAATTGATGGAATACCAATTGAGATAGTTCAACAAATGGGTGCAATGCTGGAAGTCCTTACTCGTTTATCCCAAGAAGTCTGGAAGACAGCTACCTTACCAAATGACTGGAAGAGATCTATATTTGTGCCCATTCCAAAGAAAGGCGATCCAACAGAATTGAGAAATTATCAAACATTATCATTAATATGTTTGATGATAAGTAAAATTTTACTGACGCTCACTCAAAAAAAAAGTTGCAGCAGTATATTGGCCGGGAACTGCCAGGAATTCAAGTCAGATTCAGAAGAGGATATAGAATAAGGGATATCATTGCTGATGTCAAATGGATCTTGACTGAAAGTAAAGAACACCACAAAGATGTTTACCTCTGTTTTATTAACTCTACAAAGGTATTTGACTCTGTGGATCATAACAAATTATGGATAACCTTGCAAAGAGTGGGAATTCCAGAACACTTAATTGTGCTCATGAGGAACCTTTACATAGAGCAGGAGGCTGTCATTTGTACTGAACAAAGGGATACTGTGTTGTTTTAAATCAGGAAAGGTGTGTGTCAAGGTTGCATCCTTTCACCATACTTATTCCATCTGAGCAAATAATCTGAGAAGCTGTGCTATGTAGAGAAGAATGCAGCATCAGTGTTGGAGGAAGACTCCTTAACAGCCTGAGATATGCAAGTGACATAACCTTGCTTTCTGAAAGTTGTTTTAAGCCTTAGTTATTTAATTCATTTTGAGATGCAAATAACATTAAGAAGAAAACTTGAAGCACTTCCTGACTACAGCCTTCAGTATGGGCTGTAGTATCTTCAACATACAGAAAGCAGTAATCCTCACAACTGGACCAATGAGCAACATCATGATAAGTGAAGAAACAATTGAAGTTGTCAAGTATTTCATTTTACTTGGATTCAAAATCAATACCCATGGAAACAGAATTCAAGAAAATACTCTAAACAAACAAACAAACAAACTCACTGCCATCCACTCAGATCCAGCTCATAGCGACCCTTCCTTGGGTTTCCCAGGTGGTATCACTATGGAAGTAGGCTACCCAATCTTCCTTCTGGTGGGTTTGAACTGATAGCCTTCTGGTTAGCAGTCAAATGCCTGTTTTCCCCACCTCCATTTTAACTGAAAAGAGAAAACCAGCAAACAAAACCAGTTGTTCTCAAGTCACATCCTACTGAAGGCAACCCCATGTGGGTCAGAATAGACTATGCTCTATATGGTTTACAATGGCTTCTTTTTCAGGAGATTGCCAGGCCTTTATTCTGAGGTATCTCTGGCTGGACTTGAACCCCAATCTTTTGGTTAGCAGCCAAGCATACTAACTAACTGCACCGCCCAGAGCAGGACTTATCTAAGGGAAGGGAGTTGGGAGTACCGCTTTCCTGTCCTCTGCTTTGAGGCAGAGGTCTGTTAGCCTCTGTTTGCTCCCAAACAGAGGCCTGTCACAGCTGGGCCTTTCAGTGTTTGATATAAAAGTCTCTTTGAGAGTGTGGCCAGAGGTCTGGGTAGTGTGTGGTGCATCGTCAGCCACGTGTTACCCCAGCAGAGGCTGCTTCACATAGCTAATATAACTAGGCCCCTTCCCTTTAAAATGTCTACTTTTCTTATAGCAAATATTAAATTTTTTTACTCTTAAAATTCTTTCCACACCCAATGGGGGTTTGGAAGACAGTTTATAGAGTGACTCTTGCCAAATTATTAGTTTTTGATAAAGTCAGCTCAAATTTGAGTAAGAAAACAAAAACTCTGCATATTAGTTTCTCTGGAACTCCTCTTTCTGCCAGAGACAATGTGAAGTCTCGTTGCCAACCCCCGCTTGCTTCCGTTGCATTGCCTGCAATGGGGTATATGTATGTATGTATTTTTATTGGTGGTGATGCTGTAAGGGATGGGCAGGTCTGTTTAGTTCATAATCCTCTGGCTTTGGAAAGAAGCACCTTCATAACATTTGTTCTCTTAATGAGAATTGGTTAGGTGTGTCAGCTGTGTGTGTGGGTGTGTGTGGGCACGCATGTGCATGTGTGTGTGCATGTGCACATGCTTGGGCACACTCTCGGATGTGGGATTTAGTGTAAGGACTGTTTTATTTCACTGCTTCAGTTTGTTTTAAGTGTTAGTATTTAATTCATTTTGAGATGCAAATAACATAAAATAAAAATGTGGCTTTTAAACTAAATTATTCTACTTAATAAAGAAATACAATTTATTTCTTACATTTATTATTATTATTATTATTAAATTCTTTTATTAAAAGTGATTCTGAGTTTGTCCAAAGATTCATGGAAACAATTAGTCCTCACAACTGATACACCATGCAATCCTCAGCCTATGTGACTATGAGACCAGAAGAACTAGGTGGTGCCTGGCTACCACTGTCAACCACTCTGAGGGGGGTCTATGTAGGAAATCCTGGATAGAGAGGGAGAACAATATGGAACAAAACTCAAAATCACTTGGGGAAAGAAAAAAAGGGACCAGATTTGCTGGTCTGATAGAGCCTGGTAGAACCACTGAGACTATGGCCCCTAGCTGCCCTTCAGGTCTGGAATTGAACCCATGCCTGTGGCTTCCAGCCAAACAAAAGACAGGCATATGAGTTGAACATATACCTGAGGTAGATACACTCCTTGGAGAGAACAATCATGGGAGAAAGAAGGGCTGTTTATGCACAGGGAGACAGCTCAGGGGGCAGGAGTGCATGGAGGGTTGGACACAGGGAAGAGGTAACTATCAGGAGGAAGTGGGAGAGGAGCTATTGCATTGTGGTAAATTGTAGTCAATGTCATGAGACAAAGTTTGTGTGAACTGCTGTATGGAAAGTGAATTTGTTCTGTAAACTTTCACCAAAATCACACACACAAAAAAAGATTCAGAGTTTGAAAGACTAGGGGATGTTAGTATAAAGTCTCCTAAGGTCTAGGTGTTAGGGATTAAATGGTGTCCCCCAAAAATATGTGTTGTAAATCCTAACTCCAGTACCTGTGGTCATAAGAGCCAGAATAGGCTGGACAGCGCACAAGAACAACAACATACCTTTTTGGAATAGAGTTTTCCTTTTTATGTTAATAAGACCATATCAGTGTAAGGTGTATCTTAAACTCATCACTTTTGAGATATGAAAGGAGCATATTAGGCAAGAAGCAAGGACACACAGATGGGGGAAGCTTGATGCCATGCTACATGTTATTTGCCAAGGAACTGAGGAGCAGAAGTCGAAAAGAGACAAGGGCCTTCCCCCAGAGCTGACATTTTCTCCTGAGAGCTGGATCCCTGAATTAGGACTCCTAGCTTCCTAAATTGTGAGCAAACATATCTCTGCTCTTTACGGCTGCCTATTTATGGTTTAGTGTTATAGCAGCACTAAGAAATTAAGACACTAGGTTCTCTCACCTGGATGGTTCTGCTATCCCTACATCTCCTACAAAAGAGAAGTCCCTTCATTTCTTAAGGCATAGCTAGCTACTCTCCAAGAAGTCTGCCTTGACCATCTCAGCCAGGGATCTGTCCTCTTATAAAAATCCTGCCACAGTTAGTTTGAACAGTGCTTTCCTATTGCTCTTATTTATAAACAAGCTGAATTTTTTTTTTTTTTTTTTTTTTATCCCATAGTGCCTAATGGGAGCTCTGGTAGCATAGTGCCTAAGGCACTGGACTGCTAACCTGAGGGCTGGTGGTTCAAACCCACCAGCAACTCCTCGGAAGGAAGATGGGGCAATCTACTTCCATAGTGATACTGCCTCGGAAACCCAAGGAGGGGTTGCTATGAGTCGGGTCTGACTTGAGGGCACATAACAACAACAAAATAGTGCCTAACACAACAGGTTTTGCAGAGGATACATATTTAGATAACTGTCTGTCAGTTTGCCATGCTGTGATGGCTTGCATGTTGCTGTCATGCTGGAAGCTATGCCACCTGTATTTCAGGTACTGATGGGGTCGCATATGATGGACAGGTTTCAGTGGAGCTTCTAGACTAAGGCAGACTAGAAAGAAAGAACTTGTAATCTATTGCCCAAAACTAGCTGTGGTGGATATGTTGTTTGTCTACTTGGCTGGACCTGGTTGAGTGGCTGGGCACGTGGTGGTAGTTAATCCCCATAAGAAGACTGGCGCTCAACGCCATGGTGGGATCTACCACAAGTTGCTGCAAAAGATCTCTTTAAAGTGTTAGAAATATTTTAAAGGGTCAATGTTTAAAGATGCTTATAGCTGCCATAGATGTCAGTATCCTATAACACCCATCTGGAGTGTTCCTCTCTAGCTCTCATGTAGTTCATTTAACTAATATTTAGTGAGTACCTACTATGTGCTTCAAAATATTGAAGTTGTCAGAGATTTCAATTTACTTGAATCCACAATCAATGCCCATGAAAGCAGCAGTCAAGAAATCAGATGGCATGTTGCATTGGGCAAATCTGCTGCAAAAGACCTCTTTAAAATGTTAAAGAGCAAAGATGTCACTTTGAAGACTAAGGTTCACCTCACCTAAAACATGGTATTTTCAATAGCTTATATGCATGTGAGAGCTGGACAATGAATAAAGAAGAATTTATGCATTTGATTTGTGGTATTGGTGAAGAATATTAAATATACCATGGACTGCTAGAAAAACAAACAAATCTGTCTTGGAGGAAATACAGGTGGAATGTTGTGAGAATGGCCAGACTTCATCTCTCCTACTTTGGTCATGCTATCAGAAGGGACCAATCCTTGCAGAAGGACGTCTTGCTTGGTAAAGTAGAGCATCAGTGAAAAAGGGGAAGACCCTTAATGAAATGGATTGACACAGTGACACAGTGACTGTGATGATGGGCTCAAGCATGGCGATGATTCTGATGTTGCAAGACCAGGCTTGCTGTGAGTTGGAACTGACTTAACAGCACCTGACAGCAACAATTAACATATTTTTATACAAATAACATATGTATTATATGTATAATATATACATATGTATAAAATATATATATATGGGAGCTCTGGTAGCATAGAGCCTAAGGCACTTGACTGCTAACCAGAAGCCTGGTGGTTCAAACCCACCAGCCACTTCTCGGAAGGAAGGTTGGACAATCTACTTCCATAGTGATACCACCTTGGAAACCCAAGGAGGGGTTGCTATGAGTCAGATCTGACTCGACAGCAGTGAATTTTTTTTTTTTTTTTTTTTGGCAAACTGCACAAGCTACTTGCAGGTTGGCTTTCTATGCATACTATGTGTATTATACATGGAAACGTGGGCACTTTGTATGTGATAAAGATGGTATCCTCATGGAATTCTCTTTTTCTCTCTCTTATGCTGCTCTATATTCCATTTTCTTGGTTTTCTCTCTCATTTTGATAGTACACATTTTCCACTTGTTTCCTAAGAAAGAGAGCATGGAAGGAAAACTTTTGAGATCTTTGAAATTGTTTTCTTTTAAAATCCTGGTACTTGACTGACAGCATGATCAGTTATGGAGTTTGAGGCTGGAGATAATTTTCCTCAGAATTCTGAAGACATTGCTCTATTTTCCTCTCACTTTCAATGTTGCTGTTGAGAATTCTAAAGTCTTTCTTATTCTAAATCATTTGTAAGTAGATCTTTTTTTTTTTTTTTTTTTGGCATGGATGCTTGTGGAATTTTGTCTGTCCCTAGTGTTCACAGTAGATGGATGTGGATCTAATGTCATTATTTTATTCACTGTGGCCCCTTAAATGTGGTAACACATGTTCTGTTCTCTGAAATGTTCTTAATTTTGATGTTCTTATCTATGTATCCTCTTGTCTTTCTTTCTGAATATTATGTTAGATGTTGTGCTGGTCCTAGACGTTTCCTAATTCTCCTGTCTTTTCTCTCCTTCTTTCTACTTCTTTTTCTTTTTACTTCTAGGCGAACCTTTTTATTTTCCTTTTTCTTCTGGTCCTTCTATTGAGTTTTCCTTTTTAAATTCTGCTTTCATATTTTCAATGTCAAAGAATTCAGTTTTATTCTATAAATTTTATCTTTTTATATGATTCTGTTTTTGTTTCATGGATGAGGATATTAATGATAGTTTTCTTAAAGCTTCCATTTAGTTATATCATTTTTATTTCCTCCAAGTCTTTTTTTTTTTTCTCTGCTCTTTTTGTTTTTCTCTTTCTGCTTTTTGTTTTGTTTTGATTACTCTGCTTGCTGGTCTTGATCATTTTCTTCCATGTTAAAAGTTTTTCTCTAATGTCTGGTAATCCTTGGCTCTCTGCTCATAATTAAGAGTATGGAACTGAAAAAAAAAAAACCTGGTAGCTCTCAGTTCTTGGGTAGAATTTTGGGCTTCAAATTGGGAAGGTATGAGAGAGCTAATGGTTGGGGATGCATCAATGAAGTTACTGATAGAAATTTCTTCTTGGACTGGTCATAGTTCCTAGAGAATTACCTTTAATCTCCTGCTTGGAGATTGAAGGTCTGGTGTCTGGAATCTGTACTATCATGCTCAGTTTGTATACAGTCATCAATCCCCCATTCTGGGCATGGTATTCGTCTAGAAGTGTCCTTGAGTGGTGTAAGCAGTTCATGCCTTCAGCTGCTAACTGAAAGCTTGGAAGTTCAAGTCCACCCAGAGGGATCCCAAAAGGCAGGCCTGAGGATCTGCTTCCCAAAAGCCAGACATTGAAAATCCTATCAGATGCAGTTCTACTTTGACACACATAGGGTCACCATGATTTAGAGTCAACTTGATGGCAACTGGTTTTGTATCCATCTACCTGGGATCTCCCAAACAACAACATTCTGTTTTTATGGAGAATAAACCTGCAAACATCTTTTAGCACTAGGAGGAGAAGACCTTCATAGGCATGGGTTGAGGGAAGAGGATCGAGGGATCTAATTATTTCTTACATTAGCCTCCTATCACCCACAGTTCAAGATGTCTTGTGCCTTTTGTGCAGTTAAATTAGCAGCTTTCTCCCAATGCCATGTGGGTTATGGCTTTTTCCCACCAGCTACTCCATGGCAGGAAGATTGGGCAATCTACTTCAGTAGATATTTACTACCTCAGAAACCCAAAGAGGGTCACTATGAGTCATAATTGACTCAATGACAGTGAGTTTTTTGTTTGTTTGTTTGTTTTAAGTCTGTTATTATGTATCATGTGTTGTCTAGCTTCCAAAATTGTATTGTTTTCTTGTATTCAGTATTCCCTTTTCAAGTGAGTTTATGCCTTAAAAAATACTTTTTTGCTGTAATTTTGGTTGAATTTGGCAAGAAAGTTAACTTAGATAGGTACACTGAATCCAGCATCTTAAACTATACCCAGAATACATCACTTTTTAGGTCTAACAATAAATCCAAAATTTCTTAATAAGCCATTTAGGAATTAGGACTCTAAAATAACCTTTAAAGGCTTTGGAAATTATTATTATAGTTTTAAAGAACATGAGAGTCCAAAAAACTTGCAATACAAATTAGAGTTCCTAAACCATTGACAGTAGATGGCTTTTTGGAAGGCTGCAACTGGTAAGGAAGGCTGGGAAGTTGGAGTGGAGTAGTTTGGAACAGCTAAGGGAGATGAACTTGTCTGTCAGTCTGTCATCCTGTAGTGCCTTATGTGTGTTGTGAGGCTGGAGGCTATGCCACTGGTGTTTCAAGTACCAACAGGGTTACCCATGGTGGACAGGTTTCAGCAGAGCTTCCAGATTAAGACAGACTTGGAAGAAGGAAGAGCCCATCCACTTCTCGAAGAATTGGCCAGTGAAAACCTTATGAATAGAGGTGAAACATTGTCTGAAATATTACTGAAAAATAGCCCTGAAACATTATCTCATACAGTGCCAGAAGATGAGCCCCTCAGGTTGGAAAGCACTCAAAATATGACTAGTAAAGAGCTGCCTCCTCAGAATAAAACCCACCTTAATGATATGGATGGAGTGATGCTTTCAGGACCTCCTTTAGCTGATGTGGCATGACTCAAGATAAGAAGAAACAGCTGCAAACATCCATTAATGATCAGAACATGGAATGTATGAAGTATGAATCTAGGAAAATTGGATGTTATCAAAAATGAAATGGAATGCATAAAGATTGATATCCTAGGCATTAGTGAGCTGAAACAGACTGGATTTTGGCCATTTTGAATCAACCATATGATCTACTATGCTGAGAATGACAAATTGAAGAGGAATGGCATGGCATTCATTGTCACAAAGAATATTTCAAGATCTATCCCGAAGTACAATGCTGTCAGTGACAGGATAATATCCATACACCTACTATGAAGATCATTTAATACTACTATATTTCAAATTTATGCACCAACTACCAAAGCCAAAGATGAGAAAATTGAAGATTTTTACCAACTTCTGCAGTGTGAAATCAACTGAACATGCAATCAAGATATGCTAATTATCACTGGTGATTGGAATGCAAAAGTTGGAAACAAAGAAGAATCACCAGTAGTTGGAAAATACGGTCTCAGTGATAGAAATGACACTGGAGATAGCATGATAGAATTTTGTAAGACCAATGACTTATTCATTGCAAATACCTTTATTCAACAACACAAATGGAGACTATACACATGGACTTCTCCAGACAGAATACACAGGAATCAGATGGACTACATTTGTGGCAAGAGGAGATGGAGAAGCTCAATATCTTCAGCCAAAACAAGGCCAGGAGCTGACTGTGGAACAGATCATCAACTGCTTATATGCAAATTCAAGTTGAAGCTGAAGACAATTACAAGAAGTCCGTGAGAGCCAAAATATGACCTTAATTGTATCGCTCCTGAATTTAGAGACTATCTAAAGAAGATATTTGATGTATTGAACACCAATGACTGAAAACCAGAAGAATTGTGGGATGACATCAAGACATCCTCCGCAAAGAAAGGAAAAAGATCATTAAAAAGACAGGAAAGGAAGAAAAGACCAAAGAGGAGACTCTGAAACTTGCCCTTGAGTGGAGAGTAGCAAAAGATTTCAGAGAGCAGCTTGAGAAGACAAGGTCAATTATTATAATGAAATGCACAAAGACCTGGAGTTAGAAAACCAAAAGGGAAGAACATGCTCAGCATTTCTTAAGCAGAAAGTACAGAGGAATAAATTTAAGCCTCGAATTACAATATTGAAAGATTTCATGGGCATTATGTTGAATGATGCAGGAAACATCAAAAGAAGATAGATGGAATACACAGAGTCACTATACTAAAAATAATTGGTAGATGATTATCCATTTAGGAGGTGGTATATGACCAAGAACCAATGGTATTGAAGGAAGAAGTCAAAGTACACTGAAGGAATTGGCAAAAAACAAGGCTCCAGAAATTGACGGAATACCCATTGAGATGTTTCAACAAACAGATGCCCTGCTGGAGGCACTCACTTGGTTATGCCAAGAGATTTGGAAGACAGCTACCTGGCCAACTGACTGGAAGAGATCCATATCTGTACCCTTTCCAAAGAATGGAGATCCTACACAATGTGGAAATTATCTAACAATATCACTGATCTCACACGCAAGTAAAATCTTACTGAAGATAATTCAAAAATGGTTGCAGCAGTATATTGACAGAGAACTTCCAGAAATGCAAGATGGATTCAGAAGAGGACATGGAGCAAGGGACATCATAGCTGATGTCAGATAGATCTTGGTTGAAAGCAAAGAATACCAGAAAGATGTGTTTTATTGACAATGCAAAAGCATTCGACTTTGTGGATCATAACAAATTGTGGATAACATTGAGAAGGATGGGAATTCCAGAACACTTAATTGTATTCATGAGGAACCTGTGCATAGACCAGGAGACTGTCATTTGAACAGAACAAGGGGATACTGCATGGTTTAAAATCAGGAAGGGAGTGCTTCAGGGTTGTATCCTTTCAGCATGCTTATTCAACCTGTAGGCTGAGCAAATAATCCGAGAAGCTGGACTATATGAAGAATGTGCCATCAGGATTGGAGGAAGGCTTATTAACAACCTGTGATATGCAGATGACACAACTTTGCTTGATGAAAGTGAGGATGACTTGGAGCACTTAGTTATGAAGATTAAGCACTACAGTCTACAGTATGGATTACACCTCAATATAAAGAAATAAAAAATCCTCACAACTGGACCAACAGACAGCATCACGATAGATGGAGAAAAGATTGAATTTGTCAAAGACTTCATATTACTTGGTTCTAAAGTCAATACCAATGGAAGCAACAGTCAAGACATAAAAATATGTATTGCATTGGGCAAATCTACTGCTAAAGACCTCTTTCAAGCACTGAAGAGCAAAGATGTCTCCCTGAAGATTAAGAGGCATCTAACCCAAGCCACGGTATTTTCAGTCTCCTCATATGCATGTGAGAGCTGGACAATGAATAAGGAAGATTGAAGGAGAGTTGATGCTTTTGAGTTGTGGTACTGGCAAAGAATGGTGAAAGTACCGTGGACTGCTAAAAGAACTAACAGATCTGTCCTGGAAGAAGTGCAGCCAGAATGCTCCTTGGAGGTGAGAATGGCCAGACTTCAACTCACCTACTTTGGTCATGTTGTCAGAAAGGACCATTCTCTAGAGAAGGATATCATGCTTGGTAAAGTGGAGGGTCAACAAAAAAGGGGAAGGCCCTCAGCAAGATGAATTGACAAGGTGGCTGCAGCGATGGACTCAGCTATACTAGGGATCATGAGGCTGGCACAGGACCGGTCTGTGTTTCGTTCTGTAATAGATAAGGTCATTTTGTGTCAGAGACAACTCAATGACACATAACAAAAATAACAACAAACCATTGACAAAAATTATTTTTTTATTAACTATTTCGAACATCATGAGAATGTTGGATGTTCTTTATGGTATCCAGAATAGATTGATTAGCTTTTTAATTAGAGAGTATTGTCCATATTGTGAGTGTAGCCAGCATGGAGGATAATTTTATCTCTGATCAAGCTCAAATATGGAATAATTTTTTTATTCTGACACAGTTGGAAATTGGGAAAAAGCATTAGGCTATCATACACACACATACACATAGATATCAATGACATGAGTTACTGACCTACTTGATTAGCCATTGTAGTTTTGTGATTGGCTCATTCTTTGGAGAAAATAAATTTTCTCATTTTGCAGGAAGTAGTAGAGAAGCACTTAGTTTACAGCTTAGTTTGTCCCACCCTAATATTCTTGGCCTTCTTACTCACTTATTAGACCCTTACAGCTGCCATAGATGTCAGTATCCCATAACACCCATCTAGAGTGTTCCTGTCTAGCCCTCATGTAGTTCATTCAACTAATATTTAATGAGTACCTACTACATGCTTCAAGATATTGAAGTTGTTAAGGATTTCATTTTATTTGGATTCACAATCAATGTTCATTTAAACAGCAGTTAAGAAATCAAATGATGTATTATATTGGGCAAATCTGCTATAAAAGACCTTTTTAAAGTGTTAAAATTGCCTCCATTCATATTTCTTGTTGTATGTCCAATGCCTGTCCATATACAGCTCTGCCTGGTGTCCCAATTTTGTGAATCTTTTGTGTCCCTGGTAAGATTTATTCCCAAGTATTTTATTTTTTTGGTTGCTATTGAAAATGGTATTGATTTCCTTATTTCTTTTTCAGCAATCTCTTTGCTGGTGTAGAGGGATCCAACTGATTTTTGGATGTTGATCTTGTATCCTGCCACAATGCTAGATCTCTCAATTAGTTCTAGTAGATTTTTTTTACTAAGTCTCTTGAGTTTTCTAGGTATAGGATCATATCATCAGCAAATAGGGATAGTTTGACTCTTCCTTACCAATTTG
>NW_006921986.1:1538227-1538852 GCF_000298275.1 Orycteropus afer afer | reverse complement strand
ATCTGTCCATTTCTTCCAGATTTTCAAATATGTTGGAGTATAGTTCTTCATAGTATTCTGATATGATCCTTTTTATTTCGTTTGGTTCTGTTGTGATGTCATCCATTTCGTTTCTTATTTGTGTTATTTGTATTCTCTCCCTCTTTTCCTTTGTTAAATTTACTGGTGGTTTGTCAATTTTATTAATCTTTTCCAAAAACCAATTTCTAGTCTTGTTGATTTTTTCT
This sequence comes from Orycteropus afer afer, assembly GCF_000298275.1. NCBI lineage: Eukaryota > Metazoa > Chordata > Mammalia > Tubulidentata > Orycteropodidae > Orycteropus > Orycteropus afer. Next base: position 1,538,625 of record NW_006921986.1, on the reverse strand, counting down.
ATTGTCTCTCTATTTTCTGTTTCCTTGATTTCAGCTCAAATCTTTATTATTTCCTTTCTTCTGTAAATTTTGTAAATCTTATGTTTCTCGAGTTTACTCATGATCTTGCCTGCTGATTGGTCCATAATTTTAAATCCATAAATTCTTGTGGAAGCTAGACCCAGATTTTGTCTGAGATTATTCCCCTAGTGGTAGCAACTTCTTTGATGTAACTAATTTTTGCTTTCTGCTTAAATTTTCAAAACTAAACAGTGTGTTGTTCTGGAATCATATATAAGTGGTGAGGTTATAAGGAGGGGGTAGAGATGTTGCAAAAACGACAAGGAGGCCACATGTTCCGACCTCCTCTAATTCCACAAAGGGAAGACAGGGTTACCAGCAGTAACCCAAGGCCTATT
>NW_006921986.1:1520428-1537686 GCF_000298275.1 Orycteropus afer afer | reverse complement strand
TGCTCAGTTGCTCATACAAAATCCCACCTTGGAGTTTACAAAGACTTATGGGTAGAAAAGCCACACTAAGTAATTTACTACACCGCAGATGTTTAACACAGAGATGAGATGAGGACAATGTTTGCTTCTAAAGCGGAGGGTGGGAAATGTGGAAGATCTGATGGGCACATAAATAGATAATTATCCAACAAATGCTAGTGCTATGATAGAGATTTGCATGAAGGTTTATGGAAGAACAGAATAAGAAAAATGGGGTTAAAGAGAGTGTCAGGGAAGACTTCCTATACGAGGTGATGCCTAATGAGCCAAGACTTGGGTAAACTGCTCTAGATCAAAGCAATGCTATATGTAGTTGTGGTAGTTGTTTGTGTGTCAACTTGGCTGGGCCTGGTTGAATGGCTGGGCAGCTGGTGGTAGTTATTCCCCATGAAGGGACTGGCAATCAACTCCATGGTGGAATCTACCACAAGCAGCTGAGTAGCTGCTTTGGGTATGTGGTCTGCTTCTTGTATATAAGCAGCAGCTTTGGGAATGGTCTCTAGTTTATGGCACACTTGGATCCTGCATGTAGCCATGTCATTGTTTAGCAGCCTGCCATGCTCTGCCAACCTTGGGACTTACAATGAACTTGAATTAATGGCCTGCCATTTGATTTGGTAATATTGGCACTGTGCCTTGTTACTTGTCAACCTTGTGCTTGGCAGCCTCAGCAGCCAGCAGCTGTCTGAGTGAAGAAAAGCCTCTAGCTTCATTGGGCCGGGAGCTGGAAGCAGAACTGAAGCCCAAGGCTGAGAGGCTTTCACCCAGCCCCTAAAGCCTGGCACTTTGAGCTTAGACTTAAAGCCTCCAAACTGTAAGAGAATAAACTCCTGTTTGTTAAGGCCATCCCATTTGTGGTATATTCTTGTCAGAGCAGCAGTAGGTAACCAGAACAGTAGTCTTGGGAGAATTAGGCATTACTGGGGTTACTTTTTCACTAATAAGAAAAATGGCAAAAAATGGCCAAGGATACTATAAGCAAGACCTAAATGATAAGGGACAGTGAACAAAATTTACCATGTTTTTACACAAATAATGCACCTTCTAAGTTTTTTGCCAACCAGGCCTACCCTGTGGGAGGTATTTTCATAAGCACGCTATGCCAATTTTTTAACAGGAACATGTAGATTTCAGTGGGTGAGTGTCTGTAACCAGCAGGGTCTTAGGCTGTGATAGAGTGATAGTTACAAAGTTTAATAACTAACAAGGTCACCAGCCAATCAGAAATAATACCAGATACAGATAATTGGTGAAGGCATCTCCCAGGCTTGTAGTGTATGGTTGTGCAGGCTATGCACAGACCAGTGATAGGCAGCTTGTTGTTGTTGTTGTTATGTGCTGTGGAATTGGATCCAACTCATAGCGACCCCTCCTTGGGTTTCCGAGGCGGTATCACTACAGAAGTAGATTGCCCTCTACAGAAGTAGAGGAGCGGCTGGTGGGTTTAAAGGCCAGCCTTCTGATTAGCAGTCAAATGCCTTAGGCACTATGTTACAATAGTTAATTGAAAACAGTTTAACTCAGCAAAAGTCACAAACATAATTTTTTTCCCATTATGCTTGCTAAATTAATCATTCTAACATGTATCCTAGGTTCTCAAAATTAAATCACTTGCAAACGTGAACTGGCTTGCAACTTTCTATTGCTTTGTGGAACAGAGGGAGTGGGGAGAGGCGAGAGAGGTACACCTAGTATGCCTTCCTAATTATCTGGGTACTTACCCTCAACTTCTTATCTGATATTAATGAACATCAGGCTTGTCTGAGAAAATGTCAGCTTTTAATTTAACAAGGCTAATTTCTTAAGTAAGGAACCCATGTGGCGCAATTGTTAAGTGCTTGATTGTTGTCTAAAAGATGGGAAGTTCAAACCCCCAGCGGGCTCCAGCAGCTCTGTGGGAGAAAAAACCTGGAGAACTGCTCCCCTAAACATCACACCCTAGAAAGCCCTATGGGGCAGTTCTACTCTGTCCTATAAGGTCACTATGAGTTGAAATCGACTCTACCACATACAATAAACTTCTTTAGTTAAAATCTAAATTTAGGCAAACACTTGCTTTTTGTTTTTTATGGCCACAATTTTCAACCTACTATCTGATATATCTTTTAAGCTTTCTGGAGTCTTGCATTTCAGTGGAATTTTCTTTATTGTGGATGAGTGATCCAGAAAGTTAATGTGCTCCTTTTTGAAAACAGTCTGGTTGTAAATCATTCATAGGTTCCCTAACTGGTCTTCATGAAGGGAAAAACCAAAACCAAAGGAGGAAATGCTTTGAGGCCTGCTGACCCTGGTCTTCTGTCCAAGCATCCCCTGTGACTATCTCAATTTCTCTAGAAGTTTTTCTCCTTGGGTCTGGCTACAGACCTGCCACTCTGAGTATGTGCTTCTTGGCAGGGTTCACAACCTGTTCTTTCATCTCGATGAACCAGATTGTCCAGACTTGTGTTAGCAGGGCGGATCCTGGCGCACTCTTACCCAAGCCCAAGGTAAGAGCCTGCAGTCACACTCTTTATCTTCTAGCTCCTGACCTGGGGTCAGTGCGCCAGTAAACTGGGCTGTTTCAGACCTGCCTCGTGATGTTCTGGACACTGGACGGTGGGACGTGGTTCTGAAAAACATACGAGGGCAGTAATCTGGCAGTGACTGAAGCCCAATTTTCTTTCTTGGAAAAATTTGTCATGGTTTTGGTATTCATTCCCATGGAGTTAAAAAGACTTCCCTGAGACAAATTACCTTTCCAATACTTGCTTTAGCTTTCATAGGCCAATATTTTTGATCTCGAGTTCCCACGACTCTTCAGCCAGTGCTCTAAGTTCTGTCCAGAGCCAGATGCTGCCCTTTCCCCCACGGTGCTGTGTTCTGAATGAGTGGCTGAGGCCCCTGCTGGGGGCCCACAGGGCCATCTTCTGGTCTGACCAGTTCCTGTCCGATGTCTAGCCCCTTGCTCTTGGCTTTCGGGGAAATGCTCACCTGGTCTGGGGCAGAGGTGAAAGACTTACAGAGCAAGTGAGAAAATTCCTGGTAACCAAGGTTGCTATGGAGACTCAAATTCAAGTTTCCAATAGTCATATGAACAATAAATAAAGGCCCTGTATGTCTTTGCCACACACCAGTCTGTGGTGGATTTCCTAGGCATCAACTCTCAAAGGAAACTTTCTCCCAAAAGTATTTGATCTAGGGAGTGTGCTCTAAGTCTTACCTACTCCTGAAACCTGAAACTCCTGAAACCAGTTCAGTTCAATGCATATAAACCTGCTCCTGTAAGAAGGGTCTACGATCAGCAAATCTTAGCTTCCTCAGTTTCTAGTTGTGTGACGTTGGAGGAAGTGTTTAACCATTCTGTGTTGAGTTCCTCATTTGTAAACTGGGAGTAATAATACCTACCCAGTAGAGTTGGGTTACTGGTAGGATTAAGTGAGATAATACGTTAAGTGTGGGTGAAAAGAAATCATCTGAAAACATAAAAAAAAAGTAGTTGCGATTATTTAACGTGTGCCATCTGGGCCAGGCACTGAGACACAAAATGAAAAGACACAGCACAGCTTGTGGTCCAATGGGAAATATGACCCATACCTGGATCCTTTTAATGGGTTGTGGTGAGCAGAAAGCTAGCAACATACAGATGGCACTGTAGGAACTCATCTGAGTCCAGCCTAGAACCTGGTACTACCTGAATTTCTTCCTTCGGTTTTGTAATAGTGATGTGTTTTCTGGCCACAGTTGGAATCATGGGTGTAACCAGGTGTGGCAGGTGAGGCGACAGGCCAGGTGCAGCCTGGGGAAGAGGTGTGGGGGTAGGGTAGGGTGTGGTGTTCAGGACCCTGCCCTACCTTGAGCAGCCTACAGGATGCTACTTCCTGGAGAGGCAAGTTCTCATCGTCAAGATCAGCACTGATGTTTCAGGCAGATCACTGGACTACTGAAACCCTCTTTACCCAGCCAGGAGTGAATGGTCAGTCTAGAATATGGAAAATACCTGGAATTACACTAGTTACAGAAAAAATTTCTTTCTCTTCTTTCCCAATATATGCAGGCTGCTTGTACTGCTCCTTCTTGGTCATAGTCATGGAAACCACCATGTTATGTTCACTTTTCATTGGCATCTTTTACTTTTAGTTGTTTTTTGTAAAAATCAAAGTTGTTGGTGACTTTCAAGTACTGAGAAAAACCCAAACTCTGGTTTAGTCAAAGGTGTAGCCAAAATGGATGTGTATTTAGCATTCAGTCATTCTTGGATTTGGCAATAAACTCACCAGCATGGCACTGCAGACTGTCTACCACGTGGCCCTTTCCGTTCTTTTGATTATGTATCTCTCCGTATTCCATGTTCTATTCTATTGAGTCTCCACACCTTTGTTCTTTCTGTTTGGAATGCTCTCCTCTGATTGGATACAGCCCCTCTCTTCTATGAATCCACCATAGCAAATCTTTGGTACCTTATTCAAGGTACTTTACATGTATTGTCTTGTAGTATAGTTACATGAGTACTTACCTCCTCCTTTCTATGAGATGGCCAGCTAGTTAACTGATGGTAGGAACCATGCCTGCCCCCCTTGTAGTTTCAGTGCCTCACACACAGAAAATGCTCAATAAATATTTGTTAAACTAAAGGAAATTAAAAGAACACAATTAAACACCCACAGTGTACCAGATGATGACTGGAAAGGAATCTAAAGCCATAGTTCCAGGTATTGTAAGTCTCCTGGCTTGTCTTTGTCTTAGATTATAAACATTAAACTCATTTAGAACCTTCAGAGTGTTTAAACAAGTGCTTGTAATTGATGTGGGCTAATGTTAACTTTAGATATTGATAATGAAGAATAGAAAATAAAGTGTCTGTGTGTAGCAGTGATTAATAATATTCTCTGTAGAATGATTGGTATAGGGTATCTGGGGTTTCTGCAGGTATTTTGGGTTACTTTGGGAGCTCTGGTAGTATAGTGCCTAAGGCATTTGACTACTAACCAGAAGGCTGGTGGTTCAAACCCACCAGCCACTCCTCGGAAGGAAGGTTAAACAATCTACTTCTGTAGTAATACTGTCTCAGAAACCCAAGGAGGGGTCGTTATGAGTCAGGTCCGACTCAATGGCACATAACAACAACAACAGCAGTAGGTACTCTATATAACATGTACAAACAAAAACAAAACCCACCTCCATTGAGTCGATTCTGACTTGTAGTAACCCTATAAGACAGAGTAGAACTGCCTCATAGGGTTTCCAAGGCCGCTAATCTTTACAGAAGCAGACTACTTAATTTTTCTCGTATGGAGTGGCTGGTGGAATTGAACAACTGACCTTTTTGTTAGCAGCCCAATGTTTTAACCACAGCACCACTAGAGCTCCTTATACAACATGTAGATCAGTAAATTTTGTTCAGATAGCTTCCCCTGCCCAGTGTTGTTGTTATGTGCTGTCGAGTCAGACCCGACTCATAGCGAGCCCTCCTTGGGTTTCGGAGGCAGTATCACTACGGAAGTAGATTGTCAACCTTCCTTCCAAGGAGTGGCTGGTGGGTTTGAACCACCAGCCTTCCGATTAGCAGTCAAGTGCCTTAGGCACTACGCTACTAGAGCTCCTCCCCCCCTGCCTAATAGTAGTCCTGCAACACCTTAGATAGATCAGTGAAACTCATCATCTACAGGGAAAATAATTTGATTCAAACAAAGAAAACCTGTTCCCTTGAGTTGATTCCAACTAATGATTACTCCACGTGTGTCAGAGTAGAAATGTGCTCCATAGAGTTTTCAGTGGGTGATTTTTGGGAAGTAGACCACTAGACCTTTCTTCCAAGGCATCTCTAGGGTTCAAACAACCAACCTTCCAGTTAGTAGTTGAGTGCTTAACCATTTGCACCACCCAGGGATTCAATTCAATTCAAAGAGCATGAAAAACATCACAGGGTAGGCCTGAAAAATAGCTCTTCATGGGACTGGCTTAGTCAGTTTCTGTTGTGATAATGTTGTGTAACAAAAAAACTCAAAGTCCCAATGGCTTTAAATAACAAATATATATTGTTTGTTCATGTTGCTTGTCAGTGGCTGTGGGTTGGATGTGGCAGCTCAGGGCAACCTCTGTATGTCTTCTTATTCTGGTATCCATGCTAAAGGAACACCCCCATTGGTCAGCATTGTTATGTTGCAGGGCAGGGGTTCCAGAGAGCTGGCGGGTATTTGCAACGCCTCTTCAAGGCTTCATGTGAAACTGGTATGTTGTCACTTCTACCCACATTTGTTGGCCAAAGTATTTTACATAGCCAAGCCCAAAGTCTATGGACAGGATCTGTGGGGAGAGAGAAGAGAGATATTTGCTAAATGATAATACAGTCTAGCATGGGGACACTGAGCATATTTGATTTCATCTACTGTGGTGGTTATGTTTGTGTGTCGGCTTGGCTGGGCCTGGTTGAGTGGCTGGGCAGCTGGTGATAGTTATTTCCATGATGAGACTGGCAATCAACTCTGTGGTGGGATCTACCACGAGCAGCTGAGTATGGACTTGAGTTAATGGCCTACCGTGTGGTTTGGTTACATCGGGACTGTGCCTTTTTACTTGTCAACCTTGGGCTTGGCAGCCTCAACAGCCAGCAGCTGTCTGAGAGAAGAAAAGCCTCTAGCTCTAGTGGGCTGGGAGCTGGAGGCAGAGCTAAAGCCCAAGGCTGAGGGCCTTTCACCCAGCCCCTAGAGCCTGGCACTTTGAACTTGGACTTAAAACCTCCAAACTGAGAGAAAATAAAGTCCTTTTTTTTTAAGGCATCCCATTTGTGGTATATTCCTTTCAGAGAGGCACTGAGTAACCAGAACATCTACTGATACTGCAGGATGGATTCCTTGAAGAAAGAGTCTAGACCTTGTTCTTGGCCTGGAAAATTGTTGATATTCTGTGTATGGTTGTTTAATAAATGATTGGACTAGCATGACTTAAAGGTTTTTTTTTTTTTTTTTTCTCTCTATTTGCATCTGTTTTTCACGGGCAAACCCATTCCTTTTAAAAACCCAGATGTATATAATCGGAAGCTCTAATCTTAGTCAAGGTAAAGTGTGTAACGCTGTGTGGTGGGGCAGTTAAGAAGGGCAGTCTCTGGAGCCAGAGTTATCCTTGAGAGGACAGGTGGGTGAGGAGCAGCTGTAAAGGTGGTTTGGGTGGCTCCCCACTCACAGCCACACCCAGAGCAGGACCAGCAGTGGATAGAGAGAAAATAAGAAGTCTCACCTGGTGAGTCTTCTCTCACCCAGCAAAGGTGAATGGGTGTGTCTTGCTGAGGGAAGCTTATTATATAAAAGTTTCAACCTACAAAAAATGCAGCTGCAGATGGGATATTTCTGCTACAGAAGTCTGCTCCTTTCAGGAGGAATTAGAATAGGAGTCTTTTAATTACTGAAGTCAGGAAGGCAGAAAGGATGGAAGTTGGAATCCAGCCGACCTGCTATGGAATCCCAGCTCTACCATTCCTGTGTGATCTTGGGCAACTCACTGTCCCTTTCTCAGTCTCACTTTCATCAGCTATAAACTGGGCAGAATGATAGTACTTACTACAAGGGCTTCTCTAAGGATTAAATTGGGAGCTCTGGTGGTATAGTGCCTAAGGCATTTGACTGCTAACCAGAAGGTTGGTGGTTCAAACCCACCAGCCTCTCCTCAGAAGGAAGATTGAGCACTCTACCTCCATAGAGATACCTCCTCAGAAATCCAAGGAGGAGTCTCTATGAATTTGATTTGACTCGATGGCAATGAGTTTATTTATTTATTTATTTTTTTCCTTTGGTGATGTGGTATACCAAAGACACTTGACTGCTAACCAGAAGGCTGGCAGTTCAAACCCACCAGCCACTCCTCAGAAGGAAGATTGGACAATCTACTTCCATAGGGATACCTCCTCAGAAACCCAAGGAGGGGTTGCTATGAGTCACAATCGACTTGATGGCAGTGAATTTGGAATTCGAAGGATTAAATTTGGTGTTGTCTATAAAGCTCTTTGTACTGTATGCAATCATGTTGTTGTTGTTATGTGCCATTGAGTTGGACCTGACTCATGGTGACCCCTCCTTGAGTTTCCGAGGCAGTATCACTACGGAAGTAGATTGCCCCATCTTCCTCCTGAGGAGTAGCTGGTGGGTTTGAACCGCCAGCCTTCTGGTTAGCAGTCAAGTGCCTTAGGCACTAAGCACAGTCATAGGAAATTTTTTAAAAATTATTTTTATTATGATCTGAGTGAAAGTTTACAGAGAAAATTGATTTTCCATTCAACAATTTGCACATATTTTATCTTGTGAAATTCATTGCAACCCCGACAATGTAATAGCACTCTACCCACTTCTTCCCTGTGTTTACCATTTCTCTTTGTCCTTCTTTCTATCCTTCCCAGCCTTCTTAGCTTTATCCCTGTGCAAATGTTTCCCTTTTGATCTCCTATGGTTGAATGTTCTAATGATTGTGTATCTTCCTAGTATTGTTGTTCATGTTATAGACCTGTCTGTTGTTTGGTTGAAAGCTGAGCCACAGGTGTTAAGTTCAGTTCCTGGCTTGAGGGGGTCTAAGGGCCATAGCCCCTGGGGCACCACCAGCCTTTATCAGACCAGTAAGCCTGGTCTTTTTTATGATTTTGAGTTTTATTCTACATTTTTTTCCCCACTCTACCCAGGAACTCCTATTTTGATCCCTTTCAGAGCAGTCAGTAGTGGTAGCTGGGCACCATCTAGTTCTTCTGGTCTCAGGGTCATGGAGATTAGCTAGGGTCCAATATGTACTCCAATGGTTCTTTGAACTAATTGTCCCTGCATCTTTTATTTTTTTCACTCTTCTTTGCTCTTGATGGTGAGAGACCAATAGTTGCAATATAGATGGCTACTCACAAGCTTTTAAGAATTTAGTCACTACTCAACAAAGTAGAATGTAGAATATTATCTTTGTGGGCTATGCTATGCGAATTGACCTTTGTGTCCCCCAACACTATGGTCCTGAGCCCCCAGGCCTGATGGCTCATTCCCTCAAGGAATTTGGTTATGACTAAGTAGTTTTCATAAATTTGCCCATGTATGCTCTACTATAAGAAGCTCTGGTGATGTAGTGGTTAAAGCATTTGGCTGCTAACAAGAAGGCTGGTGATTCAAACCTACCAGCTGCTCTATGAAAGAAAGATGAGGTGATCTGCTTCTGTAAAAATTTACAGCCTTGGAAACCAAATGGGGGTTTCTATGTGTTGGAAGCAACACATAGAATGATGGCAGTGAGTTTGTTTTTTTGGTTTTGATTATGTTCTACTATATTCATGGATAACTTTGTAGCACATACAAATACATAGGTAGAAATATCCTTTGTCAAACCTGTATATATTCATGGGTATAGTCCCATTCACTTCCCCACACCTGTTTATATATCCAGTCGTAGATTATTGTTATTACTGTTATTGCAGGATTGTGTAAGGAATACTATTCACCTTCGTTACCTTTAACAATTGTGCTCCTCCCTGTGTCCTTCACTACCTTAATCATTTTGTACTGAACTTTCCTTTGTTGTGTATTGCCTTTCCCTTCATCCAAGTTAATAGGTTTCTACCCTCTAGTTAGTGGTAGTGTAGTGCCTAAGGCATTTTACTGCTAACCAGAAGGCTGGCAGTTCAAACCCACTGGCCACTCCTCGGAAGGAAGATGGGGCAATCTACTTCTATAGTGATACCACCTCAGAAACCCAAGGAGGGGTCGCTATGAGTTGGGTCCAACTTGAGAGCACATAACAACACAACAACAAGAAGTTAGTGATTTACCCTTCCTTCTCCTACCACCCCTGGTAATCTTCAAATAATAATTCTGTCTGTGTGTAGATCTTTTCTTGACCTTTTAGAGTAGTCATTTGGACTAATTGTTTCAGTGTGTCTTTGGTTTTCTTCATTCTTCTTTGCTCTGGACTAGGAGAGACTTATCATTGCATCTAGATGGCTGCTTGCAAGCTTTTAAGATCCCAGTCACTACTCGCCAAAGTAGAATGTGGAGAAATGGAATTGTTTTGGCCATTTTGAATCACAAAGCCATATGATCTACTCTGAGGCAAATGAAAAATTGAAGAGGAATGGCATGGCATTCATCATCACAAAGAATGTTTCAAAATCTATCCCGAAGTACAATGCTATCAGTGATAAGATAATATCCATATGCCTAAAAGGAAGACCAATTAATACTACTATTATTCAAATTTATGTACAAACCACCAAAGTCAAAGATGAGGAAACTGAAGATTTTTACTAACTTCTGCAGTCTGAAATTGACCAAACATGCAATCTAGATGTAATGATTATTGCTTGTGATTAGAATGTGAAAGTTGGAAACAAAGAAGAATCACTAGTAGTTGGAATATATGGTCTTGGTGATAGAAATGATATGGGAGATTGCATGATAGAATTTAGCAAGACCAACTACCCCTTCATTGCAAATACATTTTTTTTCAACAATGTAAACAGCAGCTATACACATATATCTCACCAGATGGAATACACAGGAATCGGATTGTATTTGCATCTGTGGAAAGAGGTGATGGAGCAGCTCAATATCTTCAGTCAAAACAAGGCCAGGAGCTGACTGTGGAATAGATCATCAACTGCTCATATGCAAGTTTAGGTTGAAGCTAAAGGCAATTAGAACAAGTCCACGAGAGCCAAAATATGCCTTGATTTTATCCCACCTGAATTTACAGAACATGTAAAGAATAGATTTGACACATTGAACACCAATGACTGAAAACCCAATGAATTGTGGGATGCCATGAAGAACATCATCCATGACGAAAGCAAAAGGTCACTTTAAAAAGACAGGAAAGGAAGAAAAGACCAAAATGGATGTCAGAAGACACTCTGAAACTTGCTCTTGAACAGAGAGTAGCTAAATCAAATGAAAGAAATTAAAAAAGAGCTGAACAGAAGATTTCAAAGGACAGCTTGAGAAGATAAAGTCAATTATTATAATGAAACATGCAAAGACCTGGAATTAGAAAACCAAAATGGAAGAACACACTTGTCATTTCTCAAGCTCAAGGAACCAAAGAAAAAAATGCAAGCCTTGAGTTGCAGTATTAAAAAATTATATGGCAAAATATTGAATGATGCAGGAAACATCAAAAGAAGATGAAAGGAATACATGGAGTCACTGTACAAAAAGGAATTGGCCAATGGTCATCTATTTCAGGATGCAGCATGTGATCAAGAACCAATGGCACTGAAGGAAGAAGTCAAAGCTGTACTGAAGGAATTGACAAAAAACAAGGCTCCATGAATTGATGGACTATCCAGTGAGATGTTTCAACCAGTAGATGCTGTGCTGGAAACCCTTACTTGTCTGTGCGAAGAAATTTGGAGGACAGCTACCTGGCCAACTGACTGGAAGAGATCCATATTTGTAGCCATTCCAAAAGTGATCCAACAAAATGTGGAAATTATCAAACAATATCATTAATATCCATCCAAGTAAAATCTCTCTGAGGATAATTCAAGAATGGTTGCAACAGTATATTGACAAGGAACTTCCAGAAATGAAAACTAGATTTAGAAGAGGATGTAGAATGAGGGATATCATTGCTGATGTCAGATGGATTTTGGCAGAAAGCAAAGAATACCAGAAAGATGTTTACCTGTGTTTTATTGACTATGTAAAAGCATTTGACTGTGTGGATAATAACAAATTATGGATAACATAATTACATAATGGGAATTCCAGAACACTTAATTGTGCTTATGAGGAACCTGTACATAGACCAGGAGGCTGTCATTTGTACAGAACAAGGGGAAAGTTATGTGGTTTAAAATCAGGAAGGGAATGTGTCAGGGTTATATCCTTTCACTATACTTATTCAATCTGTATGTTGAGCAAATAATTGGAGAAGCTGGACTATATGAAGAAGAATGACATATCAGGATGGAGGAAGACTAGTTAACAACCTGTAAAATGCGGACAACACAACTTTGCTTCATGAAAGTGAAGATGACTTGAAACACTTACTGATGAAGATTAAAGACTACAATCTGCAGTATGGATTACATCTCAGCATTAAGAAAACGAAAATCCTCACTACTGAGCATCATGATAAATGGAGTTTATCCATGATCCAAAGATTTCATATTATTTGGATGCACAGTCAACACCAATGGAAGCAGCAGTCAGGAAATCAGATAACATATTGTACTGGGCAAATCTGCTGCAAAAGACCTCTTTAAAGTGCTGAAGAGCAAAGATGTCTTTTTGAAGACTATGGTGTGCCTAACCCAAGCCATGGTATTTTCAATCGCTTGATTTGCCTGTGAAAGCTGGACAATGAATAAAGAAGACCAAAGAAGAGTTGATGCTTTTGAGTTGTGGTGTTGGCAAAGAATACTGAAAATCCCATGGACTGCCAGAAGAACAAACAAATCTGTGCTCGAAGAAGTGCAGCTGGAATGCTCCTTGGAAGTGAGAAGGGCCAGATTTTGTCTCACCTACTTTGGCCATGTTGTCGGAAGGCAACCATTCCCTAGAGAAGGATATCATGCTTGGTAAAGTGGATGGTGAGCAAAACAGAGGAAGGCCCTTAAGGAGATGGGTTGACCCAGTGGCTGCAATGATGGGCTCAGGTATAGCAAGGATTGTGAGGCTGATGCAGAACTGGGCAGTGTTTCATTCTGTTGTACATAGGATACCTATGAGTTGGAACTGACTAGACTGCATCAATAGTTTCACTCAGCATAATGTCCTATATATTCCTCTATGCAATGAGGTGTTTTACAGATTCATTATTCTTTAATGTTGCATAGTATTCCATTGTGTGTATGTACTGTAGATTCTTTATCCATTCATCCATTGAGGGGCATTTAGGTTGTTTCCATCTTTTGCTGTTGTGAATAATGCTGTGAATAACATGGATGTGCATATTTCTGTTTGTGTTTTGACTCTTATTTTTTTAGGATCTATACCTAGTATTAAGGAGCTCTGGTGGTGCAGTGCATAAGGCATTTGACTAACAGAAGGTTAGCTGTTCAAACCCACCGCCACTCTGTGAAAGAAGACAGGGCAATCTACTTCCATAATGATTTACCAGCTCGGAAACACAATGGGGGTCACTATGAGTCAGAATAGACTCAATGGCAGTGGGTTTAGTTTGGTTTTTGGTTTTACGCCTAGTATTGGAATTGCTGGATCATACGGTTTTTCTATTTCCAATTTCTTAAAGAATTGCTGTATCACTTTCGACAGTGATTGTACTATTTTACAGTCCCACCAGCAGCGTGTAAATTTCCAGTCTCCTCACACCCTCACTGGCATTTGTTATTTTCTGTGTTTTCAACTTTGCTATTAATGCTGAGGTGAGTTGATATCTAATTGTTGTTATGATTTGCATCTCTCTATTGGCACATAACAACAACAACAATGGCTAATAGGGAGCTCTGATGGCATAGTGCCTAAGGCACTTGACCGCTAACCAGAAGGCTGGAGGTTCAAACCCACCAGCCACTCCTCAGAAGGAAGACGGGGCAATCTACTTCCCTAGAGATACTGCCTTGGAAACCCAAGGAAGGGTTGCTATGAGTCGAATCAACTTGAGTCAATGAGTCAAGCAGTGGATTTTTTTTTTTTTTTAATGTCTAATAATTGTGAACATTTCTCCATATGTTTATTCGCCACCTAAATGCCTTCTCTGGTGAACTGTCTCAGAGGCTGCCCATTTTTAAATTGTCTTTTTGTTGTTGAGCTGTTGAAATTTTCTATAAATTTTAGAGAATAGTCCCTTGTCTGATATGTCATTGACAAAATCTCTTTTGGCAATGTCTTTTGATGTGCATAAATGTTTAATTTTTAGGAGGTGTCACTCATCTAGTTTGTCTTCTGTTTGTGCATTTTTAGTTACATTTAATGGTATATTTATGCCATGTATTAGGGCCCCTAAGTTTGCCTCTATTTTTTCTTTGATGGTCTTTATAGTTTTAGGACTTTGATCCATCTTGAGTTAGTTTTTGTACGTGGTGTGAGATTTGGACCCTGTTTCATTTTTATGCAAATGGATATCCAATTTTGCCAGCACCATTTGTTAAAGAGATATCTCTTCCCCATTTAATGAGTGTTGGCTTCCTGTCAAAGGTCAGATATACATAGATGGATAGTTTTACTTCTATGTTCTCAATTCCGTTCCATTGGTCTGGTGACTGTCATTGTACCAATACTAGGCAGTTTTGACTGCTGTGGCTGTATAGAAGTTTTTGAGATCAGGAAGTGGAAGGCCTCCTACTTTGTGCTTGCTTACCTGGGGTGTCTTTCATTTCCATATAAAGTTGGTGATTAGTTTTTCCATCTCTTTAAAGAATGATGATGAAATTTGGATCAGGATTGAATTGTATCTGTTTCTGGGTATTACTAACATTTTCACTGTTAAGTCTTCCTATCCATGAGCATGGTATATTCTTCCATTTATGTAGGTCTCTTAGTTTTTCATAGTAGTGTTTTGTAGTTTTCTTTGTATAAGTCTTTTGTGTCTCTGTTTAGATTTATTCCTAAGTACTTCATCTCTTGGGTGGCTATTGTAAATGGTATTGTTCTCCTGATTTCCTTTTCAGAGATCTCTTTGTTAGTATAGTGGTATCCGATTGACTTTTATATGTTGACCTTGTACCCTGCCAGTTTGCTGAATCCTTCTATTAGTTCCAGTAGCTTTCTTGTTGAGTCTCTAGGATTTTCTATATATAGGATCATGTCATCTGCAAAAAGAGAAAGATTAACTTCCCCTTTGCCAATTTAGATGGATTTTATCTCCCTTTCCGGCCTTTTTGCTCTGGCTAGGACTTCGAATATTATTCAAATATTAAATACAAGTGGCGATAAAAATCATCCTTGTCTGGTTCCTGTTTGCAAGGGGAATGTTTTCGGTTTCTCTCGATTGAGAATAATGTTGGTCACTGGTTTTGTGTATATGCCCCTAATTATGTTGAAGACTTTCCTTTCTATTCTTGTTTTGCTGAGTATTTTTATCAAGAATGGGTGTTGGGTTTTGTCAAATGCCTTTTCAGCATCAATTGACATGATCATGTGGGTACTTTCCTTTGTTTTATTTATGTGGTGGGTTACGTTGAATTATTTTCTAATGTTGACTCATCCTGGCATACCTCTAGGAATCCCACTTGGTCATATTGTATTATTTTTTTCATATGTTGTTGGATTCTTTTGGTTAGTATGTTGAGAATTTTTGCATCCCTGTTCATGAGGGAGGAGCTCTGGTAGCACAGTGCCTAGGGCACTTGACTGCTAACCAGAAGGCTGGCGTTTCAAACCCACTAGCCACTCCTTGGAAGGAAGATTGGGCAATCTATTTCCCTAGTGCTACTGCCTTGGAAACCCAAGGAGGGGTCGCTGTGAGTCGGATCGGACTCGATGGCAGTAAGTTTGGTTTTGGTTTTGGTTCATGAGGGATGTTGGCCTATAATTTTCTTTTTTAGTAATATCTTCACCTGGTTTTGGTATCAGGGTTATGCTTGCTTCATAGAATGAGTTTGGGAGTATTTTGTTCTTTTCTAATATCTGGAATAGTTTGAGTAGTAGTAATGTCAGCTCTTTGAATGTTTGGTAAAACTCACCAGGGAAGTCATCTGGGCCAGGATGTTTTTTTGTTGGGAGATTTTTTTCCCCCTTCAGACAATTTTTACTAAAATCTGATGTTTCTACTTGTATTTTGAGACAAAAATGATTTTTTGTAAAGACAAAACTCTTATAAGAACATATCCTGATATTATCATTAACCAGCCAATTGCCATTAAGTCAATTCCAAATTATAGCAACTTCGTGGGTTACCAAGAACTACTTCTTGGTGTTTTCTTGGCTGTAATCTTTACAGAAGTAGATTGCAGACCTTTCTTCTGTTGTTGGGAGACTTTTATTTTATGACCTGTTTGGTTTATTTTGTGATGGATCTGTTCATTTTTTTTTCTTTTTCCAACCTCATATTGTGTTAGTTTGGGAATGTATGTTTCTAGATATTTGTCCATTTCTTCTAGGTTTTCAAATTTGTTGGAGTACAGTTCTTCATTGCTTTCTGTTATTGTTCTTTTTATTTCAGTAGGTTCTGTTGTGACATTGCTTTTTTCATTTCTTATTCATGTTGTTTTACATCTTCTCATTCTTTTCCTTTCTTCAATTTGCCAGTGGTTTGTAAATTTTTCAATCCTTTTAAAGAGCCAACCTCTAGTCTTGTTGATTCTTTCTATTGTTTCTCTGCTTTCTGTTTATTTATTTCTGCTTGAATCTTTATCTTTTCCTTTCTTCTGGTGACTGTAAGTTTCTTCTTCTTTTTTGCTGTCCTTCTTCTAGTTGTTGGAGATCTGGGTTAAGATGTTGATTGTGGTTTGTTCTTCTTATTTGTGCATTTATTGCTATAAATTTTCCTCTTGACCATTGCTTTTGTTTTGTCCCAAAGATTTTGGTATGTTGTGATTTCATTCTTGTTTGATTCAGGAATTTTTTTTATTTCGTTTTTTATTTCTTCTATTACTCAGTAGTTGTAAAGGAGGGTGTTATTCAGTTTCCATATATTTATTTTCTTTGGTCTTTCTGTTGTTGATTTATAATTTTATAGCATTGTGATCTGAGAAGATGCTTTGTAGGATTTTGATGTTTTAAAATTTATTGAGGCTAGCTTTGTGGCCTAACATATGATCTGTTCTGGAAAAAGTCCCACGTGCACTGGAAAAGAATGCATATTGTGTTGTTGTGTGGAGTGTTCTGGATACATCTATGAAGTCTAGTTGGGTATTTGTGTTGTTTAGATCTCCTGTATCTTTGTTAGGTTTCTTTCTAGTTGTTCTTTCATTGAAAGTAGTGTATTAAAGTCCACTATTATTGTGGAGTTGTCTATTTCTCTTTTCAATTCTATTAAAATTTGATTTATGTTCTTTCATTGTTGCACAGATATTTATTATGATTATGTCATCTTGTTTGATTGACACTTTAATAATTATATCATTTTCTTCCTTGTCTCTTTTAGGGAGCTCTGGTGGTGTAGTGCTAAGACATTTGACTGCTAACCAGAAGGTTGGTCGTTAAAACCCACCAGCCATTCCTTGGAAGGAAGACTGGGCAATCTACGGCTGCAGAGATACCACTTCAGAAACCCAATGAGGGGTCTCTATGAGTAGGAAACGACTCGATGGCAGTAAGTTTGGTTTTTGGTTTTTTGTCTCTTTTGCTGGTGCTAAAAAGGCAAGGAGGACACATCTTCCA
>NW_006921986.1:1516117-1519658 GCF_000298275.1 Orycteropus afer afer | reverse complement strand
TTTTGGTTGCCATTTACTTGATATGTTTTTCCATCCTTTGATTTTTAGCTTATTTGATGTTTGTTTCTAAGTCTCTTGACTGGTGCATTTAATCCATTTATATTACTTGTAATTATCAATAGGTATGAATTAACTGTTGCCATTTTGCTGTTTTTTTTTTTTTTGTGTGTGTGGTGTTGATGGTTTCTTTGTTCAATATATTTTTCTGTGCTGAGTTCACTCTATTTATGGATTTCGTTATCATTTCTTTCATTACTCTTGTTTTAGTGTTCACTGAGATTTTGTGACTTTATTCTTTTTTTTTATTTTGATGAGAAGTTTTATTATTTTTCTTTGAGGTTGCCCTGTATTTTATTATTATCTCCTCAAGTTTAAAGCTTTTTAAAGTTTTAGCTATCATCATTTACAAATTAACACCTCTGGTTCCCTATTTTCAGGTACATTTTATTTTTGATAGGCGCTCTAGTGGCGTAGTGCCTAAGGCACTTAACTGCTAATCAGAAGACTGGTGGTTCAAACCCACCAGCCACTCCTCAGGAGGAAGATTGGGAAATCTACTTCCATAGAGATACCACCTCAGAAACTCAAGGAGGGATCACTATAAGTCAGAAATGACTTGACAGCAGTGAGGTGTTTTTTTTGGTTCATATATGGATTGGTTTCCAGGTGTTGTTTCTTACGCTGCAGTTATTTTCTGCTGTTATTCTCTATCCGAAGGACTCCCTTTAGCATTTCTTGTAAGGTTGATCTGGTTTTGGCAAATTCCCTTAATTTTGGTTTGTCAGGAATTGTCCTAATTTTGCCATCATAGTTGAGGGATAATTTTGCTGAATATATAATTCTTAGTGGGCAATTTTTCCCCCCAGGATTTTATATATGGCATCCCTTTGCCTTCTTGCCTGCGTGGTTTTTGCTGAAAATTCAGAGCTTAGTCTTATTTGTTGATCTTTTTTGTTAGTAACCTTTCATTTTTTTCTGAGCTGCTTTCAGGATTCTTTCTTTGTCTTTGGTTTTGGAAAATTTGATTATTGTATGTCTTGGTAATTTTCTTTTGGGGTCTATCCTGTTTGGTGTTTGTTGAGTTTCTTGAATGCATATCTTCTTGTCTCTCATTAGGGAACTTTTCTTGAAACAAATCTTCAACAATTTTCTCTCTCTCTCTCTTTTTTTTTTCTCTTCCTGTTCTGGGGTTCCTCTTGATGTTGTTCCACATAATTCTTAGCATTCTTCATTTATTTTCTCTTTTTTTTTCTGATTTTTCCTCTTACAGATTAGTGTTGAGAGAATTATTTTCAATCTCACCTTTGTCCTTCCAATGTATTATGTATTTCTGAAATTTTAGTATTTATCTTCTGGGTTTCTAGTGACTGTTTTTGTATGGTTTCTAATGTTTCATTTATTTTTTCAGTTTGTTCGTGTATTTTTTTTTTTAATTCTTGTAGAGTTTTTTCTGTGTTTTTCTTGATTTTTTTTTTTTTGTGTGATTTCCTCAAATTTTCAGTCCATGTAAGGTATCTAAATATAATTCTTCTGAATTCTTTATCAGGTAGCTGCAATCACATTTCTTCCTTTGGAAGATTTTCTGGTCATGTATTTAGTCATTTGTTTAAGCCATCTTGTCCTTTTTTGTGTGTGTGTATGTGTGTATGTGTGATTTGAAGTTGTCTGTTATGTACAAGACATTGTAGTGTTACTGTGTTAATTTGTTGATTGTATGCTGATTTGCTTCATTTTGTTTTTTCGTTGTTTTTTACTATATCTAGGCAACAAGATAGGTATGTCCCTCTGGTCACTAGTTTAGCACAAACTAGTGTTTTCCAGTCTTTAGTGTAGAGGGTCTGGATAGTGTGTCTGCCCAGCCTAGTATGCCATTTAGGATCCTTTCCCTTGGCTTCCTGTCATAGTAATTTGAAACTACTACTGATATTTGTATTATTATTTTAAGCACATTGCCTGAATTTCAAATTTTATAAACTTTAGTTACACTAACTCTCCCCGGAAAATATCAATTGTTCAAAGCAAGGAATTCCTGAAGCTCTTCTTAGGAAATTTGACAGGAAAAGACATAAAGAAGAAAAAGGAGATAAGGCAAAATAGAAAGAGTAGAGAAGAAAGAAAAGGAAGAATATAGGATTTTTGAGCATTCTGGGAAAGAGAAATTAATAAAGAATTGACTGGAAAAAGAAATTTTAGGATTTTGAAATGAGTGGGGAAAAGGAGAAGGGCCCTGAATTCATGTTAGGAATTGAGCTTCCAGAGACCAGAACCAAGAGAGGATCCTCTTCAAGGTGGTATGGAATATAGAAAGACATACGATGGGCTAAGTTGGAGTCATTAGGAATAAACAAGACTCACAGAACTCACCTGTACACTGATGTTCATTGTAGCACTATTCACAACAGCTAAAAGGTGGGAACAAATTGAGTGTCCATCAGCAGATGAATGGATATACAGAATGTGGTAATTATTTACAATGGAATATTTCTTACATATAAAGAGTAACTATAATGACTTATTCATTGCAAATACCTTTTTCCAACAACATAAACAGTGGCTATACATGGACCTTGTGATATGGAATACGTAGGAATCAGATTGACTACATCTGTGGAAAGAGGTGATGGAGAAGCTCAGTATCATCAGTCAAAACTAGGCCAGGAACAGACCAAATTTCTCATATGCAGGTTCAAATTGAAGTTGAATTTAGAGACCATCTGAAGAATAGATTTGATATATTGACTGAATGTAGTGATATATTGACTGATATAGTGACTGAAGACTAGATGAGTTGTAGAACATCATATATGAAGAAAGCAAATGGTCATTAAAAAGATAGAAGAGGAAGAGAAAACCAAATTGGATGTCAGCAGACACTCTGAAACTTGCTCTTGAACAGAGAGTAGCTAAAGTGAATGGAATAAATGATGAGATGAAAGAGCTAAACAGAAGATTTCAAAGGGCAGCTTGAGAAGTGAGAGTATTATGATGAAATGTCCAAAGACCTTGAGTTAGAAAATCAAATGGGAAGAATACACTCAATATTTCTCAAACTGAAAGAACTGAAGGAAAAATGGAAGCCTCGAGGTGCAATATTGAAGTATTCTATGGAGAAAATATTGAATGCGCAGGAAGCATCAAAACATGGAAGAAATAAACAGAGTCACTGTAGAGAAAAGAATTGGTCTATGTTCAACTATTTCAGGAGGTAGCATATCATGAAGAACCAATGGTATTGAAAGAAGAAGTCTAAGCTGCCCTTAAGGAGCTGTTGAAAACCAAGGTTCCAGGAATTGACCAAATACCAACTGAGATGTTTCAACAAACACATGCTGCACTGGTGACATTTAATCATCTATGCCAAGAAATTTGGGAGACAGCTACCTGGCCAACTGACTGGAAGAGATCCATATTTGTACCCATTCCAAAGAAAGGTGATCCCACAGAATTTGGAAATTATCAAACAATATCACTAATGTCACACGTGAGTAAAATTTTGCTGAAGATAATTTAAAAATGGCTACAACAGTATATTGACAAGCAA
>NW_006921986.1:1507673-1516017 GCF_000298275.1 Orycteropus afer afer | reverse complement strand
CTTTCTTTTTTTTTCTGATTTTTCCTCTTACAGATTAGTGTTGAGAGAATTATTTTCAATCTCACCTTTGTCCTTCCAATGTATTATGTATTTCTGAAATTTTAGTATTTATCTTCTGGGTTTCTAGTGACTGTTTTTGTATGGTTTCTAATGTTTCATTTATTTTTTCAGTTTGTTCGTGTATTTTTTTTTTTAATTCTTGTAGAGTTTTTTCTGTGTTTTTCTTGATTTTTTTTTTTTTGTGTGATTTCCTCAAATTTTCAGTCCATGTAAGGTATCTAAATATAATTCTTCTGAATTCTTTATCAGGTAGCTGCAATCACATTTCTTCCTTTGGAAGATTTTCTGGTCATGTATTTAGTCATTTGTTTAAGCCATCTTGTCCTTTTTTGTGTGTGTGTATGTGTGTATGTGTGATTTGAAGTTGTCTGTTATGTACAAGACATTGTAGTGTTACTGTGTTAATTTGTTGATTGTATGCTGATTTGCTTCATTTTGTTTTTTCGTTGTTTTTTACTATATCTAGGCAACAAGATAGGTATGTCCCTCTGGTCACTAGTTTAGCACAAACTAGTGTTTTCCAGTCTTTAGTGTAGAGGGTCTGGATAGTGTGTCTGCCCAGCCTAGTATGCCATTTAGGATCCTTTCCCTTGGCTTCCTGTCATAGTAATTTGAAACTACTACTGATATTTGTATTATTATTTTAAGCACATTGCCTGAATTTCAAATTTTATAAACTTTAGTTACACTAACTCTCCCCGGAAAATATCAATTGTTCAAAGCAAGGAATTCCTGAAGCTCTTCTTAGGAAATTTGACAGGAAAAGACATAAAGAAGAAAAAGGAGATAAGGCAAAATAGAAAGAGTAGAGAAGAAAGAAAAGGAAGAATATAGGATTTTTGAGCATTCTGGGAAAGAGAAATTAATAAAGAATTGACTGGAAAAAGAAATTTTAGGATTTTGAAATGAGTGGGGAAAAGGAGAAGGGCCCTGAATTCATGTTAGGAATTGAGCTTCCAGAGACCAGAACCAAGAGAGGATCCTCTTCAAGGTGGTATGGAATATAGAAAGACATACGATGGGCTAAGTTGGAGTCATTAGGAATAAACAAGACTCACAGAACTCACCTGTACACTGATGTTCATTGTAGCACTATTCACAACAGCTAAAAGGTGGGAACAAATTGAGTGTCCATCAGCAGATGAATGGATATACAGAATGTGGTAATTATTTACAATGGAATATTTCTTACATATAAAGAGTAACTATAATGACTTATTCATTGCAAATACCTTTTTCCAACAACATAAACAGTGGCTATACATGGACCTTGTGATATGGAATACGTAGGAATCAGATTGACTACATCTGTGGAAAGAGGTGATGGAGAAGCTCAGTATCATCAGTCAAAACTAGGCCAGGAACAGACCAAATTTCTCATATGCAGGTTCAAATTGAAGTTGAATTTAGAGACCATCTGAAGAATAGATTTGATATATTGACTGAATGTAGTGATATATTGACTGATATAGTGACTGAAGACTAGATGAGTTGTAGAACATCATATATGAAGAAAGCAAATGGTCATTAAAAAGATAGAAGAGGAAGAGAAAACCAAATTGGATGTCAGCAGACACTCTGAAACTTGCTCTTGAACAGAGAGTAGCTAAAGTGAATGGAATAAATGATGAGATGAAAGAGCTAAACAGAAGATTTCAAAGGGCAGCTTGAGAAGTGAGAGTATTATGATGAAATGTCCAAAGACCTTGAGTTAGAAAATCAAATGGGAAGAATACACTCAATATTTCTCAAACTGAAAGAACTGAAGGAAAAATGGAAGCCTCGAGGTGCAATATTGAAGTATTCTATGGAGAAAATATTGAATGCGCAGGAAGCATCAAAACATGGAAGAAATAAACAGAGTCACTGTAGAGAAAAGAATTGGTCTATGTTCAACTATTTCAGGAGGTAGCATATCATGAAGAACCAATGGTATTGAAAGAAGAAGTCTAAGCTGCCCTTAAGGAGCTGTTGAAAACCAAGGTTCCAGGAATTGACCAAATACCAACTGAGATGTTTCAACAAACACATGCTGCACTGGTGACATTTAATCATCTATGCCAAGAAATTTGGGAGACAGCTACCTGGCCAACTGACTGGAAGAGATCCATATTTGTACCCATTCCAAAGAAAGGTGATCCCACAGAATTTGGAAATTATCAAACAATATCACTAATGTCACACGTGAGTAAAATTTTGCTGAAGATAATTTAAAAATGGCTACAACAGTATATTGACAAGCAACTTCCAGAAATTCAAGCCAGATTCAAAAGAGGACGTGGAATGAAGGATATCATTGCTGATGTTAGACAGATCTTGGATGAAAGCAAAGGATACAAGAAAGATGTTTACTTGTGTTTTGTTGACCATGCAAAGTCATTTGACTGTATAGATCATAACAAATTATGGGCAAAATTGAGAAGAATGGGAATTCCAAAACATTTAATTGTCCTCATGAGGAAACTGTACATAGACCAGGATGCTGTCATTTGAACAGAACAAGGGGATAGTGCATGGTTTAAAATCATGAAGGGTGTGCATCAGGGTTCTATCTTTTCACGATAGTTAATCTGTATGCTGAGCAAATAATCCAGGAAGCTGGACTATGTGAAGAAAATCATGGTGTAGGGATTGGAGGAAGACTCACTAACAACCTGTGATATTCAGATGATACAATCTTCCTTGCTGAAAATGAAGATGACTCGAAGCACTTACTGATGAAGACCAAAGACTATAGTCTTCAGCATGGATTACACCTCATCATAAAGAAAAGGAAAATCCTGACAAGTGGATCAATAAACTGCATCACTATAAATGGAAAAAAGATTGAAGTTGTCAGGGATTTCATTTTACTTGGATCTAAAATCAATACCCATGGAAGCTGTAGTCAAGAAATCAGATGTTGTATGCAAATCTTCTGGAAATGACCTCTTTAAAGTGTTAAGAAGCAAAGGTGTCATGAAGACTAAGGTGAACCTAACCCAAGTCATAATATTATCAGTCACCTCATTGCATGTGAAAGCTGTACAGTGTTTAAGGAAGACAGAAGAAGAGTTGACACCTTTGAATTGTGTTGTTGATGAAAAATACTGAAAATATCATGGGCTGCCAGAAGAAAGAACAAATCTGTCCTGAAAGAAGTGCAGCCAGAATGCTCTTTAAAAGCAACAATGGCCAGATTTCTCACCTGCTTTGGTCATGTAGTCAGTAGGGAGCAGTCCCTGGAGAAGTAGAGCAAGTCTATTAAAGTGCAGGATCAGAGGAAAAAGGGGAAGACCTTCAACGAGATCCATTGACACAGTGGCTCCAATGATGGGCTCAAGCATAACAAGAATAGTGACTTGGCAGCATTTCCTCCTGTTGTTTTAGAGTTGCTATGAGTCAGAATTGACTCAACAGCCCCTAACAAAAATAAATAAATAAATAAATAAGGAGAAATGAATTCCTGATACATGCTGTAACATAGAGGATCCCTGAAAATATTATACTGAGTGAAATAAATCAGTCACAAAAGGACAAATCTGGTATGATCCCACTTACATGAAACATGCAGTTGTATAGGTACCACAACTTAATAGTAATTAGCAAGAGAAGGAGGGAGGGGGAAAAAGAGAAGTCATTGCTTAGAGGCACCATGTTTCTATCAATGGTGATGGAATAATTTGGAAAAGGATTGTAGTAGTGGTTGTATAACATGATGAATATATCAATGTCACTGAATTATACATGTAAAAATTGTTGAATTGGCAAATGTTTTGTTACATATGTTTTTACTACACAAATGCAACACACATAAAAAGAAATGAAAACCTTGAAGATCAAGAAGAAACATCAATTTCACAGGTGCAGAGGTGGTGGCAATGAAGTTAGCAGAGTTCAAGTTTTAATCTGTAGCAGAAATGGGCTAGGATGAGACTATGTAAGGACCTAGAATGATCTCTGTGAGTATCTTGGGACAAATATACTTTGCTGAATAGGCCAGGGCAGGCCATGTGTGAGAATGTTACCAGCTAGGGAAGAACAAGGAGCCCTGGTGACACAATGATTTAATTGGTCAGCTACTAACCACAAGGTCTGCAGTTGAAACCCACCAGCTGCTCCACAGGACAAAAAACCTGATGAATTCACTCCCATAAAGATTTCAGCCTAGAAAACCCTTTAGGGCAATTTTACTCTGTCCTATAGGGTTAAAAAGAATTTGAATCAATGCAACAACAAGGAGCTCTGGTGGTGTAGTGCCTAAGGCATTTGACTGCTAACCAGAAGGTTGGCAGTTCAAACCCACCAGCCACTTTGCAGAAGGAAGACTGGGCATTCTACTTCAGTAAAGATTTACAACCTTAGAAACCCAAAGGGGGTTGCTATGAGTCAGAATTGACTTGATGGCAATGAGTTTGGTTTTTGTTTGTTTGTTGTTTGTTTCTTTAACAACAAAGAAGGACAGAAGCAGGGCAAGTCAACAGGGAAGGTAACAGCACTGATACCCATTGTGGCAGAGTAATTATCCTCATGGATGCTCAAGACTGATCCTTTGATTACAAGGACTATAAGTCTATCCTCCCTTCCAAAATGTCCCTTATGCTACGTTGCATTTCCACCTTATGTCCTTGTACTTCTAGAGCTGAATTTCTTTTAGAATGTCATGAAACACTGACTAAACTCCCAGAAGGAAGAGGCCCTACCCTTCAATCAGTTGAAAAATATGTAACAAACAACACCTCTGTTTGCAGGAAGCATCTCTTTTCAGAACAGTCAGGGTTACTGATTTCACAGCTCCAACTTATCTTTACAGCACCGAGTGTCTACTTTGCATGAAGATGTGTGCTTCTTGTCTAGCTCAGTGTCTGGCACATAGGAGGGGCTCAATAAATAGTTGTTGAATGAATAAATGGAAAATGCTGGATGGAGTATGGAAAGTGAATTTGCTCTGTAAATCTTCACCCAAATCACAATTAAAATAAATAAATAAATAAAAATGCTGGATGGAACATATGAGCTAGCTCCTGTTAAAGGAATTTCAAAATTCCTTTATATTAAAAGCAAGAGAAATAAAAAGAGCTAAACATCTATGGATCTGAGAGAAGAATGGGAGCCTTGATTTTAAGAGGGATTTGATGTAATTGCAACTCCTGCATGGTACAATCAGGTAAGACACTCAGTTGTTACCTGAAATGTTGGAGCTTTGAGTCCACCCAAGTCCTTAGGAGAAATGCCAGGAAATCTAGTTGTGAAAAAATCAGCCATTGAAAACTACAGAGCACAGTTCTACTCTGACACACATGAGATCGCCATGAGTTGGAATCAACTTGGTAGCAACTGGTTTTGATGTAATACTTTTCCTTGAAAGCAGAGTTGAGGGACCCAGACCATGTGTGGTCTTATGGTAGCATTATCCTAGGACTGGCCATATTATATGGTATATAAGTCAGGGTTCCAGTAGAAAACAAATGATATTCTCCCATTGGGTAAATTGAGGAGAGTTTAATAAAGATTATTTACAAGGGATGGGCAAGGTATAGGGAAACCACAGTGGATGAAGTGGAAGCTTGTGGGCTAAAAACAGGGTTGTACCAACTTTAGATCTGAAAGGGCAAGGAGAGTATGGATAGGGACCCTGAGAGAGAGCAGCATGGAGATGGCTTCCTGACAGGGCAGTGACCTTGGTGGAGAGCCTTAACCATACTGCAACAACTCTCAGAAAGGAAGCTGATGGAATGGTTACCCTAACATCACACTACTCCTTCCCTGACACTTCCTATTGGCTGAACCCAAATGGAAGCCAGAAGTTTGTGAAGATTGTTGAGACAGCTCCTACAGGTCAGCCTTCTGGGGTATAGAGCATGCTGGAGAAGGGTGGAACAGGGATCTGGAAAGGTACATGGAAGATATCCAGTGCAGGGGTTATTTAAGGGCTTGGGGAGAATAAAATACAAGGTGGAGTCTTTAAGTTCCTAGGTGTGGTCACCTCTTAAGGCACTAAAGGGAAGTCTGACTGTGGAGTCCAGCATCTCAAGTCAAGGTGTGGTCACATGAGGTATAAATTAGAAAACACACAAGTGTCAAAAAGCATGGCAATGAAACTGACATAGCATGAGCATTGGGTGGGACTAGGGAAGTCAGATTTAAGTGTTAATCATTTAATCTTTATTAATGATCTATAAGACATAAACACCTCAATGAAGTTGGCCAATGTGACTAAATTGTAAGGTGTTACAAACTCTGGCAGAGAAAAACTAATGAAAGACTTGCCAGTAGAAAAATGCCATTGGAGTTAAAAGATAGAATCTGGCCTAATGTGATCTAGCCATCTGGGGGCAGCATGATTCAAAGCACATACATGCACTAGGGGGCAGGAAACAAGAAGGGCAAGTCATGAGCCATCACAACTAAGATAGAGGGCAACATGCTGCAGGAAATGCCAACCAACTGGGAACTTTTGTTAGAAGGAAAACTCTGTGCTAGTTGATTCATTTACAATGTATACACATGTGTAGCTGGGTCATCATGAGCACAGTAATAAAAATAATTTAATTAACCAGGAACTCTCACAGAGCTAAGTCCAAGAAGAAATATATGTGCTAATGAAGGTCTTTCACAAAACCTAAATTAAAAAATCATATCTCTTGGAATACGGATAAAAGCATTGTCTCAAATTTTTCACATACCCTTTAACCTAGAATTCCTTTTCTAGAAATTTATTCTAAAGAAATAACCAGGGCAGAGGGAGTTCCAGTAAGATGGCAGAAAGACCACACAGGCCCTCTTCGACAAAGAAAAGGAGAACCAATTAATACAGATACAGAAGATAATCCTGGACCCATGAGCCTTGAATGGAAGGATATAGAAGTGGACTAAACTCCAACTAGCAGAAGCATTTGCATGAAAACACCAAAAAGGAGACATATGGAGCTGTGGTCTGGCAGCAATCCTGAAAGCACAGACAGCTTGGATATTGCCAAGTGGTGATATGACCTAAGAATTAACCTAAAAATCAGCCCAGCTAGCCAAGGACTGCACAGAGGACTGCTCCAGTGGCTGGTGAATAAAAGGGGAAGCAGTGAAGAGGAAGGTGGGCTGAGCTGTGGATTTTTGCCTGTCCAGAGGGTGCAGCCATTTTGAATGTTTACAAGAAGTTTGACCATTTGGGATATTTTAAACAACAGCATTCTCTCAGATTCCAGGGAGTTAAGAACAGGCTCCACTTGCCAGGAATTGCAAGGACATTCCGGATGTAGATGAGTGGAAAGGTGCAACATTCCCCTTGTTACCCTATACCCCATACCCTCTTGGTGAAGGGAAGTGTGGCCATCCCTCACTCCCACCCATCTTCTGGGCCAGCAGGAATTTCATCCCAGTCTGCAAGCTCAGATGGAGTCTGGGTGCCTTGCTCTGCCCTGTCTTGATTTTTCTTTCTGTTTTCTGTTTGTTTGTTTTTGTCTGTTTTAAAACTACTATTATTACTTTTGTCCTTTTTACTATTATTCTTTATTCTTCCCCTAAGTTCTAGTTTTCAGCTTTTTTTCTTTTTCCTGTTCCTGTTTGCAATTTTTTTTTCTTTCTCATTGTTAACCCCATTCCTAGTTTTTCTTTTTGTGTTTTTCCCATTTTTTAAATTCACTACTCTCCTTCTCTACCTTTTTTCTCTTATTGCCCTCTCCTTAGATATGGCAGCTTTATTTTTCTTTTCTTTTTTTCTTTTTTGGGTTACTCTCCCTGTGTGACAACATGATGTGTGTTCTGTCCATTTGCTTTTACTTTTTTGATGGTTATTCAATTGTCATTTTTGTCTAATTGAGTGGAAGACAACAACAGGGTCCATATAACACAACTACACCCATACCTCCTGCAGCTTCACTTACCGAGTGAGAGCCACCACTTCCTTCTTCATCAATGGGCCAATGATAAAATACCACCAAGAAGAGCCTGACTCACCCATGGCTGCTCTTCACAAACAGTTAACAGAGATCTAAATACAACAACGTCACAATGTCTAACAGACAACAGACCATCACAGTCCACACAAAGAAGAAAGATAAAGTGGTAGAAACAAGAGATCAGAATACAGACCCAGAACACATCCCTGAGGAAGAAGCTGCATTGGAACTCTCTGATAAGGAATTCAAAAGAGTTATATTTAGGTATCTTCAAAAGATTGAGAGACACACAAAGAAAAACACAGGAAAAACCATAGAAGAATTTTGGAAGAATATACAAGAACAAAATGACAAAATAAATGAAAAATTAGAAATGATTCTAAATCTACAGATAGAAATCCAGAAGATTA
>NW_006921986.1:1494264-1495191 GCF_000298275.1 Orycteropus afer afer | reverse complement strand
ATTCTGTCAATTCCTGGAGCTTTGTTCTTTGCCAGTTCCTTCAGTGCAGCTTCCACTTCCTCCCTCAATACCATTGGTTCTTGATCATATGCCACCTCTTAAAATGGATGAAGATCGACCAGTTCTTTTTGGTACAATGACTCTGTGTATTCCTTCCATTTTCTTTTGATGTTTCCTGCATCATTCAATATTTTGCCTGTAGAATCTTTCAGTATTGCAACTCAAGGCTTAATTATTTTTTTTCCTCAGTTCTTTGTTCTTTCAACTTGAGAAATGACAAGCGTTTTCTCCCTTTTGGTTTACTAACTCCAGGTCTTTGCACATTTCATTCTAGTAATTGGCTTTGTCTGCTCCAGTTGCTCTTTGAAATCTTCTGTTTAGCTCTTTTATCTCATCATTTCTTCCATTTGCTTTAGCTACTTGCTGTTCAAGTTTCAGAGTTTCTTCTGACATCCATTTTGGTCTTTTCTTCTTTTTTCATCTTTTCAATGACCTCTTGCTTCCTTCATGGATGATGTTCTTCATGTCATCCCATAATTCTTCTGGGTTTCGGTCATTGGTGTTTAATGCATTAAATCTATTCTTTAGATGGTCTCTAAATTCAGGAGGAATATATTCACGGCCATATTTTGACTCTCATGGACTTCTTTTAATTGTCTTCAATTTCAAGTTGAACTTGCATATGAGCAGTTGATGGTCTGTTCCACAATCAGCTCCTGGCCTTGTTTTGGCTAAAGATATTAAGCTTTTCCATCACCTCTTGCCACAGATATAGTCTATCTGATTCCTGTGTGTTCCATCTGGTGAAGTCCACGTGTATAGCTGCCATTTGTGTTGTTGAAAAAAGATATTTGCAATGAATAAGTCATTGGTGTTGCAAAATTGTATCATGCTCTCTCTAGTGTTATTTCTGTCACTAAGGCCAAA
>NW_006921986.1:1492068-1493879 GCF_000298275.1 Orycteropus afer afer | reverse complement strand
TTTGTGATGATGAATGCCACACCATTCTTCTTCAAATTGTCATTCCCAACATATGGTTGTCTGATTCAAGATGGCCAAATCGATCCATTTCAGCTCACTAATGCATAGGATATCAATCTTTATGCGTTCCATTTCATTTTTGACAGAGGACTAGAAAGATCTATGCTAAAATGATTAACTCTGACAGATGGTATTATGGATAACTTCTTTCTTTTCGCTTGTCCAAATGCCCTAAAATTTCTGTAAAGGATATGTATTACTTGATGGTATGAATGCAAATTATTCAGGGAATACTTTCTTTCCTCTCCTGTAGTCTAGTAACTCTTTGATATTATACACAAATCAGTGAGGTGGGACAGAGAGAGATGTGTAGAGGTGCTCGGAGTAGATTGGACAAATTATTCAGAGGGTTCCCCAGGAGCACCAAGCACATTGGCACATATGTCTGAAACCAAATGAAAAGTCATATATTACTGAACCTCAAGGTGAAAGATCATTTAGCCTAAGCACTATTTATTATTTGGTTTTGAATAAAAGTAATACCAAAGTCAATTGAGTAGGGAGGCCGAAGGAGGAGATAGAGTTGAAGTATATTTAGTAACAGGCTTGTAGGAATGAAAAGGATCATAGAAATAATTAGTCAGACATTCCAGAAGCTCACTGTAGTATCAGTAATGATAGCTAAAATTTGCCAACCATCTACATTTCAAATAAAAGGGGATTTTTAAAAGTATTTTTTTGTGAGCCCCACAATGGAATATTATACATCCTGTGACGTTGCAGTGGAATATTTCTCAATCCGTGCAGGTCTTAGGAAACCTCTTTGAGTTTGCAGAACACAGTTTGTAAACATCTGAGATCCTCTGAGCTCTAAAATGCCGTGCATCGTTCTAGGATACCTTATTCTGCCAAAACCAACCAACAACCCACTCGCCGCCATCAAGTTGATTCTGACTCATAGCAACCCTCACTGGGTTTCTGAGGCAGTAAATCTTTACAGAAGTAGGTTGCCCCATTTTCCTTCCATGGAGGGGCTGGTGGGTTTGAACAACCAACCTTCTGGTTAGCAGGCAAATGCCTTAGACACTACACCACCAGAGCTCCCCTTATTCTACCAGAAAGTCTAATTTAAGAGAAATTATAGGATAGGAGTATAATTTGCAATACATAGAAACATTTATTCAATGTGGTAGTTAAGTTTGTATGTCAACTTGGCTAGGCCTGGTTGAGTGGCTGAGCAATTGGATATAGTATTCCCCATGATGAGACAGGTAATCAACTCCATGGGAGATTCTACCGTGAGCAGCTGAGTAGCTGCTTCAGGGTTGTGATCTGCTTCCTGTATATAAAGAGAAGCCTTGGGGGAATGGTCTGTAGCTTATGGCACACTTGAAACCTGCATGTAGCCGTGTCGTTGTTCACCAGCCTGCCATGCTTTCAATGGACTTGAATTAATGACTTGCTGTGTGGCTTGGTAATATCAGGATTGTGCCTTATTACTTCTCAACCTTGGGCTTGTCAGCCTCAGCAGCCAGCAGCTGAGTGAAGAAAAGCCTCCAGCTTCAGTGGGCCAGGAGCAGGAAGCAGAGCTGAAGCCTAAGGTTGAGGTGCTTTCACCCAGCCCCTAGAGCCTGACACTTTGAACTCAGACTTAAAGCCTCCAAACTCTGAGAGAATAAACTCCTGTTTGTTAAGGCCATCCCATTTGGGTTATATTCCTGTCAGAGTGGCACTAGATAACCAGAACATTCAGCACCTCCTCTATGCCAGGCATTTACTTGGTGGTAGAGATAACAAGAAAGAAGACACAA
>NW_006921986.1:1488844-1491812 GCF_000298275.1 Orycteropus afer afer | reverse complement strand
ATTGGCAGGATAGAATGAGGCATGCTGCTATTTGTATATCTTCTTTGGCACAGTCTCAAATCTTTTGCCTTTTTTTTTTGTTAGGTTGTTAAATTTATTATTATTACATTTTGGAATTCTTTATATATTCTGGAGCCAAGTTCTTTGACAAAAATATGTGTTGCAAATATTTTCACTCAGTCTCTGGCTTACCTTTTCATTAGCAATATATTTTTTCAAAGAGGAAAACATTTTTATTCTGATGAAGCCTAATTTGTCATTTTTTTTTCTTTTATGGTTTATACTTCTTGTATCCTAGCTAAAATATCTTTTCCTCCACTAGGATTAAACATATTTTCTCCTGTATGCATGTGTTGTTTCTTTAAAAGACATTTTATGCTTTTAGCATCTACATTTAGGTCTACTGTCAATATTTGTTAATTTTGAATATGGCATGAGTACAGGTCAAAGTTTTTATTTTTTCCCCCATGCAGATAACCAGCTGTTCCAGCACCATGTGTTTAAAAGACTATAGTTTCCACCATAGAAAATCAATTGTCAAGAATTGATTGACAATGTCAGTGCAGGTCTACTTATGAACCTCTTTGGTTTCATTTGTCTACATGCCTGTTCTTCTGCCAGTAACACTCTTTCTTGATCACTATCGCTTAATGGTAAGTCTTGAAATCAGATAATGTAGGTCTCCGATTTTTCTCTTCATTTTTAAAATTGTTTTTGCTATTCTAGACCTTTGTATTTTCATATGCATTTTAGAATTACCTTGTTAATTTCTACAAAACTCCCTACCAGGTTATCACTGGTATGGTGTTGAATCTATACACCAGTTTTGAGGAACTGATAACACACTGAGTGTTCCAATTTATTAACATGGTATTTCTCTCTATTTTATTTCACTATGATTTTTCTCAGTGAAGGTTTATAGTTTTAATGCATCAGTCTTGTAAGTACCTTGTTAAAATTTTCTCTAAACATGTTTTTGATGCTATTATAAACTGATTTTTCCATTTTTTTTAACTTCAGTTGCTAATTGTGTTTTGCAAATACATAGAAGCATCATTTTTATATTAACTTTGTATCCTGTGACCTTGCTAACTTCAAGTATTAGTTCTGCTAGTTTTCTTATTAGGATTTTATTCTTGTTTCTTCTT
This sequence comes from Orycteropus afer afer, assembly GCF_000298275.1. NCBI lineage: Eukaryota > Metazoa > Chordata > Mammalia > Tubulidentata > Orycteropodidae > Orycteropus > Orycteropus afer. The sequence goes on along the minus strand of NW_006921986.1, from coordinate 1,490,664 downwards.
AGGATTTTCTACATACATGATTATGTTGTCTGCGAAAAACCCAAAAACCAAACTCATTGCATCGAGTCAGATCTGACTCATAGCCACCCATCCTTGGGTTTCTGAGGTGACATCACTACAAAAGTAGATTGCCCCATCTTCCTTCTCAGGAATGGCTGGTGGGTTTGAACCACCAGCCTTCTGGTCAGCAGTCAAGTGCCTTAGGCACTATGACACCAGAGCTCCTTATTGTCTGAAAATAAAGACATTTATTTTTATATCCTCACTTCCATCCTTGAAGCAGTTTATTTCTTTTGCTTGCCTTATTGCACTAGCTCAAGTCTCTTGAACAAAGGTGAATAAACGGTAATACTGGATATACTCTCCTTGTTACTCATCTTAAGGGAAAAGCACTCATTATTTTATCACTGAGTATGATGTTATATGCAGAATTTTCATAAATCCCCCCATTTTTTCATCTCTAGTTTTCTGAAAGTTTTTATTGTGAGTGTGTGTATTGAATTTTTTCAAATGAGTTTTTTGCATCTATTGAGCTGATAATACGGATTTTCTCTTTTACTTTGTTAATATGGTAAATTATATTGATTAATTATCAAATGTTAAATCAACCATCCATACCTGGAATAAATTTCACTTGTTTCTATATATGTGTTTGTGTGACTACATCACTGTAGTTTTCTCTATCTGAATTTAATTACTAACACTTAAAAAAAAAAAAAAAAATTGCACCTATGTTCATGAGTAATGTTGGCCAGTAGTTTAATCTTTTTTCCATGTCTTTTTCTGATTTTGGTATTATGTTTATGCTGGATTTATAAAATGAGGTGGAAACTGTTTCCTTCTCTTTTATTTGAAAAAATATATAAAGATTGTTATTATTTCTTCTTTAAATGTTTTAAAAAATTCACTACTTTAGTCTCCTGGACCTGGAATTGTCTTTGTGAAAAGATTTTTAACTAAGAATTCCATTTCTTTAATATATGTCAAGTTGTTCAAGTAATCTGTTTCTTCTAGAGTGATTCTTATTGTTTGTGTCTTTGAAGGAATTTACTCATTTTCTCTACATTTTACTGGCTTTTCTCTGTTTTATTTTTGTTTTCAATAAGCAACCTCTCTGGTGGCACAGTGCCTAAGGCATTTGACTGCTAACCAGAGGGTTGGCAATTCAAACCCACCAGCTGCTCCACAGAAGGAAGATGAGGCAATCTACTTCCGTAAAGATTTACTGCCTTGGAAACTTAATGGGTGTCGCTGTGAGTTGGAATTGACTTGATGGCAGTGAGGTTTTTTTTTTTTTCTTTTCTTTTCTTTTTAAAAAGCATAGGGAAATATAGAAACTGTTATTGGAGGGAAAAATAATTGACTGGAGAGAAGAAAATGTATAGGATATTGTTCAACTGATGAAAGTGTAATATAGACAAGATTATATTAAAATGTTATACTAATGTTAATTTCTAAAAATTAATGGCTGTGTTGTTGTTAGATGCTGTTGAGTCTGTACAATAGAACAAAACACTGCCCAGTCCTGCACCATCCTCACAATCATTGCTATGCTTGAGTCCATTATCACAGCCACTGTGTTAATCCATCTCACTGAGGGTCTTCCCTTTTTCATCAACCTTCTATTTTATGTAGCATGATATCCTTCTCCAGGGATCAGTCCCTTCTGACACATGACTAAAGTGCATGAAACAAAGTTTGGCCATTCTTGCTTCTAAGGAGGCTCTGGCTTTGTATCCTCCAAGAGAGATTTTTTCATGGGATTTTCAATATTCTTTACTGTGTTAGGCTGGATTCTCTAGAGAAGCAAAACTAGTAAA
>NW_006921986.1:1484948-1488069 GCF_000298275.1 Orycteropus afer afer | reverse complement strand
ATGTTGATCACAATCCCCATAATGTAACAGCTCTCTCGCAACACTTCCTCCCTGTAGTTACTCTTCCCCCATGATCTTCTCTTCTGTGCTTTTTTGCCCTTTGAGCTATCTCCCTATATAAATACTATTTTTCACATCTCCCATAGTTGATTGATCTAAGGAGTGTACCTACCTGATGTAAATGTTCACCTTCTACACATGTCTATTGTTTGGTTGGAAGCCATAGGAGTGAGGTCAATTCCAGGCCCAAAATGTGACTAGGGATCATAATCTCAGGGGTTTCACCAGTCTCTGTCAGACCAGTAAGCCTAGACTTTTTTATGATTTTGAATTTTGATTCATATTTTTCTCCTACTCTATCTAGTATCTCCTATTTTGATCACTTTCTGGGTGTTTGACAGTACCTGGGCCCCATCTAGTTCTTCTGGTCTCAGGGTCATCATGTAGGCTGAGGTTCACATGGTCCACTAGTCCCTTGGACTAATTGTGTCCATGCATCTTTGATTTTCTTCATTCTTCTTCGCTCTGGAGCAGGAGACAATTTCATCTCTTGACTGCTGCTCCCATGGATGTTGATTGTGGATCCAAATAAAATGAAATCCCTGACAATCTTTTCTCCGTTTATGGTGATGTTGCTTTTTGGTCTAGTTGTGAAGATTTTTATCTTCTTTATGTTGATGTGTAATGCATACTGGAGGCTGTAGTCTTTGATCTTCATCAGTAAGTGCTTCAAGACTTTCTTCAGCAGGCAAGATTTTGTCATCTGCATATCATAGATTGCTAATGAGTCTTCCTCCAATCTTGATACCATGTTCTTCTTCATATAGTTCAGCTTCTTGGATTATTTGTTCAGCATACAGATTGAATAAATTCAGTGAAAAGATACAACCCTGATGCATACCTTTCCTGATTGTAAGCCATACAATATCTCCTTGTTCTTATTGAATGGCTGCCTCTTGGTCTATGTACAGGTTCCTCATGAGGACACTTAAGTGCTCTGCAATAATTTGTTATTATTCACACAGTTGGATGCACATTTTAATATCTTTCTGGTATTTCTTGCTTTCAGCCAAGATGTATCTGACATCAGCAATGATATCTCTCATTCCATGTGCTCTTCTGAATCCAGTTTGACTTTCTGGCCGTTCCCTGTCAGCATACTGTTGCAACTGTTTCTGAATTATCTCCAGCAAAATTTTACTTGCATGTGATATTAATGATATTGTTTGATAATTTCTGCATTCTGTTGGATCACCTCCCTTTGAAATAGGCACAGATATGGATCTCTTTTTTTGTTGTTATTGTTCATAGCTACTCTCAGCATGAAGATTAATCTACCGGCTACTGTATCAGAACTAGAAGTAGAAATCTCTATAATGGCTTTTTATAATAAATTATTATTTTAAAAGTAAGAAAAGTGTGCTTTTTAGCAGATCTGAACTCAATGTGGCTGGAATCAGAGGGCTTTTTAATTTTACCTCCACCACTTGCTAACTCTGTGATATTCAGCAAATTACTTCCTCTTTCAGCCCCTCATTTTCCTTATTTTTAAAATATGAATAATTCTCCTTCTCCACAGAATGCTATGAATAAAATGAGACAACCCAAGTTATCCAATTAGTACAGTGCCTGGCTCATTGAAACTACCAGGGAGTGTCCATAGACCTCCAAGAGTTCTGCCTTTGAGACCTACACCAAACTCAAATATGTCTCTCTTCACTGCATATTCTGGTCCAAGACATTATTATCTCTCCACTGAACTATTTCAATAGTTCCTAACTCATCTTTCTACATCCATCCCACCTCCTGACACCTTCCTCTTAAATGTATCCTTTAAAAATACAAGTTAAACATGGTTACGAAGACCCCTTCTCTTTTTCCTTCTCAGCCTGGTATTTCTTATCTCTGATGCAGTGCCTCAATTCACCTTGCCCACAAATGACTAGCCTTCTTTGCCTGCAAGGGCTAGAAGATTGATGGGTTACTATCCTCTTTTAGCTTCTTCTGATGCCTAAGATTAAGGAGCTCTGGTAGTGTAGCAGTTAAGGTATTTGGCTGTTAACCAAAAACATTGGTGGTTTGAACCCACCAGCTGCTTCATGGAAGAAAGATAAGGCAGTTTGTTTCTGTAAAGATTTACAGCCTTGTAAACCCAATGGGGTTTGTTCTGAGTTGGAATCTACTTGATGGAGAGTGTTAGGTTTGGTTTTGGAATCCTAAGATTAGGCTCAATGTACCCAACAGGGCTGCTGACAGGGGATCTCGGAAGTGCAGAATTTCTGCATTTTGGTGATGGTGTGTAGAAAGGTCTAGGAAGGCTGGCGAATTTGCCAAGTCTAAGAAGACAGACATTTCCTAAGTCCTCTCACTGAAAACCCTAAGTAATGTGAGTGCTTCCTAACGTGAGGCATAATGTCTTTTTATCTTTTTTGCAAGTCTTTAATTAGAGGCTCCATAACAGACCCATCACATTAAATAGGACAAGAATTCCATTAAAGGAGAGAATGAGTAGGAAACTACTGGGCCAAAACACAATGTTCAACCAATTCTATGTTTGTAATAATTTCTTTATCCCTGAAGAGTGTATCCATTATCCTTGTCCTTCCAAGGAATCATGTTTTTAAACAGCAGCAACACATTGGCCTTATCAATCACTCAGGTAGTCGATCAATCAGCAAGGTGATTTTGAGGAGCTCTGGAGGTATAGTGACTAAGGCATTTGACTGCTAACCAGAAGGCTGGAGGTTAAAACCCACCAGCCACTCCTCAAAAGTAAGATTGGGCAATCTGCTTCCGTAGTGACACTGCCTTAGAAACCCAAGGAGGGGTCGCTATGAATTGGATCTGTCTTGACAACAGTGGGTTGGGTGGGTGGGTATCATTTTTAGATTTGATGCATTGAACACCAATGACCAAAAACCAGAGGAATTATGGGTTGACATTAACAACATCATCCATGAAGAAAGCAAAAGGTCATTAAAAAGACAGGAAAAGAAGAAAAGACCAAAATGTATGTCAGAAGAAACTCTGAAATTTGCCCTTGAACAGAGAGTAGCTAAAGCAAATGGAAGAAATGACAAGATAAATGAGCTGAACAAAAGATTTCAAAGAGCAGCTGTAG
>NW_006921986.1:1458308-1484713 GCF_000298275.1 Orycteropus afer afer | reverse complement strand
TGGTATTGAAGAAAGAAATCGAAGCTACAGTGAAGGAACTGGCAAAGAACAAGACTCCAAGAATTGACAGAATACCCATTGAGATGTTTCAACAAATGGATGTTGCACTGGAGGCACTCACTTGTCTATGTTAGGAAATTTGGAAGACAGCTACCTGGCCAACTGACTACAAAAGATCCATATTTGTACCCATTCCAAAGAAAGGTGATCCCACAGAATGTGGAAATTATCAAACAATATCATTAATATCATACACAAGTAAAATTTTGCTGAAGATAATTCAAAAATGGTTGTAGCAGTATACTGACAGAGTTTCCAGAAATGCAAGCAGGATTCAGAAGAGGATGTAGAACGAGGGATATCATAGCTGATATCAGATGGATCTTGGCTCAAAGGAAAGCATGCCAGAAACATGTTTACTTGTGTTTTAATGACTATGCAAAGGCATTCGATTGTGTGGAGCATAACAAATTATGGCTAACATTGAGAAGAATGGGAATTCCAGAACACTTGATTGTGGTCATGAGAAATCTGTACATAGGCTAGGAGGCTGTCGTTCAAACAGAGCAAGGGGATACTGCATGGTTTAAAATCAAGAAGGGAGTGCGTCAGGATTGTATCCTTTCACCATACTTATTCAATCTGTATGCTGGGCAAATAAACCAAGAAGCTGGATTGTATGAAGAAGAGCATGACATCAGGATTGGAGGAAGACTCATTAACAACTTTTGATACTCAGATGACACAATTTTGCTCGCTGAAAGTGAGGATGACTTGAAGACTTACTGATGAAGATTGAAGACTATAGTTTGCAGTATGGATTACATCTCAACATAAAGAAAAGGGAAATCCTAACAACTGGACCAATAAACAGCATCACAATAGTTGAATGAAAGATTGAAGTTCTTAAAGATTACATATTATTTGGTTCCACAATCAACACCAATGGAAGCAACAGTGAAGATATCAGATGTATTGCACTGGGCAAATCTACTGCAAAAGACCTCTTTAAAGTGCTGAGGCAAGGATTGTGAGGCTGGTGCAGGACCCAGCAGTGTTTCGTTCTGTAGTACATAGATAGGGTCGCTATGAGTCGGTGCAGACTCAACGGCACCTAACAACAACAACAACAACAACAACAACAATCATTTCCTCTAGTATGCAGAGAGCACTTTCCTATGCCTTATCTAATTTCTTCCCTTCTGCCACCCTGTGAGGTGGGTAGTGCAGTTGTCATTCTCATCATACAGATGTAGAGAATGAGCCCTAGATACGTGAGGTGGCATGCTTACATAGCTAGATAATAACTGAGGTGGAGCTGGAAGCAGGTTTCCTGATCGTCATCTACACTTTTCTCCACATCCAGGTTGCTTCTCTCTGTTCCTGTTGTTGCTGTTAGCTGATGTTGAGTCAACCCCTGACTCATGGTGACCTTACGCACAAAAGAACGAAACATTCTCTGGTCCTACTCCATCCCCATGCAGAAGGGACTCAGATCATTGTGGTCTGGAGGATTTTCATTGGCTAGTTTTTCAGAAGTAGATTGCCAGGCCTTCCCTCCTAGTTCATCTTAGCCTAGAAGCACCACAGAAACTTGTTCAGCATCATAACAACATGCAAGCCTCCACTGATGAATGGATGGTGGCTACACATGAGGTGCTTTGGGTCCCCTACATGTAAGGTGAGAATTCTCCCACTGAACTGCCACTGTTCCCCACTCTCTGTGCCTGTGACTGGGCTAATCACGGCAGAGGTTGGTGTAGAGGTGGAGTTGCTACTCTCTCCATCATCAAACTTTTTTTTCTACAGCAACTTGTGCTTTAGATTGGAATAGATACTACCCTAAAAAGACTTTCTTACTAGACACAAAGTCAACTATGGCAAGTAAAGCACCAGGCATCAGGGGTGACTACCATTCGCTGTAGAGGGAGGATGGGAAGAGGGAATGGAGTGGCTCAACAGCAGCAGGGGAAGAGAAATGTAGGGAGGCCCTCCTCTGCTTCCCAGGCTACCAAATCTGTCAGAGCTGTTAATCTTGGCTCCTTTCTAATCACCAAGTTCTCTTTTAATGAGTTGTTTCTCCTTCTCCTCCCCCTCTGCCTCTCCTAGAGAGCACTTTCAAGTAGACCTTAAACTAAGCAAACACACGAGTGAAATAAGCCAGGCAGTCAGATGGGAAAGATGTAGCCAGTAAGGTCAAGGCATCTCAGTGGTCATGTGGAGTATGTGTGTGTAATCTGGGGATGGGGTTTGGGGGTTCATGGGTTTCCACAGCCCTTTGTTTGCCTCTCTTTCTTTTGTTTTATTTCCTGGGTCTCTTATGATAAGCAACCATCACCTGCCCTCACAGGTCACTGATGCTCATCTCACTCTGGAGTTTGTTTCAATTTGTAACTGCTGCCAGCTGGCCTGCTTTCCTTTCTTTCTCTTTCCCTCCATCCCTTCTCTACTCCTTCTCTTCCTTTATTTCTTTCTTATTTTTTCTTCCAGTTCAATAGATTTTTTTCTGGGATCCTAAAGAAACAAACATTTGACTGATAGTATAGTAGGCAAAGCATGGTCATGGAGCCTGGATCTGATCCCAGGTCGTGGAAACACTCAGAGTTCAGTTGTTTTTCTCTAAAGTAGGGTTAATAATGGTATTGAAGTTACTGGATGGTGCAAATGGTTAAATTGCTTGGTTGCTAACAAATTTGGAAGATCAGCTCCACCCAGAAGTGCTTGGCAGAAAGAACTGGTTATCTACTATTAAAAAGTTAACCATTGAAAGCCCTACAGACTGCAGTTCTACTCTGACACACATAGGGTCACCAAGAGTTAGAATAGACTCAACTGCAACTGGTTAATAATGGTACTGAGTTTTCTTGGAAGCTCTGGTGGCATAGTTTCCTAGTGCTGCTATAACAGAAATTCCGTAAGTGGGTGGCTTTAACAAACAGGAATTTATTTTCTCAGTTTAGGAAGTGTGGTAGTTAATGTTATGTGTCAACTTAGCTAAAACATGATTCTCAGTGGTTGGCAGATTTTATGTAATCATCTTCCATTTCATGACCTGATATGAACAGCCAATCAAATGGAAGGGGAGTTTCCTTGGGGGTATGGCTGCATCCAATATATATGGATGCTATGACAAAGTTTGAACTCTCTCTTGGAGCTGCATATATCTTGTCAGCCTTTGACTTCCAGTTCTTGGGGCGTGAGCCAGCAGCTTGCCACCTAACATGAAGATTTTGTATTCACCACTTCTACAACTCTGTGAGCCAGCATCCTGCCACCTGACCTGCAGGTTTTGGGTTTGTCAGCCCCTATAATCATATGAGTTGGGAGAAGCCTCTAGCCTGTTGCTTAACTCTTGGATTTGGGACTTGGTAGCCTCCACAAATATGTGAGCCATTTCCTTGAAATATATCTTTCTCTACTTTGGGAGCTCTGGTGGTGTAGTGCCTAAGGCATTTGACTGCTAACCAGAAGGCTGGTGTTTCAAACCCACCAGCCACTCTGGGGAAGGAAGACTGGGCAATCAACTTCCTTAGAGACACTGCCTCAAAAACCCAAGGAGGGGTCACTATGAGTTGGGAATGACTTGAGGGCAGTGAGTTGATACATATTTTATATACTCTTCACTGGTTTTGCTCCTCTATACAACTCAGCCTAAGACCAAACCAAACCAAACCCACTGCCGTCAAGCTGATTCTGACTCATAGCGACCCCCATTGGGTATCTGAGTTGGTAAATCTTTACAGAAGTAGATTGTCCAGTCTTGCTTCCATGGAGTAGCTGGTGGGTTTGAACAACCAACCTTCTGGTTAGCAGTCAGAAAGCAGTCAGTCTTGTTAGCAGATCTGTGCTACCAGATCTCCTCAACCTAAGACAGGAGGTTAGAAATCCAAATTTAGGGTACTAGCTCTAAGGGGAAGGCTCTCTGTCAGCTTTGGAAGAAAATCATTATCTCTGCCAGTCATCTCTGGAGTTCCTGGACTTAATAGATTGGACTGCCTCCATCATCTTCAGATGGTGTTCGTCTTCCCCTTGTGTCCATTTTCTTCTGTGCCTAATCTCCTCTTTTGTATCTCAAAAATGATTGCTTTAGGACACACTCTAGAATGATATGGTGTCATAAGCATAACAAAGAAAATACTATTCCCACGTGGGATTATATACACAGGTTATAAGGGTTAAGATTTATAGCATATTTTGGGGAGGCAAAATTCAATCCATAACATACCTCAAGGGTTCTTGGGAAGATTAAATGGGATACCAAATGTAGGACAATTCAAAAAGTTTCTGGAGTGCCTTAAGGACTTGATAATGTTGAATGTTGCCATTATTGCAGTGATTTCCCATTAACATGGCACTTGGCATCAGCAGGGGTGGCTGCTGCTTCAGATCCCTGGATCTAAGTTGACTTTTAAAGACCAGCCTTTATCACAGTATATAATGTATTCTGTTTGCCCTATTTTCTTCCTTCATCTGACTTGAGAACTTTTGGACTGCATAAAGATGATGATATTCACAAAATCCCTAAACCTAATGGAATACAGAAGAGACACCTAGAATGACTTAGGGTTTAATAGTTGGATTCACCTACATTTGGGGCAAGGAAACCCAAAAGAAGGAGATGAGAATACTAGTTCTGCCATTGTAAAATTGATATGACTAGGGTCGAACAGTTGGATCCACCTACATTTGGGATTAAGCAATCCAAAAGGAGGAGAGTACTGCTTCTGCATTTTGTAAAAATTTTGTGACTTTTTTGTATGTGTACTTCAGGTGCAAGTTTACAGAGCAGAGTTTGTTTTACATTCAACATTTCATGTACATTTGGTTTCACTCTCCAATTACCATCCCCAACCCTAACCCACTCTCCTCTACTCCCTTCTCAGTAACCACCCCCACCTCATGTCCCTCATAGTTATGCACTCCTGTGTGTCCTGCATTTCCTCCATGAGAATGTTGCCCCTCTGGTGCACTGTGGTTGATTGCTCCAAGGGATGCATGCATCACCCTGGGTTGAGTGGTCTATATGTACGTCTTATTTACTATTGGGCTGAGAGCCAGCCCCTGGGAGTGAGTTTTATTCCAGGCCCAAAGTGTATCATAGTATTGGGAATACCACCAGACTCCATCGGACCAGTAATTCTGGTTGTTATTGTGTTTTTAAATATTGTTCAACATTTTTCAACCCACTCTATCCAGGATCTCCAGTTTTGATCCTTTTCCGAGTGGTTGGCATTGGTAGCTGGGCACCATCTAGTTCTTCTGGTCTTGTTGGAGACCAAGAGAGAAATCAGCAAAGGACTTGAGTGCAAGGCACATATCCAACAGTGACAAGAGAAGGCAAGACCTCTCCGGCAGCAACAAGAGAAGGCAAGGCCTCTCTCACAGTTAAATGCTTACTTGGCAAAGCATCAAGTATTAAAAGTAGAAGTTATTCCAGTAGTCCGTGTTTTTATCTTATTAGGATGTTTCATATTTTGAGTCATTGTGCTCTAGTAAACATTTATCGTTTTACACTCCTTATTCCTAAAGAGCCTTTTGTAATTGTTTTAATGACTACCTATTGTCCTTGAGCACGTAGAGGAGTAAAACTTTAACTTTGTAGAGAATAAGCTGATTGTGTGGATTCCAAGAGTGATGATGTAATCATGTATAAACATATAAATAAAGTAGAACAAAGGCATCAGGGGTCACTCTCGCAGAATATGCAGGGCATCTGCCTGACCCCGTTCCTTTTAAAAAACCATTAATCCTTTTGTGTTGCTTCGTTTCATGACCTGTGCATTTTTGCCGGATGCAGCAGTCCATCATGTCCTAGGTCTGATTGCTTCCAAATGCCCTTGGTTTTCTTCACTCTTCTTTGCTTCTGACGATAGGAGCCCATTAGCTGCATCTTAGATGGCCACTTGAAAACCTTTAAGACCCCAGTCACTACTCACCAAAGTAGGTTGTGATTTTTATGTATTTTAATGTGCCAATCGAGTCTGGTGTCCCCCAAAACTATGGTCCTGAGTCGGTAGATCTGTTGGATCTCTCTCCCTTAGTGACTAGCTATTTGTGAGGGATTGCTCTAGGTCTGTCTTCTGTTGTTTTTGTAAGGATCGTGGGTATTTTGTATCACTGTTTCTGTACAAGATTAGCCTCTGCTAACAGAAGAGGTGACATCTTCTGACCTCCTCTAACTTTACAAAAGGAAGACAGAATCACCATCAGCAGGCCAAGACTTGTTCTTATGAGGCAAGACATGCTGCCACCCTCTAGCCCTCTTACTAACCGTGATACCAACTGTCCCTCCCACAGCACCCACCACTTCTCTGCTGGGTTCGATAATTTGCTGCAGTGGCCACAAAGAAATCACACATTATGGGGTTTATTAGGGAATCAACAGGCTACAATTCAAGTTCAGGAATGTCCTCAGTCTCTCTCAGCTGCCTGTCTCTTTCATCCAGACATTGGCTGGCTAAGAGAGATGATCTGCTGTGAGAGAGACATGCTGCTGAAAGAGAGATGTGAGAGAGATGGACTGCTGAGAAAGTGATATTCTACTGAGAGAGACTGAGAGAGACTGCCACCTGAGAGAAATGGCCAGCTGAGAGAGACGGTGCACATCTCAGGAGGGAGGGACGGTTGGTGTCAAGGTTAGTAAGAGGATGGGAGGGTGGCAGCATGTCTCTTCATAAGAACAGGCCTTGAGTTGCTGATGGTGATTCTGTCTTCCTCTTGTGTAGTTAGAGGAGGTCAGAAGACGCTTCCTCCATGCCCCGTTAGCAGCTGTAAACCATGAGAGTTATAAAGACTATGGCTAGAAAAGCCATACTACGTAATTTACTGTATTTCACTACTTCACAGAATTTTTGTGAGAGCCAATGCCATAGTGCCTAAGGCACTTTACTGCTAAGCAGAGGCTGGAGGTTCAAACCCAGCAGCCACTCCTCGGAAGGAAGATTGGGCAATCTACTTCTGTAGTGATGTTGTGGTTGTTATGTGCCATCGAGTCATCTGACTCATAGCAACCCCTCCTTAGGTTTCTGATGCAGTATCTCTATGGAAGTAGATTGCCCAATCTTCCTTCCAAGTCTGCCTTGGAAACCCAAGGAGGGGTTGCTATGAGTCAGGTCTGACTCGACAGCAGTGAGTCTAATGAATTGATAAGGAGCTCTGATGGCACAATGTTAAGAGCTTGACTGCTAACTGAAAGGTTGATGATTCAAACCCGCCAGTGGCTCTGTAGGAGAAAAGACCTGTTGCTCTGCTCTTGTTAAGATTATAATCCAGGAAAACCTATGGGGCAGTTCTACTCTTTTCTACTGGGTTGCTATGAGTTGCTTGATGGCCCATGACAACAACAACAACAACTATGAGCTGGTGTCTGTAAAAGCACTTTAAAATGCTAAAGCTAGACAGATTTGAGTTATGCTAAATCTCCCCTTTCTAACCCAAGGGAAAAATCATGGAAAGTTAGAGCTGAATCAATCTTGAGGTTATAGTTTAAATGAGGCATTTTACAGATGAGAAAATGGACTGAAAGCTCAGGTGACATGTCCGTGAGCACAGTGCTCTTTAGTAACAATTGAGACCAAGTTTCCAATGTGTGCTCCTTTCACTGTACCCTGCTGAAGGACAGAAAAGGAATTCAGATCAGAGTACAATCCCACTAATAAAATTTCTGTGAACAGCTCTCCAAGAATACCTTCAAATGTGAAGACCAAGTTATGGAACCCATTCAAACGCACTGCCATCAAATTGATTCCAACTCATAGCAACCCTATAGAACAGAGTAGAATTGCCCCATAGGGTTTGCAAAAATTATGGAAGGAGGGTTTAAATTCTAGTCTGGACAGTGTGCCTTTTTAATTTTTTTAAAACAGGTCTATTAGTGCTGACAAATGCATTCAGTTGGGTACCCAGTACCACTTATAGATTATTTTCATAGCTCTGAAACATTCCCTCATGCTCCTTTGCAGTCGACCCCTCTTCCCATACCTAGCTATCACTGATCTGTTTTCTGTCCCTGTATCATTTTGCCTTTTCCAGTTGTCCTACAAATGAAACATACAGTGTGTGCCTTTTGAGTCTGACTTTATTATTTAGTATAATGCATTTGAGATTTATCTATGTTGTTGTATATGTCAATAGTTGGTTTCTTTTTATTGCTAAGTTGTATTCACTTTTGAGTTGTGGTGTTGGTGAAGGATACTAAAGTACCATGGACTGCCAAAAGAACTAACAAATCTGTTCTAGAAGAAGTGCAGCTGGAATGCTCCTTGGAAGTGAGAATGGCCAGATTTCGTCTCACCTACTTTGGTCATGTTGTCAGAAGGAACCATTCCCTGGAGAAGGATGTCATGCTTGGTAAAGTGGAGGGTCAACAAAAAAGGAGAAGGCCCTCAATGATATGGATTGACACAGTAGCTGTAATGATGGGCTTGGGTATAACAAGTATTGTGAGGCTGGCACAGGACTGAGCAGTGGTTTGTTTTGTTGTACATGGGGTCACTGTGAATTGGAGCAGACTCAACAGCACCTAACAACAAGAAGCTGTATCCTATTACATGTGAATATTCATAGCAGCTTCATTTTTTGTAGTCAAAAATACACATACACAACACACACACACACATTTGTGTGCCAGGCATGGTTCTAATCACTCGTATGAAATAATCAGGTTTAATGATGTCTTTTTTGCATAACTTTAAGAATGGATGAAAACAAAATCCATTGATTTTTGCTTAGATTCCTAGAGTTGTAAGGGAAATTGAACATTATGTATGCAACCAACCAACCAAACTCACTGCCATCGAGTTGACGCCTACTCATAGTGATCTCCCCTTGGGTTTCTGAGGTGATATCCCTATGGAAGTAGATTGCCCAGTTTTCCTTCTGAGAAGTGACTGATGGGTTTGAACCTCCAGCCTGCTAGTTAACAGTCAAATGCCTTATGCACTACGCTACCAGAGCTCCCATGTATACAATAGCATTGTAAAATGAGCTGAAATTTAAAAATTCTCTGTAAAAAAAAAATACTTATTATAGAAAGAGTCCAAGTATTTTATATTGTTATTCTAGGAGTTCCTGACTGGAAATATTTTAGTCACTTTTAATTTTCTAAAAACTGTATATGGCCTAGGTGTTTATAATAACAATCAACCAATAAATATTTATTGCATTCCAGTGGTATACAAGACTTTCCTGTGCTGTACTGTGAGTGTTCTTGCCCCTAGGGAACATAAGATTTAGCCAAAAAAGAAACAGCATTTCCATGAAGACAACTAACTATAGTCCAAGGCAGTAAATGCCAAGCACCAAATGGCAGCCAAGATGACAATAGGAGTTTAGAGGCAAGCTGGACCCATGCCTTTATCCTACAAAAATATATGAAGTCACAAAGTGTCCATAAAGAGGGCTAATTATAAAGCCCTGGACCCCTCTTCATATCTATTTATTTGGCTTATGTCCTATCCAAAGATTTCTTTATTCTGGAGATTCAGAAGTAATGTGAATTGTTATATAGCAAGTTACTTGGGAGCTCTGGTAGCATAGTGCCTAAGGCACTTGACTGCTAACCAGAAGGCTGGTGGTTCAAACCCACCAGCCACTCCTCAGAAAGAAGTTTGGGCAATGTACTTCTGTAGTGATACTGCCTTGGAAACCCAAGGAGGGGTCTCTATGAGTTGGGGCTGACTCGATGGCACATAACAACAACAACAACAAGTTACTTCCAATTCTCTGTCCTAGACAGACAGACAGTAAACCAGGTATTATAGATTGAATTGTGTTCCCCCAAAATACGTGTTGGAATCCTAACTCCTAGACTTGTGCATATACTCTGGTGTAATGTAATTACCTTGCATGCAATATAAGAAAATGTAATCACACTCCTTAATGTAATCTAATGTAATCACCTTTCATAATGCAATCTGAGGTGATTTGATCAATCAATCAGTTGAGGTTATACCAGTGTTGAGTGGCTCCTAAACCCAATCATTTCAGAGTTATATAAAGAACAGCACAGGTACACATACACATGTGTGCACACACACACATACAGGGAATACAGACACCATTTGATGATCATCTACAAGCCAAAGAACCAAGGAATACCAGGGACTAACTACAAGGAAGGAATAGGTATGACTGAGACACTGATTTTAACTTTTCATCTCCAGAACTGTGAGAAATAAATTTCTCTTCTTTAAAGCCACCAACTTATGGTGTTTTTGTTACAGCAGCTGTAGGAATCTAGGATACTATGTCACATGTTATTAATTTGGTGCATATATTTGAATCACTGATACTTCCCCTCTTCCATCCTTTCTGCTAGGTATCAAAAAAGTATGAAACCCAGTAAAAGGAGAAGGTTCTTGCTCAAAGTTGTGAAATCAATACTCAGAAAATTGTTTACTTCCTTTTAGCACTTAAGTGTCTTGATTTCTTTGTTTCCCCAGGGTCCTGAGATGTTTCTGTTCACACATGGGGGATGGAAAAAGAAGGTAGAAGAGGCTGCTGTTTTTGCCGATCTCAAATCAGAGCCAAAGCTGAGTAGAGAGAGAGGAAATTATGATTTCTGAAATATGAGTACTATGAAAAATTATATTTGACCTCAGGTTTTTCTCTTTGAATGATATCATGAGGATAAGAGACTTTAAAAAAAGAAATTATTTTTTTCTCTTAGTCAGTTCCTTATTAATTTCAACTATCTTTATTCAGACACATTATGCTTTTCATAGCTTTTTCTTGGTCCTTAACTTATATGAAATACTATGTAAAATTGTCAAAGACCTCAGGATCCTTGAAAGTCATAAAACACTTCTAAGAGATTCTAGCACTTATTTGATCCACGCAACAAGATACTTGTTCAAACACTGCCTTACTCTGGAAAACGCATTATACTGACTGATGTTTCAACTAACTTCTATAGTCTAATGTTTGGATTAAAAGTGGTAAAGTATATCCTCAGAAACAAAGTAGCAATGGATTTATTTATCTTTATTTAATTCCATAGAGCAACCTTTATTGTATTAGAATGTTAGACACAAGAGGAAATGCTCATGTCTCTTTTGAAGAGTGTGGGTTTTATAATCTCTGTAACCACAAGCCTGCATTAGTCTCTTTCAGTGCTTTAATCCACTAGATTTGCTCTTCCACTTCCTGTATATTTAAGATTTGAGTCCTGAGAACCGGGGAGCCTCCAGAAACCCTTGGGAGGAGCTGGACCTTGACAGATATCATCTGGCACTGCTTTCTGCATCCCTCTCAGGCTTTTCTTTGCTAAGGAAGTATGGAAAGAAGAGAAGGAGGAAGAGGGACAAGGAGGAAAGAGAAAAGAAAAAGAAAACATTCTACATATAAAAATAAGAAAATTCACACAAACCATAAAAATTGATAAATTGATATCATTGAAATTAAAAACTTATTCTATTCAAAAGACAAGATAAAAATGGAAAAATAAGCACAGACTGGGAATAAATATTTGCAAATGTGTGTCATTAAGGACCCAAATGTAAAGTCTAATGCTATTAAATTTTTTTGTGTGTGTGCTTTGGGTACAAATTTACAGAGCAGTATTTGTTTTACATTCAACAGTTCATGTACATTTGATTTCACTCCCCAGTTACCATCCCCAGCCCTAACCCACTCTCCTCCTCTCCCTCCCAGTGACCCCCCTGTGCCCTCCTTAGTTTTGCACACCTGTCTGTCCAACTTTTCCTCCTGTGAATGTTGTCTCTCTGGTGACCCATGGCCGATTGCTCCAAGGGATTTCTCTCTATTAAATTTCTAGAAGAAAACATAAGAGATAATCTTGGTGAATTTGAGTATCAAAATCACAGTTCATAAAAGGAGAGAGAAATAAATTGGACTTCATAAAAACTAAGAATGTCTGTTCTTCAAAAGACACAAGCAATGAGCTGTGAGAAAATATTTGCAAATCACATCTATGATAAGGGGCTTGTATCTAGAATAAATGAAGAACTCTTATAACTCAGGGTTTAAAAAACAAACTAAACAATCCTTCAAAAATGGGTGAAGGATTTGAAAAGACTTTCACCAAACAAAAAAATACAGATGCAAATAAACACATGAAAAGATGCCCAACATTGTTTATCATTAAGGAAATGAAAATTAAAGCCATATGATAACACTGCATACCCATCAGAATGACTGGAAAAAAAAACCTGGCAACACCAAGCATTGGGGAGTCTGCAGAGTAACTGGCTGCAAAACTGTGGAATATTTTGGAAAAGTTTAGCTATTTCTTAAAAAGTTAAGCATACACTTATCATATGACCTAGCAATCTTCCTTTTAGGTATTTATGAAATATGTGTGCAATGGAAACATATGTCTATACTAACTGTGTATGAGAATATTATAGCAGCTTTATTTATAATCATAAAAAAAAAATCCATGAATTCATGAATGGATGTACAAATTGTGGTATATCCATACCATGAAATACTGATTCATGTAAGAGTATGGGTTAATTTCAAAAGTTTTATGCTATGTTGAAGAAGCCAAACTCAAAAATTATACTATATGATTCCATCTATATGACATTCTGGAAAAGGTAAAATTGCAGGGACAAAAAATAGATCAGTGATTGCCAGGGGATGGGGGAAGGGAATTGATTACAGAGAAGGTCAAGAGAACTTTTTTGGGAGATAGATATGCTCTGTATCTTAAGTGTGTTGGTGGTTACAAGACTGTATAAACTTACAGGATTATATATCTAAAAGTGTGAATTTTTCTATATATAGATATAGATGTAGATAAAGATATCTGGTAGCTTAGTGCCTAAGACACTTGACTGCTAAGCAGAAGGCTGGCGGTTCAAACCCACCAGCCACTCCTCAGAAGGAAGATGGGGCAATCTACTTCTGTAGAGATACTGCCTTGGAAACCCAAGGAGGGGTCGCTATGAGTTGGGTCTGACTTGACTGCACATAACAACAACAACAACAACATAGATATAGATATAGATAGATAGAATATACTTAATAACTTGACTGAAAATAATTATCCAGCAATTCATCACTAAACCAAAAGAAAAAGAAAAACAACTCACTGCCCTCGAGTCAAATGCAACTCATAGCGACCCCTCCTTGGGTTTCCTAGGTGGTATCACTATGGAAGTAGATTGCCCAGTCTTCCTTCTGAGGAGTGGCTGGAGAATTTGAACCACCAGCCTTCTCATTAGCAGTCAAATGCCTTAGTCACTAATTGGTTGTTAGTGAGTATTCCTCTAATCCTGACACAACAAAACACACACCGATTCAATAATTTCTACATGTACAACTCAGTGACATAAAATATATTCTTAAAAAAAAAAATACATTCTTCAAGCTTTGCAACCATTCTCACTCTCCTGAATTCTTCCTCTCCCATTAACATAAACTCACTGCCCTCCAAGCTTCCTGTCTAACCTCTTGAGTCTCTGTTGTCAATTTGATCCCATATAGATAGTTTTTTAAAGGAGCACAGTCTTTAGGGTAGACATTATTTACTAATTAAGCTAAACTATTGTTTGCTTCAAAGATTTCAGAGGGTGTTTTTGGTTTAAGGTTTAAAGATCATGCCAATGCAACTATTTTTGGAGTTTATCCCACTTCAATGGCTCCAGAAAGCCTGGATTCCATGAAAATTTGAAAACTCTGTTCCTCACTTTTCTCCCTCTTTGCTCACTCTGGTTGCAGGCTTAGGAAAAACCATAGGGGTGCTCATCAGTTGTCCATTTACTCTCATTCCCACTTGGGGCCATTTCCTGCTCTGCACTGTGCCATAGGAAGAGGAGTATCTGAGGTATGGCAAATATGGCATGTTCCCTGGGCACCAATTGAACAGGGATGTTACTGAGCAGTTTCTATTAACCATCCCAGTTTCCATGGCCAGCTGTTAGAGATCATTCAGAAAGTGAAAATTAATGCTTTTGTATTTCAGAGCCTGTTTCTGACTTCTCCCTTCTGCCCTCCTTTTCCATCCGGTCTGGCCTTACCCCCATCCCCAGCATCCGCATCCCAACACAAGGCCTGTCCTCCACATTCATGGCTCCCTCTGCCCTGGCCCAGACCTCCCATCCACCTACTGGCATGTCAAGCACTCTCTTGTCCCCTGAAAAGTTTCTAGCTGTTAGGGACTATTTTCCTAATGTAATCTTCTACCGAAGGACTGTTTTCTACTAATGTAACTTTCCACAAAATTGGAGGGAATAGTTTCCAAAGGCCAGGTAAGGGCCAAGGTGATGGACTGACCCATGAGAGATTTTCTTTCCTTTTTTTTTTTTTTTATATATAGTCTTTCTTTCGTGAAAATGAATAATTGGTTCCCTAAGGCAGATTTTTTGATGGTTGGGTTTAATGTGCAATGTGTACTATGATGCTAAATATTTAAGACAGGCATTAGATGTTAGACAGGGATTCAATCTTAGTGCTCTGGTAGCATAGTGGCTAAGGCACTTGACTGCTAACCCAAGGAGGGGTCGCTATGAGTCAGGTACAGCTCAGTGGCATATAACAACAACAACAGCAACAACAGCTTGCCTTTGAGACTATTTTGCGTAGATATTCCCCTGTTGTTGTTATGTGCTGTTGAGTCGGACCGACTCATAGTGACCCCTCCTTGGGTTTCTGAGGCAGTATCACTACAGAAGTAGATTGCCCCATCTTCCTTCCAAGGAGTGGCTGGTGAGTTTGAACTGCCAGCCTTCTGGTTAGCAGTCAAGTGCTTTAGGCACTACACTACCAGAGCTCCTAGATATTCCTCTGGACATAAGCAATTGCATTTCCCAGGCTCCCTTGCCCATTGGCGTTCAGATAGCCAAGGCCTTTGGGATGCACTAACAGGAGCTTGTGGACCAAGAATTGGGGAAAAGCCAGGGTATTTCCATCCACTTTGCCTTGGGAAATACATATAAATGTTTTCATTTCTTGAATCTGCCAGGCTTTTTCACATGTATGGTAGCCAAGAACACTTTTCCCCATCCTTTGCAAAGCAGCTTCTGCTCATTGTTAGGCTGAGGTTTAAATGCCCACTTGTCAGATCCTTACTGACCATCCTAATGAACCGTACCCTGGGGTGCCTTTGCCTAGCTGAACTCTGCTTATGTCTTCCAGAGCACACATTTCAAGTTATATACTTATTGGTTTGTTTACTTGCATAGTTTCTGTCTCTTCCCCTAGACTAAGCATGCATGGTTTTACTCACCACTGTATACTCCAAAACCCAAAACCCTTTGCCCTGGAGTCAATTCCAACTCATGACAACCCTGTAGGACAGTGTAGAACTCCATACAGTTTCCAAGGCTGTAAATCTTTACAGAAACAGACTGGCACATCTTTCTCCTGTGATGTGCCTGGTGGGTTCAAACCACTGAACTTTCGGTAAGCAGCTGAGTGCTTAACCATTGTGTCACCAGGGCTCCTTTACTGTATACTCAAACCAATAAAAAGCAAACTCACTGTTGTTGAGTTGGATCCGACTCATAGCAACCCCTCCTTGGGTTTCCGAGGCAGTAGGTTTAGGGTGCCTAGCATGCAATTTAGGAGCTCGGTAGCATAGTGCCTAATGTACTTGACTGCTAACCAGAAGGCTGGCGGTTCAAACCCACCAGCCACTCTTTGGAAAGAAGATGGGGCAATCTACTTCCATAGTGATACTGCCTCGGAAACCCAAGGAGGGGTCGCTATGAGTCGGGTCCGACTCAACGGCACATAACAACAACAAGCACGTAATTTAGATGATTAATAAACACATAGAAAGTCCAAGAGATCTATTTCTGAACAATAAGCCCTTGAAAATCCCACGGAGCACAGTTCTACTCGGACACACACAGGGTTGCCATGAGTCAGATTCAACTCGATTATTGAAGGAAGGATAATGTCTTCTCATTAAAGTTCATAAAACATGTCTATCTTCTTATACAACAAAATTATTAAAAAAAAAAAAAAGGATATGATTTAGTGGTGTAGTGCCTAAGGCATTTGATACTAAACAGAAGGCTGGCAGTTCAAACCCACCAGCCACTCCTCAGAAGGAAGATTGGGCAATCTACTTCCATAGTGATACTGCCTCAGAAACCCAAGGAGAGGTCACTATGAGTCAAATCGACTGGACGGCAGTGAGTTTGGTTTGGTTTGGTTTTTTAGATGGAATGAGTCAGAAGGCAGGGACTGTGACTTTTCAAAAAGATCTCAAATGTCATAAAGACAAGGGGGGGAAAATGATATAAACAAAGTGTTCTCAAAGACAATAGTTCTGTTGAGCCAATCAGTGGCATATATAATTTCCTCTTAAAAATTTACTACATTGACCTGCCTAAATTTAGCCAAACATGTATCACTTTTATATGTGAGACAAACACAACCTGCATTTTGCTTTGCCTTCCTTGTGGGTACTCTCTCATAAATTCCCTACATATAATCACTGGTAGGCCCTCCATGAGATGCTGTGGAAAACCAAGATGTCAGGATACAATCAGTGGATTTCACAGCAAGTCACTGAACCCTGAATTTAATGTCTGTTCAATTGCAAATACAGATTTTACAGCTTTGAGAGGAATGTTATGCTGTTTAACCTGAAAGCTAATTATAGCCAGAAAGCTATATGATAGAAAAAAATTTTGTCACTTAGTTATAAAATCAACATACACAGGTCCTACCATCTTTCCTGGATTATTGCATGTTCTAGTAAAACAGCTCCCCTCCAAAATGATAAAACACTAACAAGTTTTGAATATTTAGCAACTTTAAGGCATTTGGCTGCTAACCAAAAGGTTGGTGGTTCAAACCCACCAGCTGCTCCATGAGAGGAAGATGAAGCAGTCTACTTCTGTAAAGGTTTATAGCCTTGAAAACCCACTGGGGTTCTCTAGATGTCAGAACTGACTTAATGGTG
This sequence comes from Orycteropus afer afer, assembly GCF_000298275.1. Classification (NCBI taxonomy): domain Eukaryota; kingdom Metazoa; phylum Chordata; class Mammalia; order Tubulidentata; family Orycteropodidae; genus Orycteropus; species Orycteropus afer. Next base: position 1,467,831 of record NW_006921986.1, on the reverse strand, counting down.
GTGGGTTTTGGAATATTTTAAATAATTCAGTTCCTTTGTATAATATACTCCACATTAAGAGTTGTCCTCTGGCTAATAATAGTACAAAAGCTGAAATAGGAAAAGGATTTTTTAGAAATTCTTTAACTGGGTGAAGAAAATTTGGACAAGACTTTAAGGAAAGCAATTTGCCAAATCTTTTGGGGATCCTTCCACAAAAAAATATTCACCAGTCAGCAAGTATTTAGTCAGTAGTATGATACAGTCAAAATATGTACTGATGAATCTGTACTCTTGTGTCTCCATTTTATAGACTGGACAACTGAGGTACAGAGAAACTGAGTATTTCAGAAGGTCATCTAGCACTTTGCTACTCAGAGAGTAATCCTTGGATCAGTAGCACTACCTGGGGGTTTTTAGAAATGCAAAATTTCAAGGCCCCCAAGAGCTACTGAATAAGAATCTGCATTTAAACAAGAGCCCCAGCTGATTTGGATATTCATTAAACTTTGAGAAGCCCCAATCTGGTGAACCATGTTGGAGGTCAAATTGCATTTGATATGTTTTGGCTTGGATAAAATGCTACCACTCTGGTTCTTGGCTGAGATGTCACCTCCTTGAAGAATTTTCCCATGACTTATGACTTTCCTGGTTTCATTAGTTGTTCTTGCTATGTGCTTTCAGAGGACCCCACAATTTTCCAACTTTAGGAACATTTTATAGCCAAACAGCTCAGACAGATAATTCAATGTGTAATTACAGTAAACTCAGTAAGAACCAGGATCATATATGCCTGCATCCTGATGTTCAATACTCAGTGAATGGACCAAAGAGGGCCGTTCATTCAGGGGTATTTACTTACCAAAGTCTGTTTCATTGACAAAAACACCAAGCACAGATAAGGGGTCTCTGTATTTGACATGACCATTTTGGACCTGGTTTTTAAATGACATTCACTTAAAGACTTCACAGTCATCTATAATATCCTCATTTCCCTTTAGAACCATAGCCAGCCAGCCATGAAGTCTACATAATGAACTTCAGCAGGTGATTATAAACACACCTCAAGTATCATTCCATGTCTCTGTACATTTCATTATAATGATCGACTTTTTCTGCTCAAGCTGTGCAAAGACATAGAGTTGGAAACCCAAAAGGGAAGAACATACTCGGCATTTCTCAAGCTGAAAGACCTGAAGAAAAAATGTAAGCCTTGAGTTGCAATATTGAAAGATTCACTGGGCAAAATATTGAATGATATAGGAAATATCAAAAGAAGATGGAAGGAATACACAGAGTCGCTGTACCAAAAAGAATTGGTTGATCTTCATCCACTTCAAGAGGTGGCATATGATCAAGAACCAATGGTATTGAAGGAAGAAGTCAAAGTTGCACTGAAGGAATTGGTAAAGAACAAGGCTCCAGGAATTGACAGAATAACCATTGAGATGTTTCAACAAACAGATGCCATGCTACAGGCACTTACTGAGCTATACCAAGAGATTTGGAAGACAGCTACCCAATCAACTGGCTGGAAGAAATCCATATTTGTACCCATTCCAAAGGTGATCCCACAGAATGGAAATTATCAAACAATATCATTAATATCGCATGCAAGTAAAATCTTATTGAAGATAATTCAAAAATGGTTGCAGCAATATATTGACAGGGAACTTCCAGAAATGCAAGCTGAATTCAGAAAAGGATATGGAATGAGGGATATCATTACTGATGCTAGATAGATCTTGGGTGTAAGCAAAAAATACCTGAAAGATGTTTACTTGTGCTGTATTGACTATGCAAAAGCATTTGATTGTGTTGATCATAACAAATTGTGGATAACATTGAGAAGAATGGGAATTCCAGAACGCTTAATTATCCTCATGAGGAACTTGTATATAGAGCAAGAGGCTGTCATTTGAACAGAAAAAGTGGACACCGCATAGTTTAAAATCAAGAAGGGAGTGTGTCAGGTTGTGTTCTTTCACCATACTTATTCAATCTGTATGCAGAGCAGATAATCTGAGAAGCTGGACAATACGAAGAAGAGCGTGTCATCAGGATTTGAAGAAGGCTCATTAACAACTTGCAATATGCTGATGACACAACTTTGCTTGCTGAGAGTGAGGATGACTTGAAACACTGGTCAAGATTGAAGACTACAGTCCATAGTACAGATTACACTTCACAACTGGACCAATACGCAGCATTATAATAGATGGAGAAAAGATTGAAGTTGTCAAATACTTCATATTACTTAATTCTACAATCAACGTCAATGGAAGCAGTAGTGAAGACATCAGGTGATGTATTGCATTGGGAAAATCTACTGCAAAAGACCTCTTTCAAGTGCTGAAGAGCAAAGATGTCTCCTTGAAGACTAAGGTGTGCCTGACACAAGCCATGGTATTTTCAATCACATCATATACATGTGAAAGCTGGACAATGAATAAGGAAGATGGAAGAAGAGTTGATGCTTTTGATTAGTGGTTTTGGCCAAGAATGCTGAAAGTACCATGGACTGCTAAAAGAACTAACAAAACTGTCCTGGAAGAAGTGCAGCTGGAATGCTCCTTGGAAGCGAGAATGGCCAGACTTCATCTCACCAATTTTGATCATGTTGTCAGAAGGGACCATCCCCTGGAGAAGGATATCATGCTTGGTAAAGTGGAGGGTCAACAAAAAAGGGGAAGATCCTAAACAAGATGAATTGACACAGTGGCTACAATGATGGGCTCAGGTATAGCAAGTATCATGGGGCTGGCACAGGACTGGGCAGTGTTTTGTTCTACTGTACATAGGGTCGCTATGAGTTGGAGATGACTTGATGGCACCCAACAACAACAACAAGAAGTATCATCCCAATAATTAGATCTGCATCTTTCCTATTATTTTCAGACCAAAGGGCCCCATCCTGTCCCCTAATTACCTCAGTCCACAGGGCACAGCCTCAGAAGCAAACAAAGAAGCCCTTCTCTGCCAGCCCTTTCTCAGCCTTTTGCCAGTTTACAGAATTGCACTGTCCCTTCATGCTACATAAACTGTGTTGTGGTTTAGAAATGAATCATCGTCCCTTTTTTAATGATGTGTTTAAGGCTCCAAGTATGGCAGTATTTGCAATCATCAGAAGTAACCTAGTCAGATGGTGAGATTCATGGGTTATTGCATGGGGTACAGTTCTTGAGGAAATAAGCAGTTTGATGAACTTTGATGACCTTTGCGCACACACACACGCACACACAAAGAAATGGTCACGGAAGATGCACAAATTGCCTTTGGAGGCTTTCCAGCTCTTCTACAAAAAGTAGTCAATTCTCCAGGTAAATGTTACATTTCCCTGGATTTAAGGCAACTCATGATCCAAGCTGAATTCAAGGCCATGTCAGTCTGATACCTACATGACACTTTCTTGAATACTGGAGAAAGGAGAGTCCAAACAATAGCCTAAAAGTAAATGGAGAGGCCATGCTATGAGGTTTGGGTAAATTTACTCTCCTCAGGGGCAGTGGAGCTGAAATGACAAGTGAGAAGTCTGTGTTTAGCAACAAGAGAGAAGCACTTGAATGTTAAGAGTTTGGAGATAAATTTGAGTGGCTGTAGAAGACATTTCCTACAGAGTTTGTAGAACTATTTTTTTCTAGAAATCCCTTTAAAAAGAGAGTATTTTCTGGACTGATTTAAGTTTAATTCTCTCCAGAGCTAACAGAATAGATTTCATAACCTTTAAGTGAGCACTTGAAATTTTTTTTCAGTTCTCTGATTTTTGACCCTCCCTCTCCTCTGCAGGCTTTAAAGGGCCATAATTTCTCTTGGCCCCCTCCTTTTAATTAGTCTAAAAGCTTTTAAAATCTCACCATCTCCATAAAGCCTTTATAAACAAACTGGAAATAGATTTCGAAGTCTCTTCTTTTCCTCAAGGATGAGAGGAAAACTGATGGTTAATGACTACCTCTATGTACTAGCTCTGTTTATGTGCCCTTGCTTATCTTATTTCACCAAATACTCATCACAGCTGTTCTTGCCTACCTATGTATTGGGTATTTTTCATTTATGCCCATTTTTCAGATGAGGAAACCAAGGCTTAGAGAGATTTAGTAGTTTATCTAAAGTCATACAGCTACTAATTAACTATAAAACTCATGGTCTTTTCATAATTCCATGTTCTTTTAAACTTGTCCAATTTTTTTTTCATGCACATAGACACAGACACACAGACGCATAAAACCTAGTTTCAGCATGAACAAAGTATAATGATTTTATTTATATCTATATTGGATATCTGTACTGTTTATATGACCATTTTTATTCTTTATGTAGTTTGGGACATATGTTGAGAGTATATATTTGTATATATTTCTTTTTAATGATACTGTAAATTCCTCAAGGGAAGAGATCAATGTTTTCATTCATTTTTATTCCTCCTTTCCACTAGCCTTAATGGCCCTAGTTTGCATTCAATAAACATTCATTATATGCTTGGTAATAAACCAAGTATAGAGGGCCTTGCTATTGAATTTATTTTTTCATTAATCCTCCAAAACCTTAGCAACGAAGTACGTGAGAGGGTGCCCCACTTATAAAGGAGAACCCACTGCAGATGCCTTTCATTAGATCAGCATCTGGCATCAGAACTGCTTTTTAAAAATTAAGTTTCCTTACAAGTATTCCAACTTAAAATGTTAAATATCCTAATAGAACCTAGAAGCCTTTGTCAACAGCTAAGGATGTGGCCAGACACTCAAGGACCTGGCCTTGCCAAAACCCTTTTTGAGGCTATGAGGTTGTAATGCACTTACTGAGTCAAGACAGGAACTATTACCCCAGTGACATCAAGCTGAGCCTTTTCAGGGATCTAAATATTACAGGGCCAGTCTATGCTCTGTTTTTCACATCTTATATGATTCTAGGGAGCTCTGGTAGAATAGTTCTTGACTGCTAACTAGAAGGCTAGTGGTTCAAACCCACCAGCCACTCCTCGGAAGGAAGGTTGGTCAATCTACTTCCATAGTGATATCACCTCAGAAACCCAAGGAAGAGTCTCTATGAGTTGTGTCCAACTCGACGGCACACAACAACAACATAGGATTCTAACTACAGTTGGCTATTAACTAGATTCCAACACGTTTCCCTTATGTTATCATTATGTTCTTTGCTATGCTCAAAGATTTAGAGCAGGACATCAGCTGGGGTCCTAGCTGATGGAAAAAAGAGAGTGTATATGTACAGGGAAATGAAGAGGAGTGTTAGAAAAGGATGATCTACCAGGTGTGGGCAGCATTAAGAGAAATCAAGCAGGGATGGAGCTAGAGTCTGGGACTAGCACCACTGAGAAGCTGGTACCACCTTTGGCCTTAAGGAGTATGGAAAAGGACCAGTTATGAGTACATGGAGAGAACAACAATATGTAGGGTGACACTGCAGCTTTTGTGAGCAACAGGGAACAACTTGGAGAGGAAGGAACTGGGGAAATAAATATCTTGACCTCATTTTCCACCTACCTCCTACTTTCCTCCATTGGCTGAACCCAACTGGAAGTAGAAGACCAAAGACTCACTGATGTGATCCATACAAGTCCAATTCTCTGGGAGCAGGGCAGCATAATGAAGAGGGAGAGTAGACCTTCAGGCAAACAAAAAGTCCCAGAGCAAGAAGCATTTCTCAAATTGTCTCGTCTGGAGAACTGTTTATGTTGGATATTAAGAGGTGTTCCTTAGGAATAATAGAGTTGGGTTGTATAAGAGGATATGTTTGGAAATCATTGAGTTAAATACTGTGAAATGAGTCTCTTTACTCCATAACTTCTTGTTTTTATTGTTGTTAGTTACTGTCCAGTTAATTCAAACTCATAGCGACCCATGTATTAGGGAGTAGAATTACTGTATAGGATTTTCTTGGCTGTAATCTTAATGGCAGCAATCCTAATGTACATTTGACTCTTCAATGGATATGGTCCATTTCCCAAGCTTTGTTGGCCAGGGATTTTTTATTTTATGAAGAAACGTTTCCTATGACTTACATGACCAAAAACTTGCTTTAAATTCTTACTCATTAAAAGCAAAGACAGAAAAAAAAAGGGGACCAGGTTTGCTAGTCTGATAGAGACTGGTAGAACCCCTGAGGCTATGACCCCTTGCTGCCCTTCAGGTCTGGAATTGAACTGGCTCCTGTGGCTTCCAGCCAAGAAAAAGACAGGCATATGAACGGAACATTTACATTAGGTAGATACATTCCTTGGCGAGATCAGTCATGGGAGAATAGAAAGGGTGTGTATGCACAGGGAGACGGCTAGGGGGACAGGAGTGCATGGGAGGGAAGGACACAGGGAAGAGGTGACTATGGGGAGGAAGTGGGAGAGGAGCTGTTGCATTGTGGGAAATTGCAGTCCATGTTATGAGACAAAGTGTATGTGAGCTGCTGTATGGAAAGTGAATTTGCTCTGTAAACTTTCACCAAAATCACAATATTTTTTTTTCTTTTGTAAAGCAAAGACAGAAAAACAAAACACTTAAGCAGTAACAATAATAAATTAGATAATCCTGGAAACTGGTGTTGCTAAGTTGTAGCTAGCAATGTAATTGTTAGTGATTAATTAAAATGACCCCAAACCAACAGGGAACAGTACCTTGTGTTTTTCTAGTCTGTGTTTTGGTGTTGACATGGAAGAGAGATACACCTCATGTAAAGAAAGCTTGGCCAACTCCCATGATGTCAGCCCCTACATGGTTTCAGTGACACTGTCACTTTCTTTCTCTAGGACTGTGGAATATACCAGTTGCCTCCCAGGACCACTGCAGTTGCTCCATTTCCCTCTGCAGGTGGGTGGCCGGTCTGTACCTGGCAATGGGACAGCCTGACTCTCAAATGAGTGTAGGTTGATTAGGCCATCTAGTCTACTCATTTTTCTTATCACTTATATCTCTGAGGCACAATGTGGAAAAACAAACCAACAAAAAATTTATCTTGTTGATTGATTGATTACTGACTGGATAAGTAGTAGGTTCCTGGATAATGATACTAAGAGTTCCCTTTTATGTATTGAGGCAGTGGTGATTCAGTGTTACAATTTTCACCTTCCATGTGGAAGACCCATGTTTGATTCCTGGCTAATGTACCTCAAGTGCAGCTACCATTCATCTACCAGTTGCATACTGCTATGATGCTGGACGGGTTTCAGCAGAGCTTCCAGTATAAGATGAACTAGAAAAAAGGATCTTTTCCAAAACATCAGCTAATGAAAACCCTATGGACCACAATGGTTTGATCTTGTTCATGGGGTCACTAGGAGCTCAGGACAGCTCAAAAACAACATTCATGTATAGTCTTCTACCATTCTTGATCCCTGTATGCTTTCTCCTGTAAGCTTCACAACTCTGTGAGACATAATTGTAGCCCTTTATCTGTAGAGAGATGAAATCTCAGAGAGGTGCAGTGACTTATCCCATGTCACTTAGAACAGCTGGCCTCAAAACTGGGTATTTTGGGCCCTAAACCAATGCTTTTTCTGCTTTGTTGGATTTATCTCTCCCATGTAGTTGTCCCTTAACAGTGGCTTGGTTGTCTCAGAGGAATTCCTGGCTCCCAGCCCTCTACTTTGCAAGCTTCAAATGCCCAGGATCTCTCATCACGTTCCTGTCAGTCACTGGGTAACTGTAAGAAAACTCCAATAGTCCTTTAGGTTGTGATACTTGCAGTTACAGGAAGTTTATTTATTTTAACCTTCTCACCCTCAGCTAACCTGGGCAGGTCTCCCCAACACCTGATGGGTTGTTGTTGTTTGCCATCGAGTCGGTCCCAACTCATAGCGACCCCTCCTTGGGTTTCCGAGGCAGTATCACTACGGAAGTAGGATTGCCCAACCTTCCTTCCAAGGAGTGGCTAGTGGGTTTGAACCGCCAGCCTTCTGGTGAGCAGTCAAGTGCCTTAGGCACTATGCTACCAGAGTTCCTGGGAGTTGGCTTTTTTTGCATGCATACCATATCTCTCAGCAATCCCATTCCTGCTGCTTTCCAGGGAACATTGAGTCCGTGCACTGGACATGACCCCGAGGATCCCACACTGCCTGGATGCTCACTGGTTACTCACCTGTCTTCTTCCTGTGCTGACGCTTACTTTTCCCACTATTAGTTATCTCCATTTTTTTTCAAGAGGTCGTTAGTCACATTATCCAGAAGGCAGCACATAGGAACACACAGTGCCCTGCAACAGGTGAGCAGAGAGTAGACCATGGGGTTAGCTATTTGTGGTTGGCTGAATTATGGCCCTCAAAGATGCCCATGTCCTAATCCCTAGAATCCATGAAGATGTTACCTTACATAGTAAAAGGAACTTTGAAGATGAGACTAAATTAATGATTTTGAAATGCGGGGATTATCCCAGATTACGCAGGAGTTGTTAGTTGCCATTGAGTTGATTCTGACTCACTGTGACCCTACGTGTCCAGAGTAGAACTGTTCCATAGGGTTTTGAAGGCCATGGCCTCTCAGAAGCAGACCACCAGGCCTGTTTCCTGAGGTGCCTGTGGATGGGTTTGATGCACCAACCTTTCGGCTAGTAGTCAAGCATTCAACTATTGGTTTGAACTGCCAACTTTCTGGTTAGCAGTCAAATGCCTTAGGCACTATGCCACTAGAGCTCCTTAAATTGCTACTGAGTCTTCATAATTATCCCTTTAAATTACTTCACAATATTCCCCTGAGAAAATCTGCCATAATTTACCAAATCATCCTACCACTGCTAAGCATTTAAGGCTAAAGCCAGTGCTTTGCTATTACAGAAAATGGGTTGATGAATGTGCTTCATAGGTGAGCATAAGTTTTGGTGACTAAGTGGTTGATTGGCATTGAGAAAAGTACTCCATGAGTAAGAGTCATCACTGAAAAATGGGACATGTGGGATTTTTGTGAGAATTAAATGAGATACTGACATGATGCTGAATATATAGTAGATTCTCAATAAATAATAACTTGTATTATTTCTTCCTTCAGATGGTGATAGCAATTTGATAATAATTCTTTGGATTCATTGGGTGGTACAAGTGGTTAATGTGCTCAGCTTCTAAGCAAAAGTTGGAAGTTCAAGTTCACCTAGAAACACTTTGGAAGAAATGCCTGAAATCTACTTTTGAAAAATAAGCTATTGAAATCTTTATGGAGAGCAGTTCTTCTCTTACGCACATGGGGTTGCCAAGACTTAGAACTGACATGATGGTAACTGGTAGGTAGAAAGAATAATTTTTTTATCACTCAGGATCCAAATTTCACCAATTCTCTCATAAAAATTATTGTTATTAAAATTGATGTTATTAAAGTTGCTTTTTGTTTTTCCTGGTCTAGTAGACCAGTATATTGTATATTGTGGTGAAATATATATAACATATATATTTGAACAATTTTTAGGTATAAGATTAAGTGACATTAATTATATTCATGTTTTTCTACAATCACCACATTAATTTCCAAAATTTCACATCACCCTAAATAGGAACTCTGGTAGCATAGAGCCTAAGGCACTTGACTGCTAACCAGAAGCCTGGCAGTTCAAACCC
>NW_006921986.1:1456774-1457708 GCF_000298275.1 Orycteropus afer afer | reverse complement strand
ATCTGTTTGAGTCCCTGCCTCCATATCTCTTTGGTATATTCCTGGGAGTGGAACTGCTGTTATAGTATATGGTAATTCTGTGTGTGTTTACTTTCTGAGGAACCATCAAACTCTTTTCCGTAGTGGTTATACCATTTTACATTCCCACCAGCAACATTTGAGGGTTTCAATTTCTCCACTTCCTCACCAAAACTTTTGTCAGTTTGTTTTTGTGATAATAGCCATCCTAGTGAGGGTGAGGAAAAGCCTCATTAACCTAGAGTTCCTCTCCATCTTCCTCAATCTCTTTCTTTTCTAAAAAACTTTCTTTGCAACTTTCTATTTGTTGAAGAAACGGTCATCTGTCCTGTGCAATTTCTCTTAGTGTAGATTTTTATAATTTTCCTGTTTTCTCTATATCTTATATAAATTGGTAATTAGTGTAGGGGCTCAATCAAATTAAGAGTCCATTTTTTAGTAAGAATATTTCATAGATGGTACTGTGAACTTCCATAATGAGGCACACAAGGTCTAGTTATCTCTCTTTTTATGTTAGTACTACTGACAAGTTTTGCCTAGACCTGTGAATTTATTAGGGATGGCAAAATAGTGATATTTTAATTCTTTATTTCTTCTTTATATATTAGCTAGAGTAGTTCTATAAACTTCCTCACAATGACTGTTTAGTACCCTGAAATACATTTTATAAAGAAAAGGCAAGCTAAATGCTTGATTCTTTCTCTTTATTAGACAATTATTTAAAAATGAATCTGTTTCTAGTATCTTCCATGGTGAAAGATTAAAAAATATATATGAGAAAGAAAAGACCAAAATGGATGTCAGAAGAGACTCTGAAACTTGCCCTTGAGTGAAGAGTAGCTAAAGCAAATGGAAGAAATGACAAGATGAAAGAGCTGAACAGAAGATTTCAAAGAGCAGCTCGAGCAGACAAAGC
>NW_006921986.1:1432255-1432910 GCF_000298275.1 Orycteropus afer afer | reverse complement strand
GCCACTGCTTGGAAGGAAGGTTGGACAATCTACTTCTGTAGTGATACTGCCACAGAAACCCAAGGAGGGGCCACTATGAGTCGGATCCACCTTGACAGCAGTGAGTGTATACACACGCATACACACACATGTATGCACTCACATATGTATGTATGTTTATATATATGTTGTTGTTAGGTGCCATAGAGTCGATTCCAACCCATAGTGACCGTATGTACAACTGAATGAAAAACTGCTTGGTCCTGTGCTTCCCTTACAACCTTTGCTGTGTTTGAGCCCATCAGTGCAGCCACTGTGTCAATTACCTCTTTTTCACTGACCCTCTGTTTTTCCAAGCATGATGTCCTTTTCTGGGAATTGGTCTCTCATAATAACATTTTCAAAGTAAGTGACATGAATCTTGCCATCCTGTCTTCTAATGAGCATTCAGGTTGTACTTCTTCCAAGACTGATTTGGTTGCTCTTCCGGCAATCCATGGTATATTCAATATTCTCTGCCAACACCACATTTCAAAGGCATCAATTTTTCTTACATCTTCCCTATTCATTGTCTAGCTTTCACATGCATAGAAAGTGATTAAAAATACCATGGCTAGAGTCAAACACACCTTAGTCCTCAAAATATATCTTTGCTTTGTAATACTTTAAAGAGCCC
>NW_006921986.1:1427536-1428490 GCF_000298275.1 Orycteropus afer afer | reverse complement strand
AGGAGGGGTCGCTATGAGTCGGGTTTGACTCGACGGCACATAACAACAACGACAATCATGAATAAAATTATAGGAAGTATTTAGAGTTTCATTTGACTGCTTTGCCTGTGAGGTGAATCTGTGAGACTATAGATAGATAGATAGGTGCTATCCAGTCAACTCTGATGCATGATGACCTTATGTACAACAGAATGAAATGCTGATCACCAGCTTGTTTGAATCCATTGTAGCTATTGTGCCAATCCATCTCACCACCAAATATGATGTCTTTCTCCAGCATGATCCTGCTGGTATTTGAAATATCAGTGATATATCTTCCAGCATCACATCAATGTGCAAACCACCATAGCATAACAAACTAACAGATGGGTTGCTGTTCGGTGACATTTTGACTCATAACAACTCTATATACATCAGAAGGAAACACTGCCCAGTCCAGCACAATCTTCACAATGTCTGCTATGCCTGAGCCCATTGTTGCAACCATGGTGTCAATCCATCTTGTTGAGGGTCTTCCTCTCCTTCCCTGACCCTCTACTTTACCAAGCATGATATCCTTCTCCAGCAAATGGTCACTCCTGATAAATGACTGAAATGTGAGAAATGAAGTCTGGCCTTTCTTGCATCAGTGGAGGCTATATGTCAACAAACTCAATCTGCTTGCCCATCTTGCATCTGAGAATTCTGCTTTGCTTAGCCCTCAAATCCAGTAGACCAGGTTTATGGGAAGGTGGTATCAGTATTTGAATTTGGTTTGGATAACCATGACTACTCTGGAACTACTCTAGAGTAAACATCAGTGTCCATACATACCTCCCTCTGACTTCTCTAGAAACCTCTGGATTCTCATGGGTTGATCCAGATCAGAGTAGAGATATTCTCCAACTGGTGCAACGGTGGGTCTGGAAGACAGGAAAGCTACCTTCTAGCTGTCTGTACTGTTTACTAGCTTTG
>NW_006921986.1:1423615-1426626 GCF_000298275.1 Orycteropus afer afer | reverse complement strand
GTGTGGGATGGAGCTGCTGGATTCAATACAACACCCCTGTGTATTTTGAAGGCACCCAGCAACTGTCTGTTCCTAGGTTTCATCAGTAATTAAGTTTAAACCAACATTGATAAGCGTTTGTGTAGAGTTGATTGTAACTATGCTGAGTGCTAAATGAAGTTTAATAGCAAAAAGGTCAGTTCCATCAGTGGGAACTCGTGGGTATAATTAAGCAAAGGTTTGCAAACTCTGCTCAGTGTGCTGAACCTGGCCCATTGCTAATTTTTACTTTTGAAGATGGAGAAAGGGACCATGGGCCAAGGAATAAATGCAGGTGGCCCCTAAAACCTGGAAAGACAAGGAAACAGATTGTCCTCTAAGATCTTCAGAAGGAACCAGTCCTGCTGATTCTGTGATTTTAGCCTAGTGAGACTAATTTTGGACTTCTGACCATCAAAACTGTAAGATAATAAACTTATGATGTTTAAGCAAGTACATTTTGTTATAGCAGCATTAGGAAACTAATATAATTAATTGTCTTCATAACAATTCTGATAGATAAATACTCTCTCTCTTTTGAGGTGCAGAAATTTCAGCTCAGAGAGGTTAAGTAACTCTAAGGTCAGAAAGCTAAATTAGGAATTAAAGCCAGTTTGTGCTTCCAATCCTTCTAGAGTCTTGCTACTCAAAGTGTTGTCCATGGACCCAGAGTAGCAGCATCACCTGGAAACTTGTTAGATTAGCAACATCTGAAGATCCATCCCAGACCTACCTTCTGATTCACAATCAGCAACTTTACAAGATGCCCAAGTTATTCAGGTGCACAGTAAAGTATAAGAAGCCTGTATCACAGCACATTGTACCCTGTTTCTGAAACTTTCCCCTTTATTTGAAAAATGCACACTTGTTCCAAGTAGCTAAAGCACTGCAGTGAGTGAGGACTGATGTTTGATAAAACTCTGTTGAAGAAATTGATTAATATATACATCCAACTTCAAGCTGCAAAAGCTAGTGCCCAGAGCAGCCTTACTCCCAGCAACCAGGACTCTAAACTGCAGAATCAGCAATCTAGTTCAAAGACCCACTGCCCATTGATGCCAACTTTGGCATTCACTTACAAGTAAGTCAAGTGACCGAGGTTTGAATAATGCCCACTGTAGACCAGTGCCTCTCTAGCTGTAACATGCAGCTTTTGGGAGATTATTAAATGCAAATTATATTTCACAAGGTCTGGGATTCTGCATTTTTAACTATCTCCTGCCAGGTAATACTGCTGGTTTGTAGGGGGCACTTGAGTAGCCATCTGTGGATGCCCACTCCTCAGTGACAACCACTTTATCCATGATTCTTGGTTTCTTCTGCATTTAGGAAAGGCACTCTGGTGGTAGAGTGGTTAAGGCTAACCACTTTTGCTGCTAACCAAAAGGCCAGCAGTTCAAACCCATTAACTGCTCCTCAGGAGAAAGTTGAGACATTCTACTTCCATAAAGATTTGAAGTTTTGGAAACCCAGTGAGACAGTTCTACTCTGTCCTTTAGGGTCATTATGACTCAGAGTTGAGTCCATGGCAGTGAGTTTGGCTTAGTGGTCTATCTGCATTTAGACCCCTGGACAAAAGCTTCCAAAATCTGATGGATTATCAGCCTTACCTGGAGTTTTCTAGCAAAAGGTGGAAATTGGGAATCTGTACACCTATCAGGTGCCTCCATTCTGAGGCAGCTGGTTCATGCACAGGTGTTTGGGAATGATTCCTCTGAAACCAAAAGCAAACAACTCCACTAATCAACTCCACCTCAATTCTGATTTTTCATGGAGTCATGGTTGGAAACAGAAAGTACCTGTCTTCTCTCTTTCCTCTTCACCTTGGTAAGACCTCAGGCTCTCCTAAAGCCTGACTGAACCCCCAAGAGAAGGTGGTTTGGCTGCAGTGGGACATTTGCCAAGACAGTAAGGAACCCTGGGAAACTTAGCACAGGAGAACTGTGCTAAGAACTGTGAACCTACTACAAGGTCAAGGATAGGCCAGCCTCTACCTCCCCCTTGCTCTCTGTTCCCAAGCACTTATCTCCTGCCAGACATTATTAACATGAATTCCACGCCCCTCACCTTCCCACCCCTCTCTGGGAGGGCAAAGTGCATCAGCCTGCAGGTACAATTGACTCCCCGCCTGTGGTCATAAAACACTGCAAATGAGACTTCAAAGGCCTTGGTCAGGCATTGCCTGTGGATCTACCTTTTTCCAGAACCCTCATTAGCAGCTTGTGGAGTTCTCTGATGGTGACCTCAGCTCCCTTCCCTACCCCACCCTCCATCAAGGCTCCCATTAAGAAAGCTGCTTTTATGACCTAATTTCTCCCAGGCTGGCAGAATCCAGAGCCTAGTGAATACAGAAACTATTCTATGAGCCTCCTCTAAGCCACCTTAGAAAAGAGACTTGTGCCTTGTTCTGAGAGCAAAAGGAAAATGGCAGGCAGCTGCATTTGTGCCACATGCTCCAACTCAGACTCCCCAAAAATGCAGCAGGAAAGACACAGCCTGTATCCACAGCCACCTTCTCTGAGGTTAGGAAAACTCTCTGTCCCCCACACTGAAGGACACCTCTTGAGTGTTGCTATTAGTTGCTGTTGAAGCAGCTCCCACTCATGGCAACCACATAACAAAATGAAATGGAGCCTCATCCTGTGCCATCTTTTTTTTATTGTTGCTATGTTTGAGCTCATTATTGGGGCAACTGTGTCAATCCACCTCATTGAGAGTTTCCTTGTTTTTGCTAACCATCTACTTTATCCAACAAGATGTGCTTTTCTAGTGATTGTTCTTTCCTGGTAATGTATCCAAAGAAAGCAAGCCAAAGTTTTACCATTCTCTCTTCTAAGGACTCTGTTGACTGTATTTATTCTAAGACTAATTTGTTCATTCTTCTGGCAATCCATGGTATAGTCAATATTCTTTGCCAACACCACCGTTTGAATGTATCTTCTGTCATCTCTTTTCATTGGCCAACTTTCATGTGCATATGAGGTGATGGAAAA
>NW_006921986.1:1422104-1423050 GCF_000298275.1 Orycteropus afer afer | reverse complement strand
TCTCCCAGATTCCAGGGACTTAAGAACAGGCTTCGCTTGCTGGGAACTGCAAGGACATTCCAGATGCACAGACTACTGGAAAGGTGCGACATTCCGCTGGTTACTCTTATATCTCACACTCTCTTGGTGAACAGAGGTGCAAATTCCTCATTCCCACCCACCTTCTAGGCTGGCAGAAATTCCATCTCGGTCTATATGCTTCCACCGAGCCTGGGTGCCCTCCCCCGCCCTGTCCAGATTCTTTTTTTCTCTTTTCTTTTTTTTAGTTTGTTTTGAAACTACCACTACTATTATTACTTTTGTCCTTTTTATTATCATTCTTTATTCTTCCCTTCCCAGGTTCCAGTTTTCAGATCTTTTTCTTTTCCCTGATCCTGGTTCTATTTTCTTTTTTTCTTTCTTGTGGTTAACCCTGTTCCTTGCTTTTCTTTTTGTGTTTTTCCCATTTCTTCTCCATTATTCTCCTTCTCTACCTTTTTTCTCTTACTGCCCTTTCCCCAGATATTGTGGTGTTTTTTGTTTTGTTTTGCTTTTGTTTTTTTCCCTTTTCTCTTTTTCGATTACTGTTCCTGTGTGATTACACGGTGTGCTTTTTGTCCATTCGCTTTTATTTTTTGATGGTTATTAAATCATTATTTTTGTCTGAGTGGGAGACAGCAACAGTCCCCATATGACACAACTACACCCACACCTCCTAAAGCTTCACTGAGTGAGAATCACCACCTCCTTCTGCACCAACAGGCCTATGATAAACAACCACCAAGAAGAGCCTGACTCACCCATAGCTGTTCTTCACAAACAGTTAGCAGATATCTAAATATAACAATGTCACAATGTTATGAAGACAACAGACCATCACGGTCCACACAAAGAAGCAAGATAAAGTGATAGAAACAAGGGAGCAGGATATAGACCCAGAACACATCCCTGAGGAAGAAGCAGCATT
>NW_006921986.1:1419707-1420168 GCF_000298275.1 Orycteropus afer afer | reverse complement strand
G
Source organism: Orycteropus afer afer (assembly GCF_000298275.1). Taxonomy (NCBI): domain Eukaryota; kingdom Metazoa; phylum Chordata; class Mammalia; order Tubulidentata; family Orycteropodidae; genus Orycteropus; species Orycteropus afer. Next base: position 1,420,167 of record NW_006921986.1, on the reverse strand, counting down.
AGAATTCTACCAAACATTCAGAGAAGAACTGACACCAATTGTATTCAAAGTATTCCAAAACATAGAAAAGGATGGAATCCTCCCTAACTCATTTTATGAAGCAAGTATAACATTGATACCAAAACCAGGCAAAGAAATCACTCAAAAGGAATACTATAGACCAGTATCCCTCATGAATATAGATGCAAAAATCTTCAACAAAATCCTAGCCAATAGACTACAGCAACATATCAAGAAACTCATTCATTATGATCAAGTGGGGTTCATAGCAGGTATGAAAGGATGGTTCAAATTAGAAAAACAACCAACGTCCTCTGCCACATAAACAAAACAAAGATAAAGAACCACATGATCATATCAATTGATGCAGAAAAGGCATTTGATAAAATCTACCACCCATTCTTGTCCAAAACTCTCAGCAAAATAGGAATAGAAGTGACATTCCTCAACATAATAAAGG
>NW_006921986.1:1415795-1416850 GCF_000298275.1 Orycteropus afer afer | reverse complement strand
AGGAGATCCAGATGCCTGGCCAAGTTTGAGAAGGATTGAATCAGTTCCTGCATCCTCCATACATTATGTGTTTTTGCCTTTGTTCCACAGTGATCAGTGCTCCTTAAGGGATAAGATAGTATCATGTTCGTCTTTGCATTTCCAATCCTTCCTCCCAAGCTGAGACAACCAGAGTAATCGTTCTGAAGGAAAAATCTAACCAGTGAGCTCCACACTCAACCTCTCTCCTTGAACCCTCCAGTGGCTTCCCATTGTTCCTTATCGTGACCCACATATCCCCACATGATCTGTCCTCCAATTCTCTCCTTCCCTCTGGCCAACACACTCTAGCCATACCTGCTTTCTCTCTGTCCCTCAAATATGCCTAATGCCTCTTCAGTTTAGGGCCAAGTCCAAGCTGCCCCCCAACACTTTGGCTAATTTGTATTCACCTTCAGTGAATACAAGTAAGCCTTCCCCGATAAGTACACAAGTTTAGGGCCCTTTGAGACATCCCTTCTCACAGCATCCTGGGCCTTTCCACTGTGGTACTGGTCATTATCTGGTTGCTTATGTATTGACTGATCCCTCCTAGACAACAATTCCATAGGGCAGGGATTGTGTGGCACTCCCGTGCCCTCTGTACCCAACCAGTGGTACCAAGCCAGTGCCTGCAGCATAGTAGGGACACATCCCCCTGGACCCTTCCTCCTTGATTCTGGAGCCTTCATCCTGGAGTATGCAAATTTCTGGGTCTTAGTCATGGTTTCTCTTCACAGTCATGGCAAGTCCCATGCGATAGGGCTTCTAGAACACGGACCTGACTTGACAGAGCTCACCAACTGGCCTGAGGGGGTAAATAATGAAAGAGCTGCTGGAGGAATTTCCACGTGGCTATTTCCAAATTGGAGCGTGCTGAGGGTTAAAGTATTGGGCTGCTAACCAAAAGATGAGTGGTTTAAACCTCCTAGCTGCTCTGTGGGAGAAAGATGAGGCAGTTTGCTTCCATAAAGATTTACAGCATCAGAAACACTATGGGGCAGTTCTACTCTGTCCTAAAGGGTCATTATGAGTTG
>NW_006921986.1:1411464-1414955 GCF_000298275.1 Orycteropus afer afer | reverse complement strand
GGATATCATGCTTGATAAAGTGGAGGGTCAATGAAAAAGAGGAAGACCCTTAACGAGATGGATTGAGACAGTGACTGCAAAGATGGGCTCAGGTATAGCAAAGATTGTGAGGCTGGCGCAGGACCAGGCAGTGTTTTGTTTTGTTGTACAGAGGGTCGCTATGAGTCAGAGACAACACGATGGCACCTAACAAGAACAACAGATTCCTTTGGTTCCCTAGCACATAGTGAATACTTTCTTCCTGAATTCAGACTTCTGACACTATCCCATCAGAATAGGGGGATTCTTCATGATCACCCGATGATTCATTCTGACAAGGAGTCCTTGGGTACCTATCATGTGTCAGACTTCTCTCAGGCACTGAGGACAGAAGGGTGATCAAGACAGGCCAAATCCCAGCTCATGGAGCTTTTATTCCAATATGTTGTTGTTAGGAGGCATCGAGTCAGTTCCAACTCATAAACCTTATGTATGACAGAAGGAAATACTGCCAGTCCTGTATAATCTTCAAAACAGTAGGTATGTTTGAGCCCATTGTTGCAGCCACTATGTCAATCCATCTCAATGAGGGTCTTCCTCTTTTACGCTGACCCTTTACCAAGCATGAAGTCCTTCTCCAGGGACGAGTCCCTCTGATAACATGTCCCAAGTACATGAGACGAAGTCTCACCATCCTCACTTCTAAGGAGCATTCTGGCTGTACTTCCTCCAAGACAGAGTTGTTCATTCTTCTGGCAGTCCATGATGCATTCAATATTCTGTCCCAAAACCACGATTCAATTGGATCAATTCTTCAGTCTTCCTTATTCATTGTCCAGCTTTCACATGCATATAAGGTGATTGAAAATATTTGTCCTTGCATTGTGTTAAAAAAACAGGAACATGTTTCCAGTAAGCAACATTTTGCTAGATACAGTAAAACCTGTGAAAGCCAGAGTCTGTATAAGACAGAAAACTGTCAGAGAAGGAAAATCTGTGAGACCTGGAATGACAAGGCAGTCCTGTTGAGTTCTGGCTGTCACAGATTTCACTGTATTAGAAACTACATTTCCTAGGGGTTTAGAGCTGTTCTAGAGATATTGTCTGAGTCTCTGAAAAATTGTCTAAGTTTTCCTTCGGGGTTCTAGATGTCTATCCTTGAAGCTGTAACACTGACAGGATCTTATGCAGTCTCTGGCTTCTAGGGTGTGGTTTTCACAGTGGTGAGAAACTTGATTATAAGAGTGTCCTATACTAGCGAGGTCATCTGGGGGTAAGAAAGGGAGCCAACGCAAACTTCTTTATCCTCCAGTTCAATTTGCCCCTTCCGTGCTCTCTGAGCATCCTGTATTTTCAAAGCACTTCATTGTTCATGTGATTATTAATTTAACTTCTGCAAGCTCCTCCAGGGCAGGACATCCCGTGTTTGCTTATTTCTAAGGTCCCAAGACTTGCTGCAGGGTGAAGATGGGGAAGGAAACCTGAGTTCTTTTTGAGACCTGTAATGCTTACACATTTGATGTTTTTATTTTGTGACAAAGGAGTTTTATTTTTTAAATTTATGACTTAATGTATTCCATATCAATATCTGTCTTTAACATTCTCCTTTCAAGTTTTTGAGTGAGGCTCCTTCATTACCAGTAATTGCAGCCTGTTTAGGGAGTTTTATCAAGAGATTGTTGTTGTGTTGTTGTTATGTGCTGTTGAGTCAGACCTGACTCATAGCGACCCCTCCTTGGGTTTCCGAAGCAGTATCACTACGGAATAGATTGCCCAACCTTCCTTCCAAGGAGTGGCTGATGGGTTTGAACCGTTTGCAGTCAAATGTCTTAGGCACTACACCACCAGAGCTCCATTAATTCAGCCAGACATAGCACTTCTCTAGGGATTCTGCCAGGATGTTAGCGGATGTCTGGAATTTTCCAGAATTTTCTTTTCTAGAGCTGTAGATGATAAGCAGCCACCAAGCCTCACCTCTGCTTACTTGAAATGCCTCCCTTAATGATGTCAGGAGTCCTGATGGTGCAGTGGCTAAGCATTTGGATGCTAACTGAAAGGTCAGTGGTTCAGTGGTTCGAACCCATCAGCTGCTCTACAGGAGAAAGGTGTGGCAGTCTGCTTCAGTGAAGATCACAGCTTTGGAAACCCTATGGTGCTATTCTATTCTGTCCTATAGCGTCTCTATGAGTTGGAATTGACTTGATGGCTATGAGTTTTGGGTAATGATGTCAGGAAGGGTGTCATATACTCTAGAAGCTTTACCTCTGACAGTTCTGCTGATGGGCAGATTGCCAAGAGTTTTCCAGGCCTGCTGAGATGGTAGTCTGCCTCACCCACAAGTCAGACATTCAGATATATTCAGACTCCTGACTCCTCTTTCATGTTCCACAAATGGATTGCCTAGATCTACTTTTCCTGTGCTGTGTGCCTGTGGAGAGTGACTGTGGTCCCTAGATTCTTCTGGGATGGTTGACGTGATTCATGGACCATGTACACTGACTCTCTAGTTTTAGAGCTGGGCATACTCCATCAAGTTCTTAATCCCTGCCCTGGGCCTCCTGACTCCCCATAGACCTGTTAGCAAGCACATAATGAGGATTCAGTGCCTTAGGAATCTCATTTCAATTCAGCTCTTCATTTACTTTGAACAAGATGCTATCTACCCACTCTTTATGCCACTGTTTCTCACCTGAAAAGTAGGAATTAAAAACAAAACTTGGCTTAAATTTTCCATGAGGTGGCCATTTGCTACAAAAGTGCATGGAAACAGGGAGTCACCCTGCATGAGACTTTGCCTAGTTCTTTCTCTTCCTCCTCCCTCTTCCTCCTCACCCTTTCTCTCTCCTATTCCTCCTGCATCCTTTCTCTTTCTCTCCCTCACCTTTTTCTAATACGATCTCTAAAAAGCATGTGGAAAAGTTCCCAACACCTAAAAGTGCTTGATAAATGTTAGTGAAATAAATACTTATGTAATTACCACCCACATCAAGAAACAAAACATTACCAGTTCCAGAAACTTCTCAGACGCCCTTTTCCAGTAATAAACTCCTCCATCCCCCTAGTAATAACCACTGTCCTGATTTCTATGGTTTTCATTTTGTTCAAAAACCAGACACAGATTTTTTCACTGTTTCCATTAGGCTTCTTCCCTGAACAATAGTGATAGCTAGCACCTACACAGTGCTTGGAGTCTCCGGGTAGTGCAGATACTTAAGCACTCAGCTACTAACTGGAAGGTGGGTGGTTCACATTCACCCAGAAGTTTCTCAGGAGAAAGGCCTGGTAATTTGCTTCCCAAAGGTCACAGATCTGACAACGCTATAGAGCACAGTTCTACTCTAAAGCACATGAGGTTGCTATGAATCATTATCATTTGGCTGCGACCGGTTTGGTTTAATGTTTTATACAGTATATCCTGTGTGCCATGTGCTGTTTGAAGTGCTTTGCAAATACCAACTCTTTTCATCTTCACAACAGCCCTGTTAAAAAACTAAACTCACTGCCGTCGAGTC
>NW_006921986.1:1406981-1409249 GCF_000298275.1 Orycteropus afer afer | reverse complement strand
AACAACAACAACAATCCTTCCTGGTGCACATTTAGATTGTTTTGCAACTTTTGGCTCTTGTGAACAGTGCCACTGGAACATCCTTGCTCACATCTCCTTGGAATAGGTTGTCAGGGTAAACATGAAAGCAATGCTGTCAGGAGCCCCTATCTCCAAAGGCTGTTGTTACCTTAGATGCTGTCGATTCGATCTCTACTCATAGTGACCCTCTGTGACAGAGCAGAACTTCTCGATAGGATTGTCTAGGCTGTAACCTTTATGAAAGCAAGTCACCAGGCCTTTTCCCGCAGAGCCACTGGGTGGGTTCTAACCTTTTGGTCAACAGCCGAGCATTCAACTGTTGCACCACTCAGGTTCCTTTCTAGATGCTACGCCTCTGCTTTAATGCTGTTGTTCTTTATTTTTCCTACTTAACCAGTTTCACTGAAACAGCATAGTTTCAACACTTTTCTCTCTCTGTCAAAAAGCCAGTTGGTGTCAAGTCAACTCTGACTCATATGTGTCAGAATCGAACTGCGCTCTGTAGGGTTTTCAATGGCTGATTTTTCAGAAGTAGATTTCCAGGCCTTTCCTCGGATGCACTTCTGGGTGGGCTTGAACCTCTAATATTTTGGTTAGCAGCCGAGTGTATTAACCATTTGCTTCACTCTTATTATTGTGAAAGGAGTGCTGGTGGCATAATGCCTAAGCCATTTGACTGCTAACCAGAAGGTTGGTTGGTGGCTCAAACCTACCAACTACTCCATGGAAGGTAGACTGGGCAATCTACATTGATAAAGACTTGCCACCTCGGAAATCCGAAGGGGGTTGTTATGAGTCAGAATCGACTTGATGGCAGTGAGTTTGGGTTTTTTTGGTTTATATAGTGAGTCAGAATCGATTCAATGGCCAGACCATTTTCTATATGCTTATATACATTTATATACATTATATACATATACATGGTTTTAAGGAGCTCTGGTGGCACAATGGTTATATGCTCAGCTTCTAACCAAAAGGTGGATGGTTTGAACCCATCCAGCAGCCCTGTGGGGGAAAAGACCTGGCAATCTGCTCTGGTCGATATTTCAGCCTGGGAAACCCTATGGGCAGTTCTACTCTGTCAGGCAGGGTCGCTGTGAGTCAAAATCAACTTGATGGCATCTACTAACAAAACAAATTCAGTATACCTATCAATGTGTGTAGGTGTGGGCCTATTTTTAGTATGATTATTTTAGACAATGAAGTTGAAACTCATAGTGTTTTATCATTAAAACTTCAGGAGGGAGGTTTTTCACTTGGCAGTGGAGTTCTGGCATTGGGTTTCTCAGGGTTATACACTATAGCAACACACTTAGGTTACCATCATCATGATAAAGAAATGAGGAGATTAAATTCCATATATTCTTTGCATAGTGAGCTTTATTGAGGAACAATACACCAACTCCTCACTCATCTACTTTAGATTCCAAACACCAAAACATCATGTGAAATAGGCAATAATGACATAAATAGGCGTAAAGAGTTAGGAGTCTATGCCCTGTCTTCTGCACAATTGTTGCCCTCTCCACCCCCTTATCCACCTCTCTGCACTCACTGCCCGTTGGGCACCTTCAGCATGTCTGGGGATCTGTGTGGCATAGTGGGCTCCCCTTCCCCATTATACTTTCTCCACCACTGCAGAGGCCATGGAAAATTGGAAGTAGTGGTGGTGGTGGTTGGGTATTGTCTGTCACCTGCTGCCTACCCTAGGTCGAGAATCCGCTTGTCCTCCATCCACCCCAGCCTACAGCCCCACACAATTCCCTTTCCTTTTTTCCCTTTCCTGCCTTCCCCCATGACCTCTCTGGCACTATCAGGCCCTTGCCTAGCCTACACTTGCTCACCTGTGGCCTTACAGTGTCCTGCTATCTCCCTGCACACTCTGTGGCTGGATTAGACTGAGATGTTGTAGATGAATGGGAGAAGGCATCCTGTGGTCAATTGGTTGCATCCTTCATGAGGCCTTGTCATCACCCTCCAATATATGATTTGGGGTGGCCTGAGGAGCATGCCCCAGACCCAGCTGCAGCCTCATGTGGCACCTGGACCAATGGAGATGCCGCCTGGGAAGTTTTCTAAAGTTGCCATAAATGCAAAATGTTGGATAAAGAGATTGTCATTAAGTGAGGAGTAGGTGTATTGTCCTGGACATAGTACAGCTCAAGTGACCAGTTTTCTTGTCACATTAGTTTCTACCCAATTTAGTAGTTCACCAGGTTTTCTCTGTTTCCATTGTTTTTACCACTC
>NW_006921986.1:1402786-1405901 GCF_000298275.1 Orycteropus afer afer | reverse complement strand
GAGTATTCATCACAACCAAGCATTTGGCTTGGGCTTCCCTCTTCACAAGGGGCCGCTACTCTAGAGTTTTGTCCTCTCACCCCCGACCACCAATGAGGTTAAGTTATCATTAAAGCAACACACTGAAAGATTTCAAAAAATATAATTTTAATTCTATATTCCGTTTCTGTACAACCAGACCATGCTATTTTTGGTGCATTATAAATTGTTGTTATAGCAACCCTATGTACAACAGAATGAAACACTGCCCAGTCCTGCACCTTCCTCACAATCATTGCTACGTTTGGTCCCATTGTTGCAACTACTGGGTCAATCCATCTCGTTGAGGGCCTTCCTCCTTTTCACTGACCTAGCATGATGTCCTTCTCCAGGGACTGACCTGTCCTGATAAAAATGAATACTATCAAAATAAAATCTGTTATTGTGTGAACGATTATATTGTATTGTTTACTTATTTATTTTATGCTATCAGAATTTAATTTGAAGGGGAAAGGATGGATAGGTAGAGCGCAGAGCATTCTTAGAGCAGTGAAACTATTCTGCATGTGACTGTAATGGTGGACACATGATATTATGCATTTGTCAAAATCCATAGGACTGTATAATACAAAGAATAGACACTAATGTAAATTATAGATTTTAGTTCATAATTATGTATTAATACTGGTCCATCAACTGTAATAAATGTATCACACAAATGTAAGATGTTAATAATAGAATAATAGTAGAAACTGTGTGCAGAAGAAGGAGGATATATGGTAATTCTCTACGCTTTCTGCACAATTTCTTTTTAAACCTAGAATTGGTCTAAAAAATAAGGTCTACTTTTTAAAAAAGTTAACTTATTAAGTGTGTGTATTTAAATGATATCCTGTGTGTATTAAAGGATTCTGTAACCCTTTTTGGCATCTTTTTTATTTTTTAAGGAGTCCCTGGATGATGCAAATGGTTAATAAGTTTAGCTGCTAACTGAAAGGTTGGAGGTTCGAGTCTATGCAGTGGCACCTTGGAAGAAAAGCCGGGTGATCCACTTCTGAAAATTCAGCCATAGAAAACCATACACAGTTCTACTCTCTACTCTGACACACATGAAGTTGCCATGTGTTAGAATCAGAATCAGAACCAACTTGACAGCAACTGTTTGTCTTTTTATAAATAAATAAATATTTAATGTCCTGAATTTTAATCTTTGAAAATGTAAATGATCTAGACCTTTACAAACCCCTGAGAAGTTTTGTCTACTGATACACATCATGGTAGTTAAGGTTATGTGTCAACTTAGCTGGGCCTGGTTTTGAGTGGCTAGGCAGCTGGATGTAGCTATTCCCCATGATGAGACTGGTAATCAACTCCAACTGGTGGAATCTGTTGTGAGCAGTGAAGTAGCAGTTAACCCCTTAGGGATGCTGTCTGCTTCCAGTATATAAGAAGACACATTGAGAAAGGTCTCTGAGCTTCTTGGCACATTTGGATTCTGCATTTGGCCAAAACATCAGTGACTGGCTTGCCATGTTATCTGTCGATCTTGGGATTGTTTCTGGACTTGAACTAGTAGCCTGCCATGTTGCTTGATAATCTTGGAACTCTGCCATTTTATTTGTCGACCTTAAGTTTGTCAACCTCAGCAGGCAGCAGCTGCCTGAGTTAAGAGATGCCTCCAACTCTGGGAGCAAGAGGCAGCATTGTAGCCCAAGGTCGAGAAGCCTTCATCCAGTCCCTAGAGCAGGCACTTTGAACTCGGACTTCTAAGCTCCTAAACTATAAGAGAATAAATCCCTGTTTGATAAAGCCATACATTTGTGGTAATTTCTGTTAGAGCAGCACAAGATAACCAAAACATACAGTCTCACTTCACGGAACATCACAAGTGTATTAAGTTTGCAAAGAGTTGGGTTATAGTTTTCTTAAAAGCAGGGCATTTACATTCTGTGCTGCCCAAGTTTCAAACCTGAAACTGCTCTCCATCTCCTGGCAGGTGTAGACTACCTGGTTACTCCTCTTGATGAAGCATGAATGAGCAGTTTATATTTTCTTTCTCTGTATTAGCTTTTGTGATTTGGGCAGCTGGTGCAAACACTTATGTGCTTGGCTGGTAACTGAAAGGTTGGAGGTTCGAGTCCACTAGAAGTGCTGTGAAAGAAAGATTGGATGACTTACTTCCAAAACATTAGGCATTGAGAACTGTATGGAACACAGTTCTACTCTGACACACATGGGGTCACTATGGATCAGATTTGATGACAACTGATGGTGGCAGGGTGTTTTTGAGCCCACTCTCATGCACAATCATTTTAAACTTTATGTTGCAGATAAAGAAAAGAAGTAGAGCTGGGTAAAATAAGGATGCTGTTAAATCTAATTTTATTCTTTATAGCAAAGTGGCTGTAAAATCTCTTTTCTGCAAGGAAACAATTAGTCCAAAGGACTAATGGACCACATGAATCCCAGCCTCCATGACCCTGAGATGAAAAAACTAGATGGTGCTTAGCTACCACTGTTGACCACTCTGAAAGCTATCACAATAAGAGGTACTCAAGAAAATGGGAGAAAAATGTGTAACAAACCTCAAAATCATTAAAGAAAAAAAAATGGCAGTCTTCCTGGTCTGATAGACACTGGTGGGGCCCTCAAGAGTATGGCTCTTAGATAACCTTCAAGCTTGGAATTGAAGTCATCCTCACAGCTCAACTTTCAGCCACATTATAGACAGGCCTATAAGGTGAACAATAACATCAGGGAAGTATTCACTTACTAGAATGATCAACCATACGAGATCAAAGGGGTATCATCTACCCAGGGATAAAGCTAGGAAAGCAGGAAGGGATAGGAAAGGAGAACAAAGGGAAATGGCAAACACTGTGAAGAAGTAAGAAGAGTACTTTAACATTGTGGGTATTGCAATGTTACAAAACAAAATGTGTATGAATTGTTGAATAGAAAACCAATTTGTTCTATATACTTTCATCCAAATCACAACTAAAAGAAAAAAAAATCAAAGAACTAGATGGTGCACAGCTACCACTGTCAACCACTTGGAGGGGGAGCTATGTAGGAGATCATGGATAGAGAGGGAGAACAATGTGGAACAAAACTCAAAATCATTTGGGAAAAAAAA
>NW_006921986.1:1400278-1400981 GCF_000298275.1 Orycteropus afer afer | reverse complement strand
CCAAAATAAGGCCAGGAGCTGATTATGGAACAGACCATCAACTGCTCATATGCAAGTTCAAGTTGAAGCTGAAGACAATTAAAACAAGTCCACAAAAGCCAGAATATGACCTTGATTACATCTGTCCTGAATTTAGAGACCATCTAAAGAATGGATTTGAGGCATTGAACTAATGAATTGTGAGATGACATCACGAACATCATTCATGAAGAAAGCAAAAAGTCATAAAAATGACAGGAAAGGAAGAAAAGACCAAAATGGATATCAGAAGAGACTCTGAAACTTGCCCTTGAATAGAGAGTAGCTAAAGCAAATGGAAGAAATGACAAGATAAAGGAGCTGAACAGAAGATTTCAAAGAGCAGCTTGAGAAAACAAAGTCAATTATTATAATGAAATGTGCAAGACCTGGAGTTAGAAAACCAAAAGGGAAGAACACACTCAGCATTTCTCAAGGTGAAAAAAACTGAAGAGAAAATTCAAGCCTTGAGTTGCAAACTGAAAAATTTTATGGACAATATATTGAATGATGCAGGAGACATCAAAAGAAGGTGGAAGGAATACATAGTCATTGTCTTAAAAAGAATTGGTCAATGTTTATCCATTTCAGGAGGTGGCATATGATCAAGAACCAATGGTATTGAAGGAAGAAGTTTGAAGCTGCACTGAAGGAATTGGTGAAAAACAAAGCTTCAGGAATTGAC
>NW_006921986.1:1397780-1398753 GCF_000298275.1 Orycteropus afer afer | reverse complement strand
TGGAGTGGCTGGTGGATTTGAACTGCCAGCCTTTTGGTTAGCAGTCATGTGGCTTAGGAAGTACACTACCAGAGCTCCTTGGTTATAGGAGCTCTGTTGGCATAGTGCCTAAGGCATTTGACTGCTAACCAGAAGGCTGGTGGTTCAAACCCACCAGCCACTCCTTGGAAGTGGTTAAGTGGAGGGTTGATGAAAAAGGGGAAGGCCCTTAACAAGGTGGCTGCAATGATGGGCTCAGGTATAGCAAGGATCATGAGGCTGGCACAGGACTGGGCAGTGTTTATTTCTGTTGTAAATAAGGTCTCTATGAGTCAGAGATGACTGAAAGGTGCCTAACACCAACAACAATGTAATAAATATATATATGCATTCTTGTCAATTAACCTTCCTGGTAGCTTCTTTTGCCTGTTGTGTCCAAGTTGCTTTCAAGGCCCCTCACAGGGCTTCCCCTTGTAATTTGTGCCTCCTGAGTTGTCTGCAGTCATCCTAGCATAATGATGGACTTTTCCGGTGAGATTAAAACAGTAATTAGTTTCTTAAAAACTAGAGTATTTTCTATAGTGAGGTTTCACACACCCTATTATGCCACTGCACCATAATGTATTGTTTAGGAGCATATAGCCAGAAAGCTCCTTAGAAACAAGTGAGACTTTTTCTCACTAACTTTGGACATGTTACCAGGAAAGACCAGTCCCTGAAGAACATAGCAAACATTATGTGAATGGCACAGAGCCAGGCAATGTGTCATGAAGCCTAGCACTCCAGGAGACCATCCAAGTAACTCCCCTCTAAGTGTTGTGCTAAGAAAAACTCTCCTAAAGGGGTTGATGCCAATGTCCTACCCCATCTGACTCAACCATCCTCCTCAGCTTATTTTTCTTCACTCTTCCGGTCACCAAACTTTACTGCATGGTCTTAGTGGTTCTCAAACTTCAGCCTGCTGATGGTTACCTGGAGAACCCACCTGGAAAAT
>NW_006921986.1:1394246-1396575 GCF_000298275.1 Orycteropus afer afer | reverse complement strand
TTGTCAGAGCAGCATTAGGTAACCAGAACATGCCTCAAAATGGAGACACTGCTGTTCTAATTGGTTGGGCAGCCATTTTTATTGGTTGAGTGTCTATTTTGATTGGTTGATATCTCTGTTAGTTAGTTGTTAAATATTTTGACAGTTAACACTGGAAAGCACTACTGGAGTGAGTATATGTTTTCTCTCCTGTGGGACATAACTCCTGAGAATATCTCAATTTATAGTACTTTTAAAAAATTCAATCTCATGAATTAATAGTCCCACTTTGTAAGTCACATCAGTCATACTGCTCATATTCCAAGTGAAGGGCTACACTCCATGAGGTTAATACATTTCCTCTAACATGTATTTTAGGCATTAACTCATGGTGGCATTAAATCTCCACACTGTTGTGCCTACTGTTACAGACATTACTTCTGAACTGTGCATAAGGTTGGTTATTTAACATCCCAATTATCCAGAAAAAAGATGCCTCTAACTTTCTTGGCCACATCCTTAGCTTGGTTTCCTACAGCTGGTAGTCTGCTGATTCATTTCCTGATGGTGTACTCAAGTTGATTGTTTTATTCTTTCGAAGAATGTTACAAATTGCATGGTCTGCTAAGGGTTGGGTGATGAGGGGGTAGGCTGGGGTTTACAGTTGAGAGAAAATACATTAGCTTGTAATAAGCTCATGATTTAGGTTGTCTGAATAGGGTGAGGAAGTATTTATAAATAATTATATGTCTGGGTATATATGCATAGATCAAGTTACATTTATTTTTAACTATACATAGAATTTATGTTAAATGTAAAAATATTCATACACATGGTAATGCAAAAGTCATTACACCATTTTTTAAATTATTCAAGTTCCAATTTTGAGGTAGGAAGAGTGGTCAATACTCAATTCTCCTCTTACCTGACTTATGAATGGAGCATTTGATAAAGCGATGACTCCTCCCTTCTTCATTTTGATTCCAGAACATCACATTAAGCTGGTTTTCCTAGTACCTCACTGAATGCACCATCTGGTAGTCTCTTTTGCCTGTTTTTCCTCTTATTCCCAACCTCTTAGCATTGGAATTATCAGGATTTAATCCTTGGATTTTGTCTCTAGCTATACTCACTCCACTAAATTCCAGACTTGTATATCCAAAGGAAGGTTGAGCAATCTACTTCCATAGAGATACCGCCTCGGAAACTCAAGGAGGGGGTCACTATGAGTGAGGTCTGACCCAACGGCACATAACAACAACATATCCAATTGCTTAATCAACATTTCTACTTGGATATCTAATTGTTGGGTATTGTTGAGTTGATTCTGACTCCTAGTGATCTCATAGGAGAGAGTAGAACTGTCCCATAGATCTTTCTTAGCTGTAATCTTTACAGAAGCAGATCACCAGGTCTTTCTCCTGCAGAGGTGCTGGGTGGGTTCGAATGGCCAGCCTTTTGGTCAGCTGCTGAGTACTTAACCACTGTGCAACAACGCCCCCTTTGAATATCTAACATACATTTCAATGGAATGCATATAAGATATATGTTGCCATCAAGTAGATTCCAATTCATAGCAACCCTACAGAAGAGAGTAGAATTGTATCCTTAGGGTTTCCAAGGCTGTATTCTTTATGGAAGCAGATTGCCACATCTTTCTCCAGGGGAGCAGCTGGTGGGTTCAAACCATTGACTTTTCAGCCCAGTGCTTAGCCACTGTGCTAGGAGGGCTCCTTTGTATCTAATACAGTATCCTTAATTTATGTCTCCTTGTTAATCAGCTCCTTTTGCTATTTTTTTCCCATTAAGATGTAAAAAGCAGCTCCATTATTCTATTTGTTCAGGCCAGAAGCTCAAAGTCATATTTGACTTGTCTCTTTCTCTCTTTTTTATTTCCTTATACTCTAATTCATCAGAAAATCCCATTGGCTCTTCCTTTAAAATATAATCTGCCAACTTTACCACTTTTCTGGTCCAAGCCTCTATAATCTCTCTACATGATTTTTGCTGTGGCCTAACTACTAAACTCTGTGTTGCAGCCCTTGTCTCTTTTAATGTCTTCTCAGAACAGCAGCCAGGGTGGTCCTGTTAAAACTTAAATCCAATCATGACACACCTTCTCTCAAAACCTTCCAATGTTTGCCCAAATTGCTCAACATAGAAGCCAAAATTCCTACAATTGCCATAAAACCTTACACCTCTCTCCATTATCTCTAACCTCATCATCAATGCTTTTGTACTTGCTCACTCAAATGCAACATCACATGTTTCTTTGCTGTTCCCTAAGATCAAAGACTGCAGATTTCAGTATGAATTACACCTCAACATAAAAAAAAAAAAAAAAAAAAAA